>NC_141698.1:616189465-616767574 GCF_964263255.1 Lissotriton vulgaris
GCTATTACAGACTCGCAAAACGGGATTCATGTAGGAATCGCTAAATAAATTGCGATTCCTACACATTCCTTATTTGCGATTAGCAAATTGCTAATCGCAAATAAGGAATAACTCCCCATTCATTCCTATGGGCCTAAAGGCCCAAAGGCCTAAAGGCCCATAGGAATGAATGGGAAGACATATCAATGTGCGAATCTCTATTAGCGATCCGCATTTTGATTTTGCGATTTCAAGGGTGCAGGGGTGTCCAATGGACACCCTGTTGCACCCCTGAAATGTAAATGGAGCCTGATGTTGCGCGCAGACATGTCCAAAGGACATGTGTGTGTGTAACATACCACTTAGAAAAAAGCACTAAAATGCATTTTTCTAAGTTTTCGCTATTTACCACAAAGTTACACTTCGCGGTAAATAGCGGCTAGAAATAGCGTTTTCGCAAATAATAAATGGATAATGAATTGCATTTAAGGAATCTCTAATAGAGATTCCTTAAATGTAATTCCTCGCAAATATGCGATTTCGCAATTAGCGATTTTTGCATTTGGGATGATGAATCCCAAAGGCAAAAATTGCGCTCGCAAAGGGCCAGATTCGCAGAATCCGGCCCTTTGCGAGACGATTTTTCTTTCATGAATCTAGCTGTAAGTTTTTTATTTAATTGCAAATATGTTTGCTTCCATTTTATTTTGAAAGCCACCAATCAGCAATCTTGCTTATATTCTTTTTAAACTGCAGTTTGTGTGATCGAACGGGTGCATGTTCGAATCCAAGGCAGGCCCACTCAGGTTTCCGACCTTCCAAAGTCAGCACACAGAATACAGTTACATTTGGTAAAAGTATCAATTGTTATTTACAGATCTAGACACTGCTGAAGTGTGGTTTAAAGCCCCACATAAAATATATATATTTGTGATTTGGCTTACCACCTTTAGCTATGTGAAATTCAAATTCTATGAGTGGAATTGTTGAAATTGGAATGGGCTTAACCCCTCATGAAAATAAAGTGCTACAATGTGTGATATAAAATATACATTGTGAACATTAAAAATATTTTTTTTTATATATTACCTACTGGCGATAGCCAGTAGGAAGTTATAGTTAGGACCATGTTTCCTTAGGAAAAGCGCTTTTTGACGTGCCTATATTTTTCGCGCCTTTTGATGAATCTTCTAGAAACTTTCCCCAAAAAGTGCCCTGGTGATTCTTGTTGTTTCGGGGTGATACATTAAGCTGGAACAGAGAAAGAGGGGAGTCAAAAAAAGATTTGCTTCCAATTTTAATTCCCATAGGACTTTTAGTCGAAGCAACAGCGGACGGAATTACACCAAATTTGGCAGAAAGGAAGATTTGATTACGCAGATAACACTTTCAGTTCTTTGGTGTAAATCCATTCAGTAGTTGTTGAGTACTTTTTTTAAAGTTTGTGATTTCTGTGGCCATGAGGTTTTTGCAACAACAAAAAAAGAAACTCATGCAGGGAAATGCAGAGCGCTGAATGGCTGTCAACACTTCAATAAGGAAGTGTTGGCAGCCATCTTGGGACTCTGCTTAAGCCAAGGCTAAAAAAAAGGCAGGATAGGAATACCCTGACACTATAAAGTTCTCAGAGGGATCCAAACAGGCCCAAAAAAATACAGTCAAATTGTGATATTCACAAATTTGGGGTAAAACACAAAAAACTCGGGTGGGTCATGTCCACATGCCTTAAAAATAGGAAGGGGCACACGTCTCCTCCGCCCTCCTAGGGCTTGTTAAAGTCCTGGGAGCCATTACCTCCCTGGGGCACTTAACAATATGTATGGGGCTAATGTTTATTAAGAAATGGAAGGGGCCCTGACGGCCCCCTGCAGCCTCTTGGACTACCACATCCCAGAGTTATTTATAAAATGAATGGGGGAGCCACACGCCTCCCCCCCTTCATATACGTGGGGACCACCACCCTCCGGCTGAGATACATTCATGCAGGGGGTTTGTGGTGGACCCCCAGCCCGAGAACCTCCACCTCCCCGGGGCTAACCTGTATGTTGGAGGGGGCCGCATAACCCCCCTCATGGAGCCATGGATGTCCCTGGGGACCGCAACCCCCCAGGGCCAGCTCATAGTACCTCCCACGGTGCCTACCCTCAGGACATAGCTGTTTGCTTTTGCTTGGTGGGAACTGACAGCTCCCACCAAGCAAAAGCAAACTTAACTTCGCTTTCTGTGAGCCGGAGCTGTCTAACAGCTCCGGCTACCAGAAAGCTGAGTTTTCATCTGTTTCTCTGCATCCCAAGCATAGGTCACAAATAGAAAGGCCAAGCCCTGGGGAATGGGGTACCCAGGGCCAAAATCAGCCCGGGAAGGGGCATGGGGGACACACAGCCCCCTTCCCCTTATAAATCTATATTTTATGAAAAAGGCTAAGCCCCAGGAAATGAAGTTCCTGAGGGAAACCTCGGCTCTAGGGATCCCCATTACAAAAATAATAATATAAATATATATTTTTTTAAACACTGTCCCCGGGGAAGTCGCTTCAGGCCCATCTCCTTTCTCAACCACTCGGCAAAGGGGCTTCTTGGAGCACAACTTGCTGGGTGACGAAGTCCCCTTGGCTGGTGAGGGTCCGTGGGGGGGGGCAATAACCCTCGTGTTACCGCCGATAAGTTCCACACAGCTGGATTGCTGAGAGCTTATGGGAGGCCCCGTCCCCTTCCTCCACTAGTTATGGAATAGAATTTAGAAAACCTTAGAAATTCACTGAAAAAAACAACAGTTACAGGGACGTTGTAGTTAGGAAACAGAATGAAAACGACCTTAGAAATTCAATGGAAAAAAACAAAGGTTACAGGCACGTTATATTTAGGCTCAGATTTCACTTGTACAAAACAAGAGAAATTCAGCAGTTATAGTTAGCTGAGCTAATTATAACTTACGGCCCGGCAATGCACTGCTTATGACTTCACATATTACATCACTCAACATGGTCAGTGACATCATTTAATATTTTCTAAACAAGCATTTAATTATTTATTCGCAATATGTTTATAACCGTAAAAGAAATATCACCAATTATGTATCACCTGCCAGAAACTAAATCTTCCCTTTGTGCTTAGAGACCACGTTTTCAATGACTTTTTGCATCAACACGCTGTATCTAAATGTGAATCTCTGCTAGCACAACAACTGAATATAAAAATTCAAATGAAACTCCTCACCCGGTAAATAACATTTCTCTTTCCATCGTCCCCAGTTTGAGGTAGTGTTAGTGGTCCAGAAACTATCCAAACATCTTCAAAATTGGCCGTCAAATCACGACAATACATTTCTACCCTGCAAGTACAACAATTAAGTATACTTAAAATGAACTTTCAAAAATATAAACTTGAAAATGCATTACAATAACAGTCAATAATTCCAATGTGATGTCAGCAAGTTTTAACATATTTTTAGGTTGAGCCTTGGCAGAGTGCATGCAATGTCTGCAAGACCTGCTGTCATCAATCTATGGAGGGAATTTCTGCCTGCTGCTTACCATTAGTTCACGTCTCCAATGGTCATCTTTGGTGCCTCCTTATTGGTTGGCACTCCTGATTCATCATTTCTGTTTCCTACTCAGGAGCACCAGCCAACTACAGCTCCCTTACAGTGTAGCGGTTTATTTGATCCTTTGGGAGACTACTTCAGTAAAGGAAAAATGTTAAAGGTTGCAAGCATAGCACTGGAAGATGCAAACAGTCTGTCGCTTCCTCGCTCTTCTTCACTCTTCAGCTCTGCTGAGACTCTGCCTTGTCCACCCCATCCACTTTTTTTTTTTACTTTTCAAAACGTTTTTTCCCTCTGTTGTGTGTTGGGCTGCCAGTCCCAGTGCCTGTGCCGTGGTCTGCCTGCCCCTGCTTTGCACTTTAATGGTTCTGATCACTTTTGCGCTGGGGGACCTGATATCCAGGAGCTCCTCTGAGGTCCGCAGACGCTATATTTCCATGGGCTTTCACCAGAATAGTGTTGTCAGCCAAAAGATTATGGGTGAGTGTATGATTCGAGGAAAAAGGAACTCCGTGCATTCAGCACCCATGGACACTGGCTACCAGTTTCAAACGTGTCTGGGAACGTGATTGCCAACATCTCCATTGTCTCTGGGGTTCCGTTGTCTCAGGAATCCGACTGTGTGTTCCTGTGGTGTCAGGACCCCTCTTTACTGCTATTTGCCCCTCTTTATGGGGTCCACGCTACACTGTTGACTGCAAGTTCAGCCATCCTTTGGCGTGAAGACTCAGAGTCAGACCCTCTCTCTTGTGCTACTTCACTATTGCCTTTTTCTATTGAATCATCACAGAGTAAAGGATCCTCTCTGTCTGTATGATCGTGACTGTCCACCTCCCAGTCTCTAGAATCGTGACTGTCACCCTCAATGTTCCTAGTATCACAACTGTCAGCTTCTGATATCATCACTGCCAGCCTCCGGGTCGCTACTACCATGATCGCCTGCCTCCAAGCTTTTAGTATTGTGATTGCCATACTCCTTGTCCCCATGATTATAGTATTACAATTGCCAGTCCCCATGATTATAGTATTGTGACTGCCTCCCTCCCTGTTTTTAGAATCGTGACTGCCAGACTCTGCTGTCATAATTGCCAAACCTCCCGGCCTCTAGTATCATGGATGTGAGTCTCAAGTGTCATGCCTGCCAGTCACTGTGTCTTTAGTATCATATCAGCCTCTGGTATCATGACTGCCAACCTCAGTGTCTCTTGTGTCACGCATGCCTGCTTCCATGTCTATTGCACCAATACTGCTAGCCTCTTGTTCCATGTCTGACAGGCTCCTTGTCTCGCGACTAACAGCCAATGGTATCATGACTGCTAGCTTCACTGCCTCTAGCATCATGACTGACAGCCAATGGTATCATGACCTAGCTTCACTGCCTCTAGCATAATGACTGGCAGCCCCTGGTATCATGGCTGCCACCAGGCCCTTTTTATTACCCAAATAACAGGGGTGTGGAATTTAATAAAATATCTAGTTGTACATGGGGCAGTATGCTTCATAAATCTACTTGTCCTGTAACAAAATCCACTTGTCCCTTTGGTACCAGTAAAGCGGCCACACATTATGGCAGCAATCTCATTGTATAAGAGCTCTGATATAGCCTCTCTGATTATGAAAGGGCTCATACCATAGTCGTGTTTGAATACTTGCAATCTCCTTATGTTGCCACGTTTCTGCAGATCTACATACTTGGGTTGAAGGTAGTGGAAAGCAATAGTTCCAGGGTTAGAATGCCCTTTGGAGTCCGTGCAAACCTACTAATATGCATGTTTTAAAAGGTTTTCAAAAACTCTTCTGTAATCTTTTCCCATACTGAGAAATGTTGGAAATTTAATCCTGACAATGGCAGACATCAACTTTCTTCCAGATTTGGAAAAAAAAGTGTTGGAGCGAAAGTGAAATTGCAAACACTCAGATTTTTGCACGAACAAACTACACATGCATATTTGCTCTTGCTAAAATGCAGTTCACAAATATTTTCTAGGAGTACTATTTCTTGTCCTACTTCTGTAAATTCTTGGGAATTCACGAAAGCCATATAGCTGCACTTAATGCAAGGACATATTCCATGGGTGCACTTTTGAGACTTTCTTTAATAATTGGGCCCCTAATTTGGTCTGGCGTGGACCATGACCTCTTGAGTTAATTAAAATGATGTCTCTCTCTCTCTGTATCGGCTGGCTCCACCTTTAAATTCTGTATTTATCTTGTCACATTTACTGGGCTTCAAAGACAGATGTCAACTGTCAGGCTATGTCTTCTGAAAAGTTGCTGCCTATGTTTTTTAACATGGAGATTGGTGTTTACAATTTAGCTGTTAGGAAAGCATAATGAAGCATATTTATTGTGTAATTCTGAAATGTGATGGAAACAAAGATTTTAATAGGATCAAAACAAATTAAGACACTTTACCTGGTGATGCACAAACGATAAATATTCACAGAAACACGATTTCTACAAATTATCATTTGTGTACATCATTTTTTCTGTAAAACTGTATGTCTGTGCAAATTTAGTGGCCATTTCAAATGAAAATGTGCCGTCTATGAATTTTAGTGAGCTACCACACGATGCTTTAGTTATATTAAAGAATCAGCAATCGTGTGTCCTTTAAAGCTAGGTGAGTCACAAAAGTTTGTCGTTCTGAAAAGTGGGTCATGGTTCTAAAACGTTTTGGATGCAATGCTCTTGAATATTCAGCACAGCAGCCATGATAGGGACTTTAATAGTCAGTATGGCCTGATTGGGGGGGTTGGTATGAGGATGTGAGAATATTCAGCCTCAGGAGGATGCAATGATTTGATAGAATACAATAGCAACGCTCCCAGGAGACATGGGTGGGTTAAACCCCACCCTACCCTCAGCAGTTTTCACCTCCTTTGTCAGTTAGGGATGCATGCATACCCCCAGCTTCCTACAGTTTATAGAAAGTAAACTAATAGGAATTACTTTAAATTTCAATTTGCAGGATCTTGTTTCCCCATCAAATAAATGTTTCGAAAAACTAGAGGAACGTAAAAACGCACACCCATATTTAATAAAGATTTTCTTTTCATATCTGCTTCTTGGGGTGTTGTGTGGTTCCTATATATTCTATAAAGGATCTGAACGTTCGGATAACAAACTGTGGGTTTTGTGGTAGACTGGTTGAGAGCACCCCCACCCGATGCTAACCTGTTTGCATAAGCTAGCTCACAGTGCCACTAGAATCTCCTTCTTATCGGGGAGAGAATAGTTTCTGGCAACCTCAGAACATGACAACCCTGATCCCTCAGGATCCTGGAAACAATATACTACTTTACGCTCAGTCACTCGTGCTTACTTCATTTGTCTCAGAGATACACAGAATAAACAGTCTGGACAGTTGTTATTCTAATGTAGAATATATTTGCTCTAAGAACCATTAGACAGTAGCAGAGATATATAATTAGCAGTACTATGAAAATAAAGGGATGGTACAGTTCTACCACCTTGCAGTAATCATGAATATATACAAGTACATAAAACACATGATAAGAAAGTGCGTACTCCTACAATGCCTCCCTAACTAGATGTACCTAAATGTATCTAGCATTGGTGTAGGGGTTATGCTTTATGCGCTAAGCGAAGAATCCCTCTACGGTCTAGCCAGCCCCATTACCGGAGTAAGGAAAGAATATGGCACCCCGTCCTGATCTAGAGTTGGCGAGGGATGTTAGACCACTGCTAGCTGGAGTGTCTGAATGCAGGAACCTCAGCGTCCCTGGTCAGTGTGTCAGCCGGGAAGGCACGGTCTCCTCAGAGTGTCTAAGCAAGACATGATGTATATATACCCACAGGTCTCCCCTGGAGTCCTACCTTTGTGTGTTACTGTGTCAGCCTAAAGGAAGACGTTGGGTTTGAAGTTTCACATAGATATTATACAGGAGATGTTCTGTCTTGTGTATTGGTTTCACCTTTGCACTGTGTTAAGTTGGCATGTGCTAGTTAGAATTTTAAACGCCATTTTTCCTTTCCTGCAGCCTCTGCACACAACACATTTTGTTATTAATGCTTTTCGCCTAGTTAGGTATTTTGCTTTACACGAGAATAACATGTTTGCTTATAATATCAGTCTTGCTTGGTAAGCTATGTCTGTACAGTGAGTGCTGAGGCCTTCAAGGTTATCTCAACACAGCGCTTATTGTTTGGATTGATCAGCGCACAGAGTAGACATAATATGGATGCAGCTGTGGCCAACTTTGGGTTTAGGGGCAAATGATACTGCACTGCGCAAGGAAGGAGTGGCACGCTTGATGAATATCTGTATGCAGAGTGTTGGTGTAGGAGATGATGTGATCCATTCCTGCTGAACCCAAAGGTATGGGCCCGCCCTTCTAAAACCCAAAGAGACCTTCTGTAGATATAACATAATATAATATACTAGCTAGGGAGGGTAAACTGAGGTTTTATTTAGACCTGTTTCCTTTAGCATTTTAACATGCTTTCACCCTTTGTATTTTATGGAATAGTAACTATGCTGTTAACCTTGATCTTTATAATAGGTTTGCTTTTATTAGCTAAGATACTGCGTTTGAGAACACTGCATTAGAAATAAACATTTCAAACTTGCACATGTCCTCATTGACTCCTCGTTCTGGATTGATATGTTAGTATAACGAAAGAGTGTTCATGTGTTCCACGTTTCCTGAGGTGTTCTAAGTCCATGTTCTGGGTTGTCTAAATCATTGGGGTTTTGTAAGTACCAATGACACACTGATTGCTAGTCTGGTAGGCGATCTTGGATACTAAGGTGAGTTTTGGGACACCCTAATTCACTGAGGTTCTAAGTCTCTATGCACAGTTCTGTATAGGAGCAGAAATCCATGCTACAGTTCGTCCTGCTTTGAGTCCTTCTGTGTTTCCAAGAAGCCTCATGCATAATGTATGAGTATCGAACCAGGGAAAAACCTGTGTTCTGAATGCAGTGTTGTATCTAGGTAAAAGGTCAGTCCCTATGAACAGTTATGTATGAAATGTAGGGAAGGATTTAGGTGAAAGGTTGCTGTGTTTACCTGCACCTATATAGGGTACCTATATGGAATATAACAGGGGAACCAAGGCAAAGCACTGAAATAAAATAAACGTGACTAATGAACATTTTACAAGAAAATAGTTTTGACCTGTTCCAGAATCCAGCATTATTCTCATAGTTCTGTGGCACAATATTGGACAAATAGAAGGTTTCAGCCATTGCTTCCTGTAACAAGAAAAATAAATCAGCAGTTAAAATAATGAAATAGTGAAGTGTGTAGGGGCGCACTATGAAAGTGGTTGAAATCTTAACTCACAAGGATGATGACAGAGCTCTTTAGCCAGAAGTAAGCATAACCATGCTTTTATAAGGAAAAAAAGATACAAGTGGGCTATTTACTGTCTGGCAAGCAGCATTCACACATTGCAGTTCTCTTAATCAGCAGCAAATGCAAGTTAAAAGTTGATATCTGCAGCGAAACCACGCAGCATTTATTGCACCGCATTTAAGAAAATCACGAAGCAGCATTTTGAAATAATGGATCCACAAGATATATTTAATTGCCTTACTGCCCCCATCCGTTAGTGCATTTTCCATTGCAAAGCATATGTACACTCTAGTACAGACAACTACGTTTTAGTTAAGCTTTCTCCAGCAACTAAAAAGTAGAATCCAAGTGATCAGGTGCACTTTTCCAGTGAACCAAAGACCATGCCCAGAGTCGGGGCAAGGAATGATCTAAGTAGGCCTCCATACTTTTTACAAATCCCTTACCCTGTCCTCCTACAGCTAAACAATGATGGTGTTCTTGCTTTCAAGGCCAATATGCTAAGTGAAGAACATATGGCAGAGGATTTCTTGGTGCTTCTCAGCAAGGATTCTCACATAGGAGACTTGAACATTTACGTAGATGGGGACAAGACAAACAGCATTGGCCTTAATCAAGCAGGACAGTAACCTGCCTGGGCCTTGTGTTCACTTCCTGAAGATGGCGCTAAAAGAACACTTGAGCAGCCCTACTCATGCATCACAGTAAGCATGTACGGAGGTGTTCTTTAGGTCTTAACTAGGCCGAGGAGGTGAACTCTGCTGTGTTCTGAGTTTTCCAAACTCCGCAGATCACACGGAGTTCTTCGTGGAGCAGAGTTTTTGTCCTTGCTCGCGAGCTTGGAAAATCCAACGCTAGACCACCATTCAGCGAGATTTCTCAATGCAGGCGGTTGCGGATAGTCAGAACCGCTTGCGTTGAGAAACTTTCTGTTCACGTTGAGGAAGCTGCAGCTCGAGTAGAACATCTGCTCGAGCAGCAGAAATAAGCAGCACACTTTTGCAGTGCGTACGGTGCCATTTGTGATGATTTTCCAGCGCGGGCCAAACACCGGGTGCTAAAACTCAGCACGAATGGCACAACCTAATGCACTCTGACGATTATAGAACTCCACGTAGCACTGCAGATTTTTTTGGTCACTTCGCGGAGTTCCACATAGCGGAACTCCGCTGAGGTCTAATCTTGACATCATCCCTGTAGACGAGGCAGACACACCTATCTTTCCAAGCAATAGCATCAGAGCACGTATACACCTTCGGTGATCTGAGAAAGATAGATGTTCTGGTAGGAAAAGGGCAAGGTGAGAATGTGTGAAGCAACGGGTGCAGGCAGACTGTTTTTCAGGCATAGAAAGGGGTAAACAGGACTGGGTCTTAAGGAGTGAAAATTAGGCCGAACACACCATTGCAAAAGATACATGCTTTCAGAATCGAGAGGGGTAATTCAGGTAGTCTACTTCAGTTCGTAAGAGACCAAGGAGAACAAAAGTGGGAGCATTTGCTAGCAGCTATGCGGCTGTGAGAGTTTCAAGAGCATGTTAACAGCTTCTGTCTCCCTCCTGGGGAAAGGGAAAAAACAATCCAAAGGTTGGTGAAGAGTTGGTAGGGCGCCAATGTTTTTTATTTGAGCGATAAAGTGGCGAGACTGCAAAAGGAGGAGACAGAAAAATATTTCACCTTGTTTGAAAGGAGGGGGATGGGAACATGGAGCAAGTTGAGGTAGTAGGTTTGTTTTTCTAGCTTACAGGAGTAATGAGGAACACACTGAGGAAATTTCGTTTTAATAATGCTTCGAGACCCCAATAATTACACACACAAACGCACTCCACAGGACCTTCCTCCAAACAGGTCAGGCAATTGCAAGGTATATGTACAGGACATAAAAAAGTGGATTCTTTCCTCATCCACAATTAAGTGTTTTTAACCTTGAGGTTGGTATATCTGTTGAGTTATCATCTTATGCACTGAAAGTCCACAGTGGATGGTGAGCCACGATAATTGGATGTATTCCTACGGTGTTTAGTGAAGACCAAGCACGTGGCATAACAGACAGTTCAGACTAATTTAAGACAAGGAAAGAACGTGTTCATCAGAGGTTCAGAGTGATGGCAAGCAAGAGATTTCTGATTAGATTGCGTCATGGTAGACACGCTTTTGAAAAGCAGGAAATAAGTAGATATCGGTAACTCAAGTTGTCTTATGTTTTCTATCTTCAAAGCAATTTTCCAAAGCCAGTTAAGACACCAGTGGCAGTAACAACACTTTATAAAAAAAGTTCAACACAAGTGGTACACTGTCCTTGATACAGAGGCTGTCGTTTAATAGCAGATTATGAAGCATGCACACCCAGAATTTGAAAGCATTTCTTGAACCCATGTCTTAAATCCTTATGTAATATAAAAAGGGCCCCCACCGTCGAAAACTTGTTATTTCCGGCAGGTGCCATATGTCCTCGCGACCAGCCACTCTTCCAATAATCTTCATTGGTAGCGGTAAATATTGGTGGGATGTTAGGATCTGGCTTGAATTTACAATATTTTCGATCGGCTGTACCTGGAGGAGGAGCAATGCAAGTTGCATGGTAAGCATTACAATACAAACCATTTGTTTTTGAAACGCGCAATCCTAGAAATAAGATACAGCCACATTTTTTATACTGCGTTCTTAAGTTCGTAACAGATGACAGATCAGTGAAATTAAAAAGTGGCGTCAGTTTTGCTTCATTGCAAAAACGAATAAAATCTTTGTGCTTTACCACCTGTCGGTAACAAGAGTAATGGATACCCACATACAAAACTATATTTTAACTAATAGGGTCATGAACAGGTTATGCGAATGCACTCTATCTGGAGGTACTCGCCACCCTACTAAAAGAATGCCACATCATCCAGCAAATGGTGGCCAGATTGGTGGCTTCTATCTCTTACTCTTCCCCTATGAGCTGCTTCGGTAGCGCCATTGGCACCTTGCGAGACAAAGTGAACGTTTCAAAACCTTGTGCACCGTACATAAATCTTGATCTAGGATAGCTCCAATGTTGTGTTCCCTAAAGGAGTCTGGGATCTTCCTCTTGTAATTTAATGGCCAAACCTAGATTTCATAAATGGTGATCAGCAGGGTTAGCTCCCGCTCCCACTCCCCAATCAACACATCTAAACTCTGGACCTCTTTTACCCTAATTTAAGTGCTGAATTTTTTTTTATTTCATTTTTGTCATTGGCTTAAAATATGGCTGTTTATACAAGCTTTTAATAACCCTTATGATGTTTTCGCTGTTATTTCTCCAGTTACATTTGGCATAGTGCCTAGTGACCACTGGTGTTAGAGCGCATAACCAATGCTAATAACAACTACATCTGGAAGTCAATACAGAACAAGCTTATCGTTGAATGTTAACCTGCATTGTAAAAATATAAAAATACAGCTACAACCAAAACATGTAAATTGTAAATGTAAATGTATAGGCATTTATATAGCGCACTACTTACCCGTAGGGTCCCAAGGTGCTTCGACCGCTGCGAAACCCTTCCTGGCTTCCCTGAGAGATGGTCCCTTAATGGGTATCTCCAGGGTGAGACCAGGCATCCCCGGCGGTCTGGTGGGGCCGTTAGTGAAGATGAGGCAAGCTAATGCCCAGAGTTGCCGAGTGTGATCGCTGATCAGAGTGGGCACCGAGGCGAGAGAATTATCGAGTCCGCTGACCCTGGTCCAGAAACCTGCCGTGCCGGGAATCGAACCCTGGTCCCGGGCCGTCCTCTGCTCTCGGGTCTGCCGCCTCTAACCAGTGAGCCACACTACTTCACTCATCCATTAATCCAAGGAACAACATATTTAGAACTGCTTAGCACAACTAAAGAGTTTGGATTGCCTTGTCTTTATACCTTTTGCTGAATGAAGGTTACATACATTCAAATAGCATTTAATTTTAGAGCACGCCCAAAAAAGAACACCATTTCTGCATCGTCACTGCCTCCACGTACCTACTACTTTGCTTTTGGAAATATGTTCTATCACCCATCTGGGTATTCGTTTCTCCTGATCATAGGACAGTGCATGATTTGTGTAGTGTCTGATCTCTGCTCCAACCACAGGGAGTCCATACTCTTTCAGTAGCTGGTCTTCACACGGTTCTAGGGAAAAAACGAGAAGTCAGGAACAAAGTTGTGACCATTATTATCAGATCAGATTGTGGGTACGCCTAGGAAATTTCCTCTTAATCGCAGGTCAATCTGAAACAGTGAAATGTACCATTTAGCAACCAAATTAAAACATTTTTGTGATGCATTCATTTGAAACATGTTTTGCCATTCGCTTGGTCATTTACTCAAGATAGCGTTAAACCTAAACGATCTTCTGGCCGGAGTAGTAGAACAAACATCAAACTTGTCTGTTTATTACAGAACTACATTGACAAAGAAAAAGAAAAATACAACAGAGCCCACACAAATCTGAACCACAGGCTATGGCTCTCGCTCTGATCTGTGCTAAGTGCATCTTCTCATTTGAACAATCTGGGCACAATAAAGATCTCAGCCAAAGAAGAGCGTCAATAGACAAGTCAACCAGACTCCATGTTACAGGCATGGAGACTGCCTGCTCCCCAATGGTCAGGACTGGAAGTGCCAGACAACACAAGGATTGTTCTGCCTTATCCAACTAGAGAGGTCTGGTGTTAACAAGCCACTGTTTATCTTGACAATAAGTTCCCTTGCACAGAGAACAAAAGTGTTCCATAGAGCTGGTGCCTAAGGTTGGTTTGAAGACGAGTTAATAACCTATGGTATTCTTACTACCAGGAGGCCTTCGGGGGATGAATCCAATGGACAGCTGACTGTGTCATGGCTGGCTGTTGTTTCTGATTTCCTTCTGGGGGTCGTCAGCTGTGGGCTGTGAATGCAGCTCGGTTGCAGTGTCTCCTTCCACAGTGGACGAGGGCTCCTACACTTGAACCTTAGTTGGTATTATGTCATTTTAGAAATTAACTTACATGACTGGTAAGTAGTGTGCATTATTTATTATTCATGCAATGTTACTCTACTATTTCAACCTTGTTTTTTTCTTCCCGTCTTTTTTTCTAATCATTGTATAATTTTATCAAACTATTTAACCCTTTCAATGCTTTTGACGGAACGGTTCCATCATGAGCGTCGGTTGGCCTGTGCTCATGACGGAACCGTTCCGTCATGAGCCCGTTGGCTCATTAGAACGTTCAGCACAGCGCAGGAATCTGCGCCGCGCTGATGAGGTTAATTTCATTTTGTACAGCAATTTGCTTAAAAGCAGTAAGGTAAATTCCAATAAATGAAAAAATACAAATATTCACACTAGTGAGGGCTCAGGCTAAAGATTCTTCAGTTTAACTACAACTGGTGAATTTCTGGTGTTTTTTTCTATTTAAAATTGTTAGGCCTGTCATCCTTAGGGTGGTCTTCCTCCAACGTTTGGCCTGCTTACCTCCACTTTTTGCTGTAACTTTTGGTTGAATTTAGAACTCTGAGCACTTTGCCACTGCTGACAAGTGCAAAGTGCAGGTGCCTCTCCTCTAAACATGGGAACATTGGTGTACACCTGATTCGCATATTTCGTTTACCTGTAAGTCCCTTGTAAAGTGGTATACCATATACCCAGGGCCTGTAAATTAAATGCTACTTCTGAGTCTGCAGCACTGATTGTGCCACCCACACAGGTAGCCTTTTAAACTGGTCCTGAGCCTGCCATTGCAAGGCCTGTGTGTGTGTAGTATACGGCCACTTCGACTTGGCATCTAAAACAACTTGCCAGGCCTTACACTCATGTACTTTTAAGTTTTACGTATCCTGGAAGTGACAAATAGCTAAATGTGTTTTTCACTGCTGTGAGGCCTTGTAATGGCTGGATTTTCTGTTTAGATGGGATCAGCCCCCAGGGGCCCCTGTGACCCAGCCAAAACGTACTCACCTTCCCTTCTTAGATCGTATTTACACTGAGTAGATATAAAGATGAATATACAGGTCGCACCTAAGAATGGGGAATGACAATATACATATATGGATTTTCTACAATATCTTATTCACATCAGTTGGCCTCGCGGTCGCCCCGACCCAGACCGTTCTACCCTAGGGCAGATCTGACACACAATCCGGCGTGTCTACACACGGGCCTGCAGAACCCAATGCTCCCTTTTCCAAATCGTTCGCGATCCTGCGAAACATACACGGTGATCTCCCTCTCACCGCTCTCATTAGTCTTATGCCACAATCCGGTGGCTTTACACGGCGGTGTCCCTCCCGCCGCTCTCATTAACGCCGCATATCAACGACGACCACATTCCTATGAAACATTATTGGGATGATATCTCAACAGTCTACTTAGGATAAAACTAAAATAATAACTTTGGATATGGATTCAGATTGTATAATGTACTCCGTGCTCATAACATCAAAGGTCCACTCACTCCCTCTTTATTTGGCTACCATTCGTCTGATCGGGATTTCTCATCCGTTCGTCTAAACAATGCTCAACTAGGAGTGCCATTTACCATTAACCAGGTGAAGTCCGACCGATTCTTATAGTGCGTGCACTCTAATCTTTATCTTTTATTCCCTTTGCAAATGTAATGCTGCCTAGTAATGTGATTTATGTTTATTGTCAATAAATACCCTAATTCATATAGAATTATCGTGTACCTGGTGCTTGTGTTCGATCTTGGTAAATGGCACTCCTAGTTGAGCATTGTTTAGACGAACGGATGAGAAATCCCGATCAGACGAATGGTAGCCAAATAAAGAGGGAGTGAGTGGACCTTTGATGTTATGAGCACGGAGTACATTATACAATCTGAATCCATATCCAAAGTTATTATTTTAGTTTTATCCTAAGTAGACTGTTGAGATATCATCCCAATAATGTTTCATAGGAATGTGGTCGTCGTTGATATGCGGCGTTAATGAGAGCGGCGGGAGGGACACCGCCGTGTAAAGCCACCGGATTGTGGCATAAGACTAATGAGAGCGGTGAGAGGGAGATCACCGTGTATGTTTCGCAGGATCGCGAACGATTTGGAAAAGGGAGCATTGGGTTCTGCAGGCCCGTGTGTAGACACGCCGGATTGTGTGTCAGATCTGCCCTAGGGTACAACGGTCTGGGTCGGGGCGACCGCGAGGCCAACTGATGTGAATAAGATATTGTAGAAAATCCATATATGTATATTGTCATTCCCCATTCTTAGGTGCGACCTGTATATTCATCTTTATATCTACTCAGTGTAAATACGATCTAAGAAGGGAAGGTGAGTACGTTTTGGCTGGGTCACAGGGGCCCCTGGGGGCTGATCCCATCTAAACAGAAAATCCAGCCATTACATCTGGCGTCACGAACTGTTTATGAAGCCTGTGTGCATTGTTTTGTTTTGATCTCGTTGGTTTGCGCTCGGCTTGTACGTATAAAATTTTGTTTATAATTGTGTATATAATTTTTTGTGTGTGATTATGTTTCCGAAAAAATCATCGTCGGTTTTTAAATTACCGATTCAGATTCCCGGCTGGGAGTCTACGCCTTATGAGGCCTTAGCCCGTGAGTGGGCTGATTCTACTGGTTTGAGTGAAAATTGGTCTTCATGCTTGGAGCAGGCGGAGCCTGCCGATGTGATCTCGTGCTTACAGAAAGCGCCAATAGTGAAGGGCGATGAACTTCCTATTTTAGGACGCAGAGGGTGGATTATTCTTAATGCATACAGAATATTGCATGAGAAGTTTGTTCAACTACAGAAACAATTTAAAGATACGGAAGGACAGTGTGTTGAGTTGCAAAATGCGCATACTCTTTTGCGTTGTCAAAATAAACTGCTTGCCGATAAACTTGAAACATATCAGACCATTGCCGAAAGAGCTGCGGTCCGTATTGCACGATATAAATACAAACGTCGTCGTGGGCGCGTGTCGTCCCGCAAAGTGCGTATGATTGTAGCGAAAGCTGGAATGGATTGGAACCCCGACGAGTGGGACGGTAATATCTGGGATTCTCATACTTCTGACTCCTCGGCAGAGGAGGGTGACAAGCGCGAGTCTTCTCGCTCCGGACGTGATTGTAAATCTGCTTCATGCATTGATTTGACTCCCGATTCTGACTGTGCTCGTTCTTCCCGTGCGGATGACGTAGCTTGCCCTGATTGTTCTGTTAAATCCAAAATGCGGGCTTCCACGGAAGCTCTTCCCGCAGTTTCTGCTCACCCGATCTTTCGACGGAAATTACAACAAGCCCCTGGTAATCCGGGTGGCATCCCTCTTGACTGTATTGAAGATTTTACTCAGCAGGAGATTAGTGACATCCTGCAACGATTTAAACAACGGCCTGGTGAGGCCTTGCTTACCTGGATGGTGCGTCTTTATGAGCTTGGCGCTTCCGGTATTATGCTCGATGCTGTTGATTGCTTACGATTTTGCTCTTTGAGTTCTGATTCTACTATTCAGGACCATTTTCGGAATTTTAATGGTAATGTCCAAACTTCTTTGCTCCAGCTTGCGTCTGATGGCTGTAATCATAAATATCCAACAGAGTCTGATTGGCCCTCTGATGAAAAGCCGTGGTATACTCTGCGCGATGCGTCGCAACGTTTAAAGGAGGAAGTCATGAAAACGTGTATCTTCCTTAGTACTGCTGACAGGTTATTGGATGGTTTGTTAACATCTTCCGTGCGTAACCGCATTATACGTACTTCTCCTGTTGCTTACAAGCAGGTCATGATGACATTGTTAATTAATCAAACTGGCAATCCTTTGTCTGCTGTGCTTGAGTCTGTTCGTCAGCTTGGTGAGCTGGGTGAATGGTTTAAACCTGAAAGACAGTCCCGACCTGAGGGTCGTACTGGAGGGGACTATAAGTTCTCTAGACGTGACATGTTTCTTGCTCTCATTGCTGATGGTGTGAAAAGGGAAGAGATCGATGGTGAACCTAATAATATCCTATGGGATATGTTCCGTAAGCGTGGTTTGGATCGGAAGGAAGGTGCCCGTCGTGTGCGAAAGAATGATTATGATCGTGGTTCGGATGACAGTGGTGATGAGAGACGACGTGTGAATTTTGATCGCCGTGATGATCGGCGCCAAGAACGTGGTGATTCCCCCCGTCGGAGTGATGGGAGGGGGAGAGAGGATGATCGTGAAAGGGGAAGAGATGATCGTGGTTCTAACAGACGTAGAGATGCAAGGAGTTTTTCCCCTGATGTACGTAGGAGGGAGGATCGTAACAGACTCTCTGACCGTAACTCACAACTTTTTGAACCTGACACTAATCCGTTTCGTACTGGAGACGGATATGAACAAGAAATTCTGATACCGAAGAAAACTGAAAACATCTACCCTGATCTGTCTTGGTTGACGGAACGCAGGAAAAATGACTAGGAAATAGGTCAAGCTCCGGTACGCAGGTGGGCCCACAGAGATTACAGACCATATGTAGATATTGAGATTTTTTGGAAACATCGTAATATCCAAAGGGCCCGAGCGTTAGTTGATACTGGGGCGGAGGCCACTTTAATTCATGGTAAATCAAGGAAATTTCATGGACAGTCTTTTACAATTACCGGCCTGGGTGGTAAAGAAACACCCGCAGTTCAAACTGCACTTGAGAT
Source organism: Lissotriton vulgaris (assembly GCF_964263255.1). NCBI lineage: Eukaryota > Metazoa > Chordata > Amphibia > Caudata > Salamandridae > Lissotriton > Lissotriton vulgaris. The sequence goes on from NC_141698.1 coordinate 616,207,918, forward strand.
TAAAATTGGTAGGATTCCTCGTAGAGAATACTCTGTGTTGGTTGTGCCACTTTTGGAATACATTATTGGAATTGACATTTTGAAAGGTATGACTTTGCATTTGGATGATGGTTATTATCAGTTTGGTACTAGACAGTACATTTCGACCAGACCCGTACGGGTTGGCCGTTTACGCATGCCACCTATTAAGATCCCTTTAGCGACGAAAGTGATTTCTCAAAAACAATATCGCATCCCTGGTGGTCATGAAGAAATTACTGCTACGATTCAGGATTTGGTTGACGCAGGAGTCATTACTCCGGTCACATCTGCTTGGAATAATCCTGTTTGGCCAGTGCGCAAAAGTGACAACTCTTGGCGCATGACTGTTGATTATCGAGAATTGAACAAACATACACCTAAATTGACTGTGGCAGTGCCTGACATTGTTACATTGATTGAGAGAATTCAAAAGCATCCTGGTACATGGTATGCTTCTATCGATATTGCTAATGCATTCTTTTCGATTCCAATTGCCCCCGAATGCCAAGAACAATTCAGTTTTACATGGAATGGACGTCAAATGACGTTCCGGAGTCTTCCTCAAGGCTATGTACATAGCCCTACAATCTGTCACCGGCTGGTGGCGGAACATTTATCTGAAGTGCCTATGATTCCGCAAGTTCAGATTTGTCATTATATTGACGACATTTTGATTCAAGGTGAAACGCAAGACCAGGTACAGTCCCATTTAGATCAAATCATTGACTGTTTGCGAGCAAAAGGTTGGGAAATCAATCCTGACAAATTACAAACTCCATCCCAAGCTGTAAAATTTTTAGGAATTAACTGGCATGAGGGTCACAGAGAGGTGATCCCACAAGTTAAACGTAAGATACTTGATTTTGCTGTTCCCAGAAATAGGAAAGAGGCGCAATCCTTCATTGGGTTGTTTGGATTTTGGCGTCAACATATTCCACATTTGAGTCAAATCTTGGCTCCACTGTATCGAGTCACTCGTAAAAAGAATGCGTTTGAGTGGGGTGAACCTCAACAGACTGCTTTTGATTTGGCTAAAGAAGCTATTCAGTATGCTTTGGATTTGTGGCCCGTGAGTGAGGGTAATGTGGATTTGAATGTGTCCGTGGAAGGTCTGTATGCCAATTGGAGTTTGTGGCAAAAGCAGGGCAGACAAAAAGTGCCTTTAGGTTTTTGGACCAAAAAGTTACCAGAGGCTGGTGAGCGTTACTCACCTTTTGAAAAACAGTTGCTTGCTTGTTATTGGGCTCTGGTGGATACCGAGCAATTGACTTTAGGCCATGCTGTGATTTTGAGGCCTGAGATTCCCATCATGCAGTGGGTTTTGAGTTCACCGAAGTCCCATCGAATTGGACATGCTCAGGAGGCTAGTGTGATTAAATGGAAATGGTACATTCAGGACAGGGCACGTGTGGGTCCGAAAGGTGTTGCGGTTCTACATGAGCGAGTGGCGCAGGCGCCCTCCAATGAGGCTGAAAGTGAGCGTTCGGTTCCCGTAGTGCAGGAGTCTCCCGTGAAGTGGGGTAAATCATTTGATGATCTGTCCGTGGAGGATAGAAAACATGTGTGGTTTACGGATGGTTCTGCGAAGTTCATTGGTGACAAGAGACATTGGAAAGCTGTCTCCTATAACCCGACTACTAAGAAATTGTTGAGCACAACTGGAGACGGTAAGAGTAGTCAATATGCTGAACTCTATGCGATTTACCAGGTTTTGAAACAAGAGTTACCAGGTACATGTCATATTTTCACTGATTCTTGGTCCACTGCAAATGGACTAGCGGTGTGGTTGCCTACATGGCACTCGCACAATTGGGAATTGCATTCTAAGGAATTATGGGGTAAAGAATTGTGGCAAGAAATTTGGGAATTGCTTCCGCAGAGTACTGTAACAATCTTTCACGTGGATGCTCATACTCCAATCGATTCCCTTGACAAATTTTTCCATAACATTGCAGATGAACAGTCTAAAATTTCTGAGGCAGTGGTTGACATGCAAGATTCTGATTTGGCGGGATTGGCGAAATGGGCCCACCAGAAAGCAGGACATTTTGGAGAAAAAGCCACTAGCAGGTGGGCTGCTGATAGAGGAATTCATATTCCCTTTTCTTTAATTAAAGATGCCATTCTACATTGTCCCATTTGCCAGCATTCTAGAAAGAAAGAGGTGCCTCAAATTGTTCGAGGTCACTTACATCGAGGTAAATTGCCCGCCCAAATTTGGCAGATTGATTATATTGGTCCGCTCCCTATGAGCAGAAATTGTCAATATATTTGTACAGTGGTTGATACCTACAGTGGCCTTTTGGTCGCTTTCCCTTGCAAGAATGCTATCCAAGTGAACACGATTAAAACCCTGGAGCTGATTATCCTATATTATGGTGTCCCATTCCAAATTCAATCAGATAATGCATCCCACTTTCGTGGAAGATTGGTGCAGGAATTCTGTATGGAAAACAATATCGACTGGGTATTTCACATTCCATATTATCCACAAGCTTCAGGACTGATTGAGAGAATGAACGGTTTGTTGAAAGAACAGTTGCGCAAGTTGACTGATGACCGTTACAGCCAGTGGAGAGATGTCTTACTTCAAGCCTTGTTAATACTGAATAATCGTCCTTTGTTGCATGCTGAATCTCCTTTGATGCGTTTGTTTCCTCCACATGTTGATGCGAAACCTAATTCTGTTGGAAGTACTGTCACTTATTGGGAAATTACCCCCGGTGCTTTGGCTCCATGTAGAGCAACCCCAGGTTCCGCAGGCCTCGACCTGCATGCTTTAAATGATGCACACTTCCCAGGAAAGGATCGAATCATTGTTGAAACTGGCATAGGTGTCTCTATACCTGCCGGTAGTTTTGGATTAATTGCCCCTAGATCTGGCCTGGCCCTGAAAGGTGTTCAAGTCCTTGGTGGTGTGATCGACAGTGATTATCAGGGAGAGATTAAGGTTCTCTTGCTTAATAGCAGTGAGATGGATTTGTTTATCAAAAAGTCTGACCGTGTTGCTCAGCTATTGATTATGCCTGTCTTCAGTGGTGAGATCAAAAAAGGCTCTGCCCCAACGTTGCTAACTGTGCGTGGACAAAAAGGCTTCGGATCATCTGATCTTCCTGGAGCTAAAATATGGGTGCAATCGCCTAAAAATCCTCCTGAACAGGCTGATATTATTGCGACCGGTCATGACAACACCGTTTTGGTGATGAAGCCAGGGAAAGATGGCTGGGAAGCTGTCCCAGCTGACAAATGTTATTTACGAGAATGATTAAGGCCTGTGTTTGTATTCTTTCAGATCATTCTTTGGACTGCTGCTGCAGGATGTGTCGTCGTTGGACTCCTTTTGGCTTGCTACGCCGGGAGAGGAGAGCATCTACCGACGCCGAGTGATGGGATAACAAGAGCCGCGCGATCCGCGTGGCAGAAGTCCTCCAATTTTTGGATCACACTCGCGAAGCGAGTGACGAACTCTCCACATTTTTGCCTTACACCCATGAAATCCGTTACTGACATTTTATCAACCTGTTTGGTTGCTGTCCCTGCATCTACTGATACACTTCGTCATGTATTTAATATATCCAATGCCCGACCTAATGTCATTTTGGGCGACTTCTTGGCCCATGAATATTGTCCCTCATGTACTCTTCTTCCGGACCAGGATGTCCTTATTAATTCCAGAATCACTACTTTTAATATTACCCCTGGTGACCTTTGTTTTATGATGACCTGCAATCCTAAAGCCATCTCTGAATGTTTGCGGTTGAAACTCCAAGCCGCTACTACTTTTTCATTTCACCAGCGTTTGTTATGTATGAAAAGACTTCCTAATTCATGTTTTTCAGTGAAGAACAATATGACTTGCAAAAGTTTAGTTGTTGCCACTAGCCATTATCGTTCAATGTTGTTACCGGCTGGATGGCTCTTTTCATGCGGGAATTCATCTTGGCCCTATATTCCTGCGAATATTTCTGGTGGCCCGTGTGCCATCACTAGATTAAGTTTGCTAATGTTTTCTTCACATCCTCCTTCACATTCCCGTATTGTTCGAGATTCCATGTCATTGCATGAAGATTGTGATTCCTCTGTTCATCTTTATTCCAGATCAGAATATCTTGGTTTAGCTTTTTCTATTATTGGTGTTCCTGCATTGGCCGTTTATAATGCCAAAACAATCGGCAAGATGGCCTGCTGGATGGTCAAATCGATCAACCAAACTTCTACTGTTCTGTCCGATTTATTATTAGATTCCCAAGGTGAACGTAGAGCTATTTTGCAGAATCGTGCCGCTATCGATTATTTGTTGCTGAAACACGGGCATGAATGCTCTGAATTTGAAGGTCTATGCTGTTTTAATTTGTCTGACCATTCTAAAGATATCCAATCCCATATTAATAAACTCCACGACTTGACTGCAGAAATTAGAGAACACATAGATCAGGGTTTCTTTGACTGGCTTTTTAATTGGCTCCCTGACATGCATTTTTTACGACAAATTTTGGGAGGGGTTATTATTATTGTCTGCATCCTTATAGCGATTTGCTGTTTTATTCAGTGTATCCCTTCCCTGCTACAATTTTTTTAGACTTACGAAGAATTGTAGATCAGTTAGTTTTGTTTCATATTATTCGTCTACTGACGTTAGTTCCATTTAGTTACTGGTTAATAGACTGGAGTCAAGGGGTGTAATGTTATGGCTGTCTTTTTGCCAGCTCTCTGGAGAAGGAGAATGATGGAGAGTGACTCCAGTCTATCACCCTCATAGCATAGGGATTAGGCCGATAGATAGGGACCCTGTCTTACAGATATAAGGGCATTTTCGTGCCATTTCCCTTAGAGTAAGGCTTATGAATTTAAGTGAGGGGTTAGATATATAAGTATTAGTCATGATTTACTCATTTGCTAACATGCCGATCTGTTTCTCATGGAGCTATGTATATTATGGGCTCCGTAGGCCTTAAGCGAGACAGACTCCATTTTGCTTTCTGCCTGGTAGCTCGAGAAGGCTTTCTAGGTTAAGAGTGATGTTTTAGTTTTAAGCTGTTGTTCGCTTGGAGAGAACCGGTTCAGGCTGACCCTTATCGAAGGAATGTATTTTTCTCCACTCCGAAGACACAACTTCAGGCCGGCCGGCTGGGAAAGTGTCCTTGGTACGGGGAGGTACAAGAATTTGGTGGGCGGCAGGTTACTGGCCGTGAATTTCCATGAAGGAACGGGCTTTGATATTAGCGAAGGTGTTAGTCTTTCAGTCAGTTAGTCCGTAGGCGGCATCTAGCCGTTAGCATCTCTACCATTATTCATTTTCATGGTGGACAAGTCGCCATCTTTGAAGTCGGAGAAAGATTTAAGACCGAAACTCTCTGAAAATAGACTGAACGAGAAGTGGCGCGGAGCGCACTAATGCAGAGAGAGAGAGACGGTAGCTAATTAACAGCAAGGTTCCGAGGTCCTGAGGGAGAGCAGACGAGTTTGAGCCTAGCGGTGCAGACGTGTACTTGTGACGGCTGAGGGTGACTGCAAGGCGAGCCAGGACCCAGAGACGAGACAGGAGCCTAGATGACTGCCGAGTCCCGATTTCCCATTAACCAGGTGAAGTCCGACCGATTCTTATAGTGCGTGCACTCTAATCTTTATCTTTTACTCCCTTTGCAAATGTAATGCTGCCTAGTAATGTGATTTATGTTTATTGTCAATAAATACCCTAATTCATATAGAATTATCGTGTACCTGGTGCTTGTGTTCGATCTTGGTAAATGGCACTCCTAGTTGAGCATTGTTTAGACGAACGGATGAGAAATCCCGATCAGACGAATGGTAGCCAAATAAAGAGGGAGTGAGTGGACCTTTGATGTTATGAGCACGGAGTACATTATACAATCTGAATCCATATCCAAAGTTATTATTTTAGTTTTATCCTAAGTAGACTGTTGAGATATCATCCCAATAATGTTTCATAGGAATGTGGTCGTCGTTGATATGCGGCGTTAATGAGAGCGGCGGGAGGGACACCGCCGTGTAAAGCCACCGGATTGTGGCATAAGACTAATGAGAGCGGTGAGAGGGAGATCACCGTGTATGTTTCGCAGGATCGCGAACGATTTGGAAAAGGGAGCATTGGGTTCTGCAGGCCCGTGTGTAGACACGCCGGATTGTGTGTCAGATCTGCCCTAGGGTAGAACGGTCTGGGTCGGGGCGACCGCGAGGCCAACTGATGTGAATAAGATATTGTAGAAAATCCATATATGTATATTGTCATTCCCCATTCTTAGGTGCGGCCTGTATATTCATCTTTATATCTACTCAGTGTAAATACGATCTAAGAAGGGAAGGTGAGTACGTTTTGGCTGGGTCACAGGGGCCCCTGGGGGCTGATCCCATCTAAACAGAAAATCCAGCCATTACAGGCCTACTCTTCTAATAGGCTAGATTTAGGGATTCCTTAAACCCTTTAAGCCACAATTCCTGATCAGAAAGGAATAGCAATATCATGTTTCATATCTTTGGAATGGTGGTGATAAATCCTCTTTAGTAGTAAAGCTGGAATTGACAATACAATTTTAGAAATATCACTATTAGAAAGTGGACATTTCTCTGCTCTTAACTTTTCTCTGTGTGCCTGCAGCCTGTCTTAAATACATGTCTGGGCTGGGTGACAGCTATAATTTGTGCATTCCTTCTAGACAGCCACAAAACACAGGAAAGCCTGGTTGTAGCACAGCACTTATCTGAATTTATCTACAATCAAGCAGAGGTGGCTCACACTTACATCTGAATAGGCGGTGTCTTGTCCTCACAAAAAGGGCTAATTGCAGCCCCACAGACAGCCTGGCAGACAGGACTGGGTTGAAAGGGATCCTTGTGCACTTCAGAGAACTTCTTTGAAGTTACCGCCTGCATCAAAGGCACTTTTGGGTATAAGTACCAGGGCTCTGACACTGCCAAATCAGTTCAATACTGGACCTGGGATGATCTCTGCTGGAGTGAATACTGCTGTGCTATAAGGATTGCCACTTTTCTGTGACTGACTGTTCCGGAGAACTGGTTCTCTGCTTTGCTGAGCTGCCCTGCTGAGGACAAGGACTGGACCCATCTCGCTTGAACCCAGAGTGACTCCAAGGGCTTGCTGGCTTGCCTCCTGTTTTTTGAAGTTTCAGGGACACAAAGACCTTCTTGCAATTCTGCTGGTGCTGCTGGCCTCAGCAATCTGTGAGCTCTAGCCTCGCCTGAGGTGCCCCCTCCAGTCCTGGGCCTCAGAAGTGAGTTTTGCCGCTGATTTGTGCAAAACTAACACATTGCTCTGTGCCAAGCTACCAGAGGGTGAGCACAGGCTAATTTAGGGTGTGTATATGACTTACCCTGATGGAGAGTGGTCTTTACTTGGACAGAATGCAAACCTCTGCCAACTAAAGACACCCACTTGTAACAAAACTTTTACGTTTTAACTAAACGTTTCACCCAATTAGAATGCCACTTTAATCTCGGTATTTTTCAGTGAATTTCTCAGGTTTTTGTTTTAAAGTAAGGTAATATTTTATGACCATACCTTACAATACCATTCCTGCATCGCACACAGTAAGCCCCTATGCCTAAACGCCTGTTGATGGCCAACAATGTACAGACTTTGACCATATGCGTGGTAGGGTTGGGTGTAGACCCTGGCTTGAGGGGAGGCCCTGTGCCCAACTCCCCCATGGTTGGCCACATGCCCCCACCTGAAAATAAGAACATCAGCCCCCCTGGGGATGGGGTAACCAGGGCCTTTAAATGGCCCATAGAAGGACGCCACACACAACCCCTCCCAAAAAAAATTGCACCAACCCACAGGGCCTTGCACATCATGGGAATTATTTTATTTAAAAAGGGTGGCAGCCTACCCCTTTTCTTATTATTTCTGGGTTTTCTACAGATCCGCAGTAAAATAAAAAACAAAATACGTTTTTGGCTCCAGGGTCCCCACCCACCTGGCCAAGGGAGTCATGGATCCCTACCCTGCTCCCATTATGTATTTTCTTATTCTTTTTTGAGGACAGGGGACTGGGTCACCCGAGTCCCAAAACAGCTGCCACAACACCTTTGTTTTTAACAGTCAATCAGATCTTATCTATAGATCTATTGGGTTCACTGATCCTTCACGTCTCAGCTAACTCCTATTTAATCAGCTATTTCTGGAGTTAAATAGTGATGTGTGCTCCAGATATAATCAGATAGTAGTGGGGGGGGATTTCAATTTTTGGTAGGATACTGTACCAAGGTCCCACCTCGACTCCCTCCCCCCACCCCCCAAATGGTGGGGTTTGGAGGAGGGATGGAAATCATGGGCTTAGAGCAATTAGTTGAGTCTGAGACTCACCTTGGATTTGGTATGGGCCACTCAACCCATAGCCAGGCTAACAGGTTGAGCCCTTTGGTTGCTCAAATCATTATCAGATTAGGTTTATGATCCTCCCTACCTATTTAGCTGGCTCGTAGTCTGCCAATTTGGCACCCAGTACGTAACCAGTCAAGAATATATAAAATCCATCTAGTGAAGGCCTTTTTGTAACATAATACATCCACCAAATAGGGCAGAGCAGGTAGAACAGAAAAATAAGCAGTTTGTGAGTTGGATCCAGGATATCATAGATAAGGTGGCTCTGGGTCATAGGGGCAGAGTAAGCGAAAGAAGCAGGTGTGTCTCTTGGTACATCCCTTCACTTTGTGAGGGGAAGCAGAGGCTTCGCAGGTGTGAAAGGCATAAGTATTATGAGCCAGAGGCTCAGAGGATCTATAAAGCGAATCTGGGAATTTGCAAAAGAGCGAATATTGCCACTAAAGAAGCCTTTTATGATGTAAGAATCACTAAAGCTACTGATCCACAAAAGGAGAGCTTCAAGGTCCTCAAAGAATTAAGCCAGACAAGAGATCAGGTCTTGGTAGTAGACCCTCAGAATTGCAATAGGATGCAAGATTTGTTTTATGGATAAGATTAAGGACATCCTGAAGCCGGGACTGGCTGGAGGGCTGGCACACCGTTGGACGACAACGCAGGACGCATAGGCCGGATCAAGACCGTAGAGGAGGCAGCAGAAATGGCTCACAAACATCTGGTCGAGTGGAGGGTGCGGAACGCTCGCCCTCCCATGGATTTGAAGGAGGAGGCGAGGACGAATAATTCCGGCTATGAACTCTGCATCACGCACAATTGCCGATCGCCGAACTGACTTGTTGTTTTAACTGCTGCACGTAGACCCTGGCATGGCAGCCCCAACAGCCTACAGGGAAGCCGCCAGCCCGGGGAGACGCTCTCCCCCCTACACGCAAGTACTCTGGTTGAGGGATGGGTAAAGCACTCTGCTCAGTTGGGGAGGCGGGCAGTTGGAAGTCCGTTAGGCAGGGGGGCAGGGGGGCAGGGAGGGGGGTTTGTTTTGAAATGTTCATGTTGGGAATGTACGCAAATGGTCGAGAACGATGTTTCAATTCTTATGGGAATCAATGCACACTGGTGGGGACGGACAGCGATAATATGCCCCCATGAAGTCTCTGGGCTCCTCGCTGCGCGAAGACGCAGCCGCTAGACCGGTTGCATCTCTTGGGCAATACAACATGTGCCTCATAATCCCCAATGGCTAACAATTCTGTACCGATAGGGGGGGTAACACCCCCCGTCGCACAATGCCCACCTCTGAACTTGATGTCATGGAATGTAAGGGGTTTGGGGGACAAGGTTAAGCGGGGGTTGATACTGGCTGCTATTAAGCGACTGCGACCTACTGTGGCCCTGCTGCAAGAAACACACCTGGTAGGGGGGGCTACAAAAGCCTTGGATAGACGAGGTTACAAAATGTGGGCTCACTCTGAATTCACGTCCGGCTCCAGGGGGGTCCGGCATTCTAGTACAGAAAAACTCACGATTCATGCCCCTATCGTCTAAAACTGATGACCAGGGCTGCTTTGCGGCCGTGCAAGGGCAGTGGGAGGGGAAACTCTTTAACCTTGTGTCAGTATATATTTCGCCGGCATTACATTCGGTCCACCTCCCACGACTAGGGGAATTCCTTCTAACTCTCCCTGAGGGTGAGATCATTCTAGGGGGGGATTTCAATGCAGTCATGGACACGCAACTAGATAAACACCCCACACCGGCCCCGACGGGGGGAAACACGTACTTACGGCGATTTGCTGTAGCCATGGGCCTGACTGACGTCTGGAGGCACTTGCACCCGGGCGTAAAACAATACACCTTTCTCTCCGCGGTGCATGGCAGCCTATCCCGCATTGATTACTTCTTCTCACTGGGGGATGGCCTCCGTCACGTAGATACCCTGGTGATTCACCCTCGAGGTATTTCAGACCACTCACCCCTCACACTGACACTTTCCCTACAGACGAGAGCACGCAAACGCATTTACCCCATTCATGCATCCTACTTTAAAGTTCCACAGGTTCGCTAAGCTCTCAAACATGCCACGAAACAATACTTTCTTGAAAATGTACACTCAGTACGCTCCCCAGCAACACTTTGGGAAGCCTATAAAACGGTCCTGCGGGGGCAAGCCATTAACACCATAACCGGGCACAAGAGGCAGCAGTCCCAGGAGCTGGCCGATCTGGAGGTGGCATTGCGGGAACGAACCATGGCTCACGAGCTGCACCCCTCTCCCTCCACCCTACACGCACTCACTCTCCAACAGCAGCTGTATAACGATCACCTGCGCTTGGTGGTTAAAGGACACATAGCCGACACTCAAAATAGAATTTATGAAGTGGGGGACAAAGCAGGGAAAATGCTAGCGTGGCTTGATAAACGAGAGGGCAACTCCAGGGGGATCCAACGCCTGAAAGATGAACATGCGGTGCCACATTCTGATCCTAGGCGTATCACAGAGCTACTAGCGGCCCATTTTGAACGAGTGTATACCCCGGAACAGACGATTGAGGTCCGAACATTATCGCCAGAGGCGTCAAGTGAGTTAGAGGCAGACATCACTGCCGATGAAATCCAACTGGCCATTAAGGCTCTGAACCCGGGCAAGGCAATGGGGCCGAATGGAATACCCATAGAATGGTACCAGGCGATGCCGGAGACCCTCAGCGTACATTTGTTGGGGATGTTCAGGGACTGTCTAGAGAGGGGTTCCCTTCCGCTGGACCAGCGAGTGGCGACTATCGTAACTATCCCCAAGCCAGGTAAACCGCCGGGGGAATGTTCCTCTTATCGACCCATTTCCTTACTAAACGCTGAAGTGAAAATTCTGGCTAAACTCCTAGCACAAAGGCTCCTGCCCCATCTGTCATCGATTATACATCCGGATCAATCCGGATTTATGCCGCACAGGAACACAGCGTTGAACCTGCGGCGACTGCACGGTGTACTGGCTAGAACGGACACCATTAAATCACCGGCGGTAATTTTAGCACTTGACGCCAAAATGGCATTTGACCTGGTGGGGTGGGAGTACCTTTTCGAAACGCTGACACATATGGGGTTCGGTCCTCGCTTTCTTGCATGGGTCAAACTGCTGTACACGGACCCAGTGGCTCACGTGGTGGCTAATGGCCATATTTCGCACGCATTCCCGTTGGGAAGGGGCATGCGGCAGGGATGCCCTCTGTCACCCCTACTGTTTGCCATCTCTCTGGAACCTCTTGCGACCCTCATACGAAGCTCACCCCTCCTCAAGGGTATAACATGGACCGGGGGTTGGGAAGATCGTCTGTCCTTATACGCAGATGATATGTTGCTCTATCTAACTGACCCCGAAGGAGGTATACCGGCTTTGTTGCACATTTGCGACACGTACGGCAGTATCTCCGGCTATACGCTGAACTGGACCAAATCGGAGTTGTATATTTTGCAGGGTCCGGCCCCGAACCTCGATAGAACGTGCCCGCTGAAGCTGGCGGGATCGTCATTTAAATACCTAGGCATACATATCACTAAGGACCCGGCAGAATTCATAGATAAGAATCTGAAACCACACTTAGACAGGCTTAAACGAGATGTTGGATTCTGGTCAGGCCTGCCGTTGACGCTCCTGGGCAGGGCGGCACTCTACAAGATGATGGCGTTGCCGCGCTTTTTATACGTCCTCGAAAACTCACCCTATCCTGTGCCCCCTAAGTTTTTCCAGAAAGTGGCGGCTCTGGCTTCCAACCTTCGATGGGGCAACCTCCCGGCACGAGTGGCGCAATCCAAGCTGCACAGAGACTGGTATAGCGGGGGTATGGCGCTACCAAACCTGAAATTGTACTACTGGGCTGCACACCTTAAGCCAATTAATCAGTGGATCCACGCACCGCATACCGAGCCGGCATTCCAGTCAGACAGGGCGCAATTGGGCACAAATAGTCTGTTGGGTCCGTTGTACGATCGCCGCAAAGTGCGGGCACTAGTGGGCCCCACTAAACTAACAGTTCAGTCATGGCATACGGCAACGGCAGCTCTGGGCTGGAAAGGGAAAGTCACCAAGATGACTCCGCTGTGGGACTCTCGAGCGTTGGGCAATCTAAGGAGCACTAAGGGGTTCGCACACTGGGATACGATAGGAATTACCATGGTGGGTGATCTGTGGGAGGGGAATGCGGTGATCCCTTTTGCCCGGCTAAAAGAACTATATGATCTCGGTGACAGGGAACTTTACAGGTACATTCAAATCCGACACGCATTGCTTACAGCCCTGCCACCCGACACACCACTGCCCGAGTCTTCACCTCTGGAAGATCGCCTCCTCACTGATTACATGTTAGAAAGGGCGACGTCCCTCACCTACCGTAAATTGCTCAATAATACCCCAGATCCTACACTCCACCTGAAAGAGAAATGGGAGGGGGGCGTTAGCGACATGGATGAACATGAATGGAATGAGGCAATTGGGTCCCCTAAGGAAGTGGACATCTCGGCGCGCATGCGGCTAGTGCAATTTAAGATCCTACACAGGGTTTATTATACGAGGACCATGCTACACCGCATACATAGGGCACCCCATCCTTACTGTCTGCGTGGGTGCGGAGAGGAGGGCACATTTTTCCACACCATATGGGACTGTCCCAAAATCCAGGAGTACTGGAGGCAAATACTCCGCACACTCTCACAAGCATTAGACCAATCCCTACTGCCTGACCCGAGGAGGTGCTTACTAAATATATGGGAACCTACTGACTTGTCCAGGTATGAACAACTCTGGGTCACGGCGGGGTTAATGGTGGCGAAACGTGACATAGCACAGCGCTGGGGGGCGGCAGACCTACCGACCAAGTCCCAATGGTGCCTAAACATGGATAGAGTAATGTTGACCGAGAGAGCAGTGTATTCCAACCGAGCCTGCCCAGGGAAATGGAACAAGATTTGGTTAAAATGGAATGAATATAGAGAGGATATTTGTGAACCCTTGTCAGAAGACGATCAGGAAGACTCCGACGACGAAGGCTAAGAGGGTTGAAGCTAGGCGGGGTGGATGGGTGGGTTGGAGGCCACAGCAACTACACGAGGCCTTCCCTTAGAGTTTAGAACTGTGGATCAGGGGGTGTGGGGACGTGTATTGTGGGTAGATACATTCAAGTACTAGGAAATGAGGTTGGACTAAATTTCTTCCAAGAGACACTTGCAACTTGAACTGCATTGCTTCGTACCAGACCATAATGTCATTCCTAACAGTTTACCGTTAAGAGTTTGTTGTTTTTCAAAAATAAGAAAAATACCATCAAAACCACATCTTCTGCTTATAATACTTGCTCAAACTGCACTTTTATTTTTCAGCATGTTCTGTTGGACAATAAATGTGACTATTGCTTTGCTGACCATTTCGCTGAACTACACTGTGAATACCGATCTTACAATGGCGGCCGGCCCGCAGGGTTGTAGGCACTCCGCTGTGTACTATGCAAAGTGCAATAAAGGTTTTGAGGAAAAAAAAAAGGACATCCTGAAGGAAGTAGGAAGTAAGGAACACCCTGCTTTGTGCTTACCCACCAATAGTGGATGATGTGCCCCCCCCATCAGGTTGGGCGTCTATCAGTATTTCTGCCCATGAATCTAGAGACCCAGTCCTCCTCTTTGGCAGCTGTTAAATCTGGCTCACTGAAAACCCTTGTCCACCTTGCGTTTGAAGCAGCTTTTCCCAATGTGGGTGGCACGTTTTGTCTCTTCTGAACACCTCATTGGCATCTGTAAAAGTGCCTCTGAGATTTAAGGAGGCTAGGGTTAGCCCGCTGTTCAAGAAGGCGAGAGCTGATCCAAAAAAACGTAAAGATCTGTCTCCCAGTTTCCTTGCTGCGATTTCCACCTAAAACACTAAACACTAAACTAAACCTAAAACTCTCGGTTCTAGATGAACTTAGAGTGGTGGCTAATATGAACAGGCCAACTGTGTTGATCTTGCTGGACCTTACAGAAGCATTTGACATGGTTGACCATCAAGTGCTCCTGGACCGGTTAATGGTGTACGGTATTACCAGATCCGCACTCCTGTGGATTTCATAATTTCTGAATGACGGGTCACACAGGTTGCAGATGGGAGGGCATGTCTCTAGAGGGAAATTGCTCTCTTGTGGGGTTCCCCAGGGATCTGCACTATCCCCACTGCTGTTTAATATTTATTTATAACCTCCGATTGCAGCATAAGCACTGTTGGATTTTCAACTGTTCAACTAAGCAGATGACACTCAGTTGGTCTTACGGACCAAGAGTTCCACGCAGGAACAGTTGAACATTCAAATAATTCTACAGTTCACTATGAACTGGATGACAGCTAACTCGATGAAAGTAAATCCTCATAAAACTGAGATTCTAGCTATCACTATGAAGGGGAATCCATGGAGGGATGTGTTTTAGCACTGGGAGTTAGGTCCCATCCCAGACTACATGCCAGTAGTGAAAAGTCTCAGTATTGGGCTGAATAGTAACCTTCAATGGCAGACAGGTGGCAACCGTGTGTGGGAGGTGCACAAGTCTCTTGAGACCGCTCCGGAAACTGGTCCCTATCCTCTTGATTGCTACTATGTGACCAGTGGTGGCTGCACTCAACATGTCACTGCTATATTATGGTAATGCCTGTACATTGGCCTCCCCATTAAGCTGTTGGGTAAGCTTCAGTTGGTTATGAACGATGCAGCAAGAAGGCTGTTCAAGCTACCAAGACAGGCACATGCTACGCCACTACTGCAACAACGGCATTGGCTGCATACGACACTGCATGGCACAGTTTCATCTTATATTAAAGAACGGCTAATCCAATATGTACCTGGATACAGTCTATGCCCCTCTGAGGCGTTTTTGCTGACCTGCCCACACATCAAGAAAATGACTTTGGGTAGTTGGGCATTTTCGGTTATGTTACCACCGATCTGGAATGGGCTTCCGGAAGATTTGAGGAAAGAAATTGCTTTCCTTTTGGAAGAGATTGAGAACTTTTCTAGTTAAACAAGCTTTCGGAAGAGATGAATATTTCTTATCCTATCAATATCGGTAGTAAAATATGATCATAACCCTTAGGTAAGTAGTTTCACTGGGGAATTTAATCTGGCCATTTGTGCTGCAAAGTACATGTTGATGGGTAACTTCCAGGAAGTTGGTAAAGAATGGCAACATGTTTCATCGGCAAATGATAAAACAGTTCCTTCACTGTGCTGACCTAAATTTGTAGATTGACAATAGTATCCTATTCAAGCTCCATGGGCATATATCCACAATTTCGAAAAAATGGAGGACACAACATGAAATCAATAGCAAGAAAAACCTACTGAAAATGGTATATATGGGCATAAACTCAAGCACAACCTGGCTCAAGTGCACGTGAAACTGGTATCTTGATCTATGTTGGCTCTGTCAGAATGTAAATTCAGCAAGTGTGCTGAGGCCTAGGCCTATCTTTGATAATGCTAAGTTACAGAGCTTGCTCTGTGACTCAAAGGGACACACCAAGCGTGCCCCCATAATCAGTGTAGGACTACTGTCCATGTCGTGGGTTGATCACATAAAGAAGAGGTGGCAGCGTACTGAGTGTTGTAATTTATTACTATTCATCAGACCGAAAAAAAACTATCGCCCCCTTGTGCTGATTCAATCAATCCTGTGGAAAACACCTATTGTTCTCCTATGATCACATTCCTGCATGCATACTCAAAATACATAAAACATTTTTTTGCAAAAG
Organism: Lissotriton vulgaris; assembly: GCF_964263255.1. Classification (NCBI taxonomy): domain Eukaryota; kingdom Metazoa; phylum Chordata; class Amphibia; order Caudata; family Salamandridae; genus Lissotriton; species Lissotriton vulgaris. Next base: position 616,224,060 of record NC_141698.1, read on the forward strand.
ATGTCTCCTTTAATAAAAATGTTCCTTGTATATTCAAGTAACACTGAATCACAATAATTGATATTCATATACAGAGCCACAGACTCAATGTGAATATTCCAAATAAATATTTCATCAAAGTTTTTCATCGATCAATCTTATACTAACATGTAAAACAAAAACAGAAGGCCTCCTTCGTCATTCCTCCTATTTACACTCGTTTAAAAATCATAATATACATACACTGATTTTTATCTGTGAATCTATGCACATGAACAACTATTAATAAACATTTCACATATCAAAATCCCATACAAACAATTTTTTTAAAACAGTGAATCGAACCACTGTCCATATAAGTACAGTAAAAGCAAAAGTGTCAACGCATTATTTCGGTAGACTTGTCTTATTCTGCACCACCTTTTTTTGCCAGAACAACTCGAATTTGAGGATACTAAAAGAATAGAAGCGAGACGGCTGCCGAAAACTTTGATATGTCACTGAGTACTCTGGGAAATTACTGTAAACGGTGACCTGAAATTTTAAAGTAAATGCATGCTTCCTCTTTGATGAAAGGAAAGTGTGTAAACCAGTGAAAAGAAATTATGTAATGCTGACACCCAAAGCATATGTTAAACTTGTTATGACTGTGAAATGATGATGTAGCTGTTTTTAGTGTGTAGATAGATTAATTTTATGGCACTTTTTAACCGTATTATATTTGCTTGTTTTTAGAGTACTTTTTAAATAATGCCCTGTTTAATATGTTTACTATTTTTATTGATTTGCGTATGTGCATTTTATCCCCGAAAGTTGTAATTCATTACAGACTGCGTTAAAAATTAAATAATTATTCTTTGCTTTTAGCACAAGGCACTTTAGCTGTGACAGTGAAAGATTTAATGTACCTTTCACGTTTTAGCTGATAGCACAAGCCACCTTAGTATTGACTCTGTTCTACTAGTGTATTTTAGTCGGTTAGTATTGATTCTGTTTCCCTATTGTATTTTAGCTGGTTTTAGTTTTAGACATGTGTGATACTGTTCTTTTGCTCCGTTGCTTACTGCCATTAAATATTTGCTGCTAGCGTATTGCCCTTAATGCACAGTTCACTTTATGACGATAGCATAAGTCCCTTTAGCATTGATTTTGCAATACGACAGTTACAGACAATTTGTAAAAATGTTTTTACGTTTTTTTTTTCTTTCCTACTGTTAACTGTTATTGATCTTTCGCTGCTAACAAATTGCACTTTAGCTTCGGCCTCATAAGCACACTGCATTTTTTTTAACCTTGTATATCCGTTACTAAACCTGTAAAAAAATTGGTAGCACTATAATCCCTAACTGGAAAATGTTAATCAATCATGGACAATTTTTGTGCACTGTATCCGTGAATGGTCAATTAGTTATTGTGTTTGTTTTGTTTCTGTTTTTTCCTTTTATTGTAATGGTTTTAATTAATCAATAAATAAAATAAAATACTGCCCCCCAGTGAAAATTGTAACTAATAAGGATTATAATCTAAAGTAACTACTGGTACATCTATCTCCTGGAGTTTTCCGACCACAATGAGATTTATTATTTGCGGCTAAGACAACATACCTCAATGAGAACCCAACTGTCTTTTAAAAATAAAAGCTTGTCTTGAAGAAGGTGGTGCAGAATAAGACAAGTCTACCAAAATGCTGCGTCAACACTTTTGCTTTTACTATACCTGTATGAACATTGGTTAGATTCGCTGTTTTTAAAAAATTGTTTGTATGGGATTTTGATAATATGTGAAATGTTTATTAAGAGTTATTCATGTGCAGCGATTAACAGATAAAAATCAGTGTATGAATATTGTGATTTTTAAACAAGTGTAAATAGGAGGAATGACAATGGAGGCCATCTGTTTTTGTTTTACATCTTAGTATAGGTTTGATCTATGACAATTGTTTAAGAAAAATTTATTTGGAATATTGACATTGAGTCTATGGCTTTGTATATAAATATCAAATATTGTGATTCAGTGTTATGTGAATATAAAATGAGTTTTTTTTAATAAAGAAGGAGACATCTTTTCCAAAAAACAGGTTTTATGTATTTTGGGTATGTATGCATGAATGTGATAATAGAAGGACAATAGGGGTGTTCCACAAGATTGATTGAATCGGCACAAGGTGGACAATAGTTTTTTTTTCAGTTATTTGAACCCAGTTCCCTTTGTTCGTTTGAAGGTTTACTCGCTATTAGTTTTAAAAATGATTATTCATCAGGTCAGTTCTTGTGTCAGTAGGAAGTACGGTCTACTCACCTCACTCATGTAAAGTTTAATTTTAGTGTAACCCTCAGACACTTGCACTGAAACTTCTTGTTCATGTATGTAGGGTGAATGTACAGCACATGCATGGTAACCAGATTGTGTGTATAGTCAGAGTCTGAGTGGCGGAACCATTGGACCCATTTTGGAAGGTTCATGATTTAGCAAAGCACAAGTTGAAAGTAGATACAGCTTCCTCCAACAATGGAAATGTATTGACTGAGCAGCCTCTGTGTAGCACACCGTCACTACCACTCCTCTCCTTACCTCCTCAACTATATGACTGACCGCAATTACAGAACCATGTGAGCATCGTCGATAGCCCGCTGAGATGTGGGAGAGCCAGTGGAGCTTTGACTTCACTGGAAAATATGCAGAGGAGCGCTGTAGCTGCTGCAACTCAAAGTATAGCGCTGGCCGAAGGTGTGGCGTGTTTCTGATAACCGCAGCTCACCAGAGGTCGAGCCGGAATCTGCTGCGGATTCTTTTGGCAGCCTTAGCCGGGCATACAGGATTGTCGGACTAGATGGCTGGAAGAGGGACAAAGGCTCCCAAACCAAAGCCTTCAGCTGCAACGGCAGCGACTGCAGTCTCACTTCCAGCTGGCACTTCCAGGACGGCTACACAGCCGGAGCGCTCCAGAGAATTAAGCGCTGAACAGAGAGGAAAGATGATGACCCGACCGACATGAAGACAAAAAAAATCAACACAACGACCTGCCCGCAGCGGCAACGTTAGGTTTCTGAGCTGCTTTCACACATGTAAAACTAAGTTCTGAAAAATCGGAACTTTGCGGCAGCGGTCCCCTTGTCAGCCTCTTCGGCCCCGTCTGCCCTGGCTCCTGTGGCTGTGGTAGAGGGACAGCACTCCACTAAGAAAAAAGAATTAAGTGATGATACTGAGCAAGTAGTCAGACTATCTGCGGCTCTAGGAGCACCAGAGGGGGAGCCATTAGTCAAGCAAGTATTAATTAATCCTGCAGACACTGAAAATCTTGAACATGGTGGGTGTGAAGGATCCCCTTCCTACTACCATATAAGATGTAAGCCTCACTCTGCTAGAGCATAGTCCTCTGAGGGGCTCGAAAGCGACAGCGTCACCAGAACCTATGGGGGGGAGGGGAAGGAAATTATTTTCCCTAACCGATGAGTCTGACTCCTCAATGAGGGATTTAGACTCTATGAGCCCCACATTGTCGCGTTCAAGTAGTGGCAGCTACGTGGATGAATCTGTTGAAACCACTAGAAGAAAGAATGGGTCAAGTCAAGTCAAGTCATAAAATTTATATAGCGCACTACATACCCAGAGGGTCTCAAGGCGCTTGAAGAGGGGTGGGGAATTACTGGTCAAATAGAGGGGTGGGGAATTACTGGTCAAATATCCACGTTTTAAGTTGCTTTCTGAATGCTAGGTGGTTCTGAGTAAGGCGAAGGTGAGTGGGAAGTGAGTTCCAGGTTTTAGCTGCCAGGTAGGAGAAGGATCTACCTCCCATGGTGGTTTTGTTGATGCAAGGTACAGTGGCCAAGGCTTGGTTGGAAGATCGTAGTTGGCGTGCGGGGGTGTAGAAGGACAATCGTGCGTTGAGGCATTCTGGTCCGATTTCGTAGAGTGCTTTGTGTGCGTGGGTTAGGAGCCGGAAAGTGATCCTCTTATTGACGGGGAGCCAGTGGAGGTTTTTCAGGTGACCAGAGATGTGTTCGTTGCGCGGGATGTCTAATATGAGCCTGGCTGAAGCGTTCTGGATTCGTTGGCGTTTTTTCTGGAGTTTAGCGGTAGTACCGGCGTAGAGGGTGTTTCCGTAGTCCAGGCGGCTCGTGACCAGAGCGTGGGTGACCGTTTTCCTAGTTTCGTTGGGGATCCAACAAAATGTTTTTTTGAGCATGCGAAGAATGTTGAAGCAGGATGAAGAGACGGCGTTGACTTGTCTATTCATTGAAAGTGAGGAATCCAGGATGACGCCTAGGTTCCGTGCGTGGTCCGTCGGGATGGGTGCTTTTCCGAGGGCTTCTGGCCACCAAGAGTCGTCCCAGTCAGAGGGGGAGGTGCCTAAGATGAGGACTTCTGTTTTATCTGAGTTCAATTTCAGACGGCTGTGTTTCATCCATTCGGCTACTTCTTTCATTCCTTCGTGTAGGTTATTTTTGGCGGTGCTAGGGTCATTGGTGAGTGAAAGGATCAGTTGAGTGTCATCCGCGTAGGAGATGATGTTGAGGTTGTGTTGGTGTGCGATGGCCGCGAGGGGGCTCATGTATACGTTAAAGAGGGTGGGACTGAGTGAGGATCCTTGGGGTACGCCGCAGATGACTTCAGTGGCCTCTGAGATGAATGGTGGGAGGCGGACTCTCTGGGTTCTTCCGGTGAGGAACGAGGTGATCCATTCCAGTGCTTTTCCTTGTATTCTGATGTTTTTGAGGCGCTGTAGAAGGGTGCTATGGCAGACTGTGTCGAAGGCTGCGGAGAGGTCGAGGAGGATGAGGGCGACTGTGTCTCCGTTGTCCAGTAGAGTTCGAATGTCGTCTGTTGCTGCGATGAGGGCGGTTTCAGTGCTGTGTTTGGCTCGGAAGCCGGATTGTGATGAGTCGAGGGATTTGTTTGTTTCAAGGAAGGTGGCGAGCTGGTTGTTGACCGCTTTCTCGATGACTTTGGCCGGGAATGGAAGGAGCGAGATGGGGCGGTAGTTTTTGAGTTCGGTGGGGTCAGCTGTGGGTTTCTTCAGGAGGGCGCTGAGTTCGGCATGTTTCCAGCTTTCCGGGAAGGTGGCGGAGTTGAAGGAGCAGTTGATGACATCTCGGAGGTGTGGTGCTATGATGGAGTCTGCTTTGTTGAAGATGTGGTGAGGGCAAGGGTCAGTTGGGGATCCTGAGTGGATGGAGTTCATCAGGCGGATGGTGTCCTCAGTGGAGATTGGGTTCCAGTCGTTGAGGGTGTTCAAGGGAGGTGGGGGTCCTGCCAGGGGTTGGGTGGGTTGGTCTTCGGGTTGGTTGTCGAAGCTGTTGTGGATGTCTGCGATTTTGTTGTGGAAGAATGAGGCTAGGGAGTCGCAGAGGGCTTGGGAGGGGGTGATGTCGTTGGAGTTGGCCGTGGGATTGGTAAATTCCTTGACGATATTGAATAGTTCTTTGCTGTTGTGGGCGTTATTATCTAGTCGGTCCTTGAAAGCGGCTTTCTTGGCTTTTCGGATCAGTTGGTGGTGTAAGCGGGTGGCGTTTTTGAAGGCTACCTTGGTGCTGGTGGTTGGATCTTTTTTCCAGGCCTTCTCAAGGGAGCGGCAGAGTTTTTTGGATTTCTTAAGATCATCGTTGAACCAGGAGGCCTTCTTGCTGCCGGGTTTGTTTTGTCGTTTTTTCAGTGGGGCTAGGATGTTGGCGCTGTTGGATAACCATAGGGTGAGGTTGGAGGCGGCTTGATCGGGATTTGAGGAGTGGGCTGGGGGGTTAAGAAGAAGTGATGAGGAGATCTGGTCGATGGTGATTTTGTTCCAGTTTCTTTGCAGAGTTGGTTGGGGGTGGTTGTTGGGTTTGGGCTTGTTGTAGGTAAAGTGAACGCAGCTGTGGTCAGTCCAAAGGAGATTCGTGGTGTGACTGAAGGTGACATGATTGCTGGAGGTGAAGATAGGGTCGAGTGTGTGACCTGCAATGTGGGTGGGGGAAGTGACAAGTTGTTTAAGTCCGAGGTTGGCGAGGTTGTCCAGAAGGGTGGAGGAGTTGCGGTCGTTGTGCTTTTCAAGGTGAAAGTTGAGGTCTCCCAGAAGGATGTAATCTTTGGAGGGGAGTGCGTGTGGAGTGATGAAGTCCGTGATGTCCTCACTAAATTGTGCGCGGGGTCCTGGAGGTCTGTAAAGGAGGGTGCCTCTGAGTGTGGTCTTGGGGTCGATGTGGATCTGGAAGTGGAGGTGTTCGGAGTTGGCGAGATTGACGTCAGAGCTGGTTGAGATGCGGATGGATTTCTTATGGACGATAGCGATTCCTCCTCCTGTGTGGCCGGTACGGTCTTTGCGTACGATCTTATAATCTTCAGGGATGGCAATGGTGATGTCTGGGGCAGAAGAGGCGTTCATCCATGTTTCTGTTAGGAAGGCGACGTCCGGAGAGATGGTGTCTAGTAGGTTCCATAGGTCAATGGCGTGCCTGTGGACCGAACGGGTGTTGAGCAAGATGCATTGTAGGTTGTTGGGGTCGGGTATCTGTGGTGTGATCATAGCGGAGTTGTAGACATTGCCGTAGAATTTGCAGGAGTTGCATGAGAAAGGTCCGTGGGTTTGTCCAGGAGCGGCTTGGACGCAGTTGGGGGGGCGGCCGGGGTTTAGGGCTAGGAGGGGGAAGGCATCGTAGGTAATGCGGGAGGGGTGGGCATGACGAGGGCCAGGGGGACTGGCGCTGGGCGCGGTCCAGGCGTGGACGGGCGTAGACGGGCTTACCTTTGGCGCACCTTCGGCGCGGATGGGGCGCGATCGCTGCGCGCGGGACCGGCTGTCATATATGGATAGTGGAGGGGGAGGGGCGAGGGCGGCTCAGCTGGGAGGCGGGGCGGGTTTACTCGGACCACAACAACAAACAAAATGGCAGCGGAGCGCTGGGGGATAACGCGCAAGCACAGACAAAGTTACACTGGCAATTACAAATGAAAACAGAGCAAAAGCGGCAATGTAAAATGTCAACAGAGCAAAAACGCGCCAAGCAAGGCAGATTGCAGGCAATGACAACGAGGCGCTACACAACGATACCAGGTGTCGTCAAAGACACTGGGGAGCGACCACTCGGCTCGGGAGAGAAGAGCGAGTCACAGCGTTTCGAGGGAATGGAGCGCTGGAAGTAGTCTGTGGGAGGGTGGCTCAGCTGGGAGGCGGGGCGGGTTTACTCGGACCACAACAACAAACAAAATGGCAGCGGAGCGCTGGGGGATAACGCGCAAGCACAGACAAAGTTACACTGGCAATTACAAATGAAAACAGAGCAAAAGCGGCAATGTAAAATGTCAACAGAGCAAAAACGCGCCAAGCAAGGCAGATTGCAGGCAATGACAACGAGGCGCTGCACAACGATACCAGGTGTCGTCAAAGACACTGGGGAGCGACCACTCGGCTCGGGAGAGAAGAGCGAGTCACAGCGTTTCGAGGGAATGGAGCGCTGGAAGTAGTCTGTGGGAGGGCGGCTCAGCTGGGAGGCGGGGCGGGTTTACTCGGACCACAACAACAAACAAAATGGCAGCGGAGCGCTGGGGGATAACGCGCAAGCACAGACAAAGTTACACTGGCAATTACAAATGAAAACAGAGCAAAAGCGGCAATGTAAAATGTCAACAGAGCAAAAACGCGCCAAGCAAGACAGATTGCAGGCAATGACAACGAGGCGCTGCACAACGATACCAGGTGTCGTCAAAGACACTGGGGAGCGACCACTCGGCTCGGGAGAGAAGAGGGAAAGCGGAAGTCTGCAAGCCAGAGAAAGAAACATACTGCGATTGGCAAGAACACAAACTCACAACAAGATGGCTCAGCACGAAAGGATATCCCCAGGCTTAGACTACCACTCAACAATTCAGCTGCTTGATCAGCAAGGAAGGAGAATGGAGGTGTTGATCACGGGGAATCGGGCAGAAACTACATGTACCAAAGCAGGACTGGAGCCTACTAGTCTGGCAGAACACTCACCATCGGTTATTTTTGCTTCTTTCAAATAGATGCAGGAGGAGGTCAGGAATGATAATCGTGTGGCTCGACAAGCTTCAAAAACACTACAGGGAGAGGTCAGAAAGATAAACCAAACCTGCTCTGAGATTTCAGAAAGAATGACTCTAGTGGAAGCTTGCAAAGAAACTCTTCAAATGGAGGTTGCGGAACTAAAGACCCAGAGAATATCCCAAGTTAACGGATATGATGTGGAAACTAGAAGAGCAGGAAAACAGACAGAGGAGAAACAATTTGAGACTGCTGGGTACTTGTAGGAGAGTAGGGTCTGCTTTCCTATGGTCACCCCAATTTTTGCTTTTTGCCTCACTGGTTTTTGACTTAATGTGGCTGTGGACCCACAGCCTGCTGTTCTCTCTCTAAATTCACATCCATGTACTTTAGGTACATAACCAATTGGACATTGGGTCACCTTATTAACCCCTGTACAGTGTACTATAGGTACCCAGGGCATAGGTGCATCCAAGGCCTACAGGGGCTGCAGCATATCTTTTGCCACCCCTGGCTGGCTATCCAAACTGACACAACTGGCTGATCACTCAGCTGGGGCAAGGTCGTGTAATCACCCCTTGCTTAGATATAGTATACCTATATCTAAACCTATATCTGGACACATATGCACCTATAAGTCACTCCTATGGCAGGCCTTATCAATCCTGGAGGCAGAGTGCTTGGTTTTATGTGAGTTGGTGCTCTAGTATGAGCTGAGCCTGTCTGCAGATGTCGGGACCAACTCCCTTAGCTGTTCTGGGATATTGCCATACCATATACTTTTGAGTGCATTATAATCCTCGCGGTTACTTGCTAATTTTGGTTTGGCTTTATCAAACCATGTCGTGTAAGGTGTCATACGCTTTGGAATACCACCCCCTCGCCAGTTCTGGCGACGGGGGTAGCATTCCACCCTTCTAGAGGGAAAAGACATGTTACTTTGCTTAAACGTGATTAAATCTAACCAGAGAAGACATGAACACACTTACCTAACCGGTAATAGTTTAAAAGAGCCCCTGCATCACAAAATGGATGCTGCTGCCACAGACACGAGTCTGGCCTCCTGCTGCTGACCGAAACTCCGGCAGAGGAGGCCTGGACAAATGGTATCCTGTCACAGGGAGGTGTTACACAACCCCAGACAGGAGATAGTGGATTGTAGCAGGGAGGGTTGAATGAAACTAGACACTGCCTGGGCCGCACAAGGCATCCCATGCATAGCCCAGTTCAAACCGGTGCTGGGGACTGCAGCCCCAGCTCTGGCGCGAAACTGGACAAAGGGAAAGGGGTGTAACCACCCCCTTCCTGGGTCCCACCCATAGAAGGGGCCTAGCAGGTGATCCAGCCCCTTGATTTGGAATAAAGGTAGGCGCTGTGCCAATGCAATTTAGATCATCCTGACTGAAACTTTGAAACAAAACTCTGGACCCTTCGACATCCCACTCAACGTGGAAGACTGAAGAATCTCCCTTGTGGTCAAGGAGTGGCCACCCTGTGCAAGCAGGCACCATCAGCGCGACAAGACTTTCTTTGCCGTTGCTCCCGCCGGAGCTCGAACGACAGAGACCGACAAGACCTGGACTCCCAGACTTCCAACAGCCCGAACCACAGTCCTAGCAAAGCTGAGACCCGTGGAGGCGACGAGAGACGTGGGACCGGCCATCTTGAAAAGTCGACAAAGTGCTTCCAGCGCTGCTCCCGAGGCACCCTCGAAACTGTGCTTTGGGGTTTGAGAAGCCCCAGCTCCGAGCTGCCTGTGCTCCAAAGATCACCTCTCAACACTCTCCGAGTGCTGCGTGGGGCCCTTTTGCACGTTTCCTGCTCGACGCGTTGTCCGGTCGCTTGCCCGTTGGCTAGTGGCCTCTGTGACAATGAAACCTCAAACTACACTGCTGGTCTGGTTGCTCCAGACTGGCCCCAGCTCCCCTGAAAAGGAGCCATCGATCTGACCCTCCCGGTCTGATCAAGAAGCCATCTTCGTATCCTGCGTGGGTTGCCTTTGCCAAGGCTTGGTGACTCCGAATCGAGTACCGACACCGCCGACAGCAAGAGCCTTTGTGGGACAGCTCGTGTTCACCAGCTGGTCATCCTCGATCCTTCCTGGTCCACGTGGCAGCGGAGCCTCGACATCACCTGATTACAACCGGACATCGCCTGGTTCCTCGCTGGTCACTGGCTAGTGACCTGAACTCTGTCCCCTCTGCTTTCAGGTACTCTACATCTGCGATCCACCCTTGGATACAACCGGACTCTTCTCTCCTGGCCGCCTGCAGCATCTTCATCTCCAGGCTCCATAGAACTTCACGACAAAACCCGACACACTTTGGCACCTATGCACCCGCTTCCTGTGGGTGAGGTAACGAACTAACTGCGGTGCTCCTATAGTGGTTTACACCTCTAGTGTCCTAGTTTTAAGTGGCTAAGTTCTAGTCCAGTCGGAAGTCTCCGAAACCGATAACTTTCTGATTTTTACGCAACATTAACTTGTATGGTAAACGCGGTTGCCTATAGACACTGCACCAGGATCCTGTGGGCCTCTCCCGACCTAACCTTCGTTAGTCCAGTGTAGGCCCAGCGATTCCCAAGGCCCTAGGCCTATTTATTGTTCGTGACGTGGTACTTATACCACTTTCTTAATATATGGTTTGAGTGGCCACCTAGCCTATCCATAATTGTGCAGCTTATTGTATGTTATACTGTGTTCTTTGTTTAACGCTTGTGCTCCTGTGCTCATAAAGAGTTAGGGGGATTATTCTAGAAATAAATACATATATTTTATAATATATAACTTGTGTGGTGTCCTTTCATTTGGTATTAAAAGGGATTGCATATGGTAAAACAGCTGGCTTCACGTTCCCTCTTGAGTTTAGCCTAAGACTGCTTTGTCCACGCTACCATTAGGATAGCTGGTCTATAAGGTTGACTTACAACCAATCACCATAAGGGTCGTTTGGACTGGTGCAAGGTGCTCACTAGAATAGTGAACACCATATACCAGGCCAACTTCTCACAGTACTCCAGTGGGCAGCGAAGGAGGAAACCCCAGAGGATATATAGCTATATTCCTAAAGGGTGCCTTTCAGGAGCTCATAGACTGGGAAAAAGAAGTACAAAGAGCGCATTGATTCCCCCTAATACTCAAGAAATAGCAAGCGGGTAATACTGAATACCCCCAGGTGGTACTGATGTATCTTGCAATTTCTTACTGACGCAGAGCATTTACGATTTGGCATGTCCTAACACTAAAAGAGAGTTTGAGGCACTGTCCTTTTTTGCGCGGCTAGACATTGCCCACACCACCGTAGAGCGGAGGTGGCATTTAAGACCAATGTTTTCACCATTTCAGAAATTAGGGGCAGAATATATCTACAAAATCCAGCTAAACTGAAAGTTTTGTTTAAGGTGCGCACACAAAGTTTTTTCTCAGAGGTGCATGCCCAGGAGTATTTGGATGTATTGCGGGGGGAGAATGGGGAGTCCTGATATATAAGATAGGGTCAAAAGCAGCAAATGCCAAAAAAGGGTAGGGTGGTAGGGTAACTTGAAGGTGATTCACTAAACGGAGAATGTTGGAAAAAGAGAATAGGGGGAAAAAAAGAGAAAAACTAACGCACTTAGTATCACAGATGGGTGGTCACAAAGGATTAATAGTGGTGACTGGGGAGAGGAGGGAGGATGGTCACTTTTTTGGAAAAGGGTGGTGGGGTGGGGGACAGGCTATTGAGGGACTGGAGGGGGGCCTCACTGCAGAGTCAGGTGGGGGAGGGGGTTCCACATGCCCAGGAGTAAAGAACAAAGAAATGGGAGGTCTGCTAAGAGGGAGATAAAGATTTGGTGTGGTATTTTAGAAATGTCAATTGCTAGGAGCCAAGGTCCGTTTATAAAGTTGGACAATGGGAGGTAACTGGAAGGTATGCATCACCTCTATGAATATTTGCGGGCTGAATAATTCTAAGAAAAGATCTAGAACCTCAATAGGGCAACAGGTACTGAAAGCAGACATTGTGTGTCTGCAAGAGACACATTTTGAAGGGTCACAAAGGGATGTGCTAAACACAATAGGTTATAGACTAATAGGCGGGACATCACAAGGGGTGCACACTGGGGGGGGCACCCCTTCAGCTGAAGAAATCTGCTTCGGCCCTATGCAGCCCGTACTAGACTGGGTCGATGGTGGTCAGGTGTATTGTGGGCGTGCCAACCGCTGAGGCTAAACCAGGCAACGCTGTAGCAGCGAGCCACCCTCTTCTTGCATGTCCCATGCTCAGAGGTACAGAATGAGCTAAGCGGCTAGACCGTCCTGTGCCAGTCGACCCCTAAAGCCACATTCATCACACTCTTGTGCGTCATTGATGGGGTAGCAGTAGGTACCGTCAGGGCTTGGCACTGAAAGTGCCTGGGCCCATTTGCTCAGTACTCCCCCGATGTCGATCCTTCAATGGTTCTATTTAGCAGCATGAAAGTGTAAAGGGGAGCAACATTTCTGAAATCAAATTTGCATACAGTGTAACCTAACATGGCTAAGCAATAACTCAGATTGACAACCAAATAAAGGTTAGTTAAATTTATTACAAGTTCCAAAATAATTGGACATATACAAATCTCAGCTTAAGAGTATAAAAGACAGAGGAAACATAAGAAATTCAAATCTTCTAGAGATTCACTCGGTGCAGCAAGAAAAGAACAACAAGTTCTAAGGCTATTATGCTAGTAATCAAAAAGCAAAAGTTGAGGTTACCCCACATAAGCACATTGTTGATTAAAATTATGAAGTTCTAGCTATCCCTACCCTAACTCTAAAAGTAGCACCCCTAATTTAGCAACTAAGCAAAGGTTTTGAGAAGGGAAAGTTGTCAGCAGTTGGAACATTCCTAAGAAGTCACTCCATCATCAGATGGGTCAAGCAGCATAAAGCCACAATGAGGAAAGTAGCAAAGTAGCACTCAGGTGCTCTCTGTCAGAAAGGCAAGATGGAAATGGGCATTTGTCCCTTTCTTCAATGCATCATATATTCAAAATTGTATTCAACAAATGTCCCATAATGCTTTTCTCACACATACTCTACAAAAGGCTCAGCCACCAAATTTTCCATGAGAGCTATTCCTTTCACAGCCTTCTCCAGGTACGCCCCTCGGCAACAGTTTGTTCTTGGTCACTTTTTCTTCTCCCATGTGAACGCACCTCCTTTCACCTTATCTTCACCAGGCCGAACTAACTGTAACGCCTTCATTCCTCAACTATCTACTGAAACAGTACCCCTACCCTTCACTAGCAAGGTTTTTGTCCACCTGCAATGCAAACATGAAACCAATACCATTCAACAAAACTCACATGGGGATCCAGGTATTAATTTCACAAACAAGAACCTTCAAACATGCTGTGTATGCTGGCCTAGGACTTGGCTAAAATAATACATGAACCATGTAATTTAAGTTTAGTATTTCCCTGAAGTCATTAACATTTTCAACAGAGACATTCACTAAACTATATTAATACATCTAATTTCACCACAAAGCTGACCTTATACCATTCAAAATACATTTAATGCGTCACATCACTGATGAGCCCGATATAAGTGTGTTAGGTCGTTTATACGTATTCAGTACAATTCTATAAATCATTTGTTAAACTTCACATCAGATTATGCTAATTCCACATGATCATGTGCACTGATTCACATTTATTTTAACATTTAGTTTTACCAATAGTTCCGAATAATAGGCAAGTGCATACTAAAAGTGGTTACATTGCACTCCTAACAGGTACCAAATGTAGGGCATACATTTCTGCTCTATCAGCACCTGCAACTAGGTCCAGCATCATCACCAGTGGTATGGAGTGGCGGGGTGTAAAGGCATACCCTGACTACCACTACAGGGATGTAACTAATAAACATACACAGCACTCACTGTTACTATCAGGACCAGAGTGGCCCAGATGAGATCCCCTTTATCCCCTCTGCAGCGCCCAGCTCAAGGGGAACGTCAGGGCTTTAAGTGGGCCGGGTCTCACTGGGTCTGAGCGCCGGCAGTCTTTTTACGGAGGCCTCGAAACGGGTCTCTATCGGGCTCTGTTTTGTGCCCTGGCACAGGAGGTCCGTTTTTTTCAAGCGTTATAGGGGAAGGGAAATCCTTTAAAGAGAGTCAGTTTCTCTCTGGATTTCTCTTCTCTTTTCGGAACTAAGGAACTGCAACATAGTATCGTCATGGCATCCTTTCGCACCCCTCTAACATAAGATACATGCCAATAAATAAGGACACAACACAATTTTTTGTTTGGGTAAAGTTGCAGCAGGTTTATTACATACACTGTTATGTAATAGGTGGGCTATCTTACAGGCGATCCAAGGGCAGGGAACCAACTGGGCCGCCTGCCCCCCTGATGAGCCAGGCAGCACTGGGGTGAACCCCACCTGTGCTGCCCTAACTGGTGTTCCTTTTTCCAGATCACGTGACACTTGGTACCTTCTTACTCACGCCCCTTTCAGGGCGGAGCTTAGCATAGCAAACCTCCCAGTTGTTCAGGCCCACAACCGCCCAAAGGACTAGGGGGGCACCGACACGGATTTCCGGGAACCCACCATGGTGCCGCGCAGAGGTACCCCACCATGGTGCCGCGCAGAGGTACCCTTCTGTACCCTTTTGCTTCTAGATCGCCCTGTAACTCCGCCTGTAATGAAAAAGAAAACATTATAACATTCACTGCCTCTCGCCTGCCACAAAAGATGCCAGGTAAGCGGTATGGAGGGAGACGGCATGTCGGGTGCGCAAGAGCATGAACCCTCCCACCAGCACAACAAACCCAAGCCAGGCGGCCACCAACCTCACGAAGTGGATCAGCGACTGCGCAGACGACCTCGCCCCCCTGAGGACCCCGCCTAGCAGACCCGGCAGCAAGAAAGCCCCATGCTTCGCCGACGAACTCAAGAGCTCCAAGAAGAACTGCCGAGCCCTCAAGAGAACCTGGCGCAGAGACCCAACTCCGGACAACATGGCTGCCCTCAAGCTCGCCACCCGAAGGCACCACAAACTCATCCACGCCACCAAGAAAACCGCATTCAAGGAACAACTGGACAACAACGCACACAACAGCAAGGAACTCTTCAACATCGTCAAAGAGCTCTCCAACCCCAACGCCGGAAACAACGACATCACCCCTTCGCAAGACCTCTACAACTCCCTCGCCTCCTACTTCCACAACAAAATCCCGGACATACACAACAGCTTCAGCACTCAACCAACGCACGCCACGACTGAACCACCGCCCCCCACAACCACCCTCCACGCCTGGACTCCGATCAGCACCGAAGACACCGTCCGCACGATGAACTCCATCCACTCCGGATCTCCGACCGACCCCTGCCCTCACCACGTCTTCAACAAGGCCAACGCTGTCATCGCACCCCCCCTGCGGGACATCATCAACACCTCCTTCGACACCGCTACCTTCCCGGAGAGCTGGAAGCACGCCAAACTCAGCGCCCTACTCAAGAAGCCATCAGCCGACCCCACCGACCTCAAGAACTACCGCCCCATCTCGCTGCTCCCGTTTCCTGCAAAAGTCATCGAGAAGACCATCAACAAGCAGCTGGCCGTCTTCCTCGAGACGAACGGATCCCTCGACCCCTCACAGTCTGGCTTCCGGGCCAACCACAGCACCGAGACCGCCCTGATCGCAGCTACCAATGACATCCGAGCTCTGCTCGACAACGGAGAAACAGCGGCCCTCATCCTCCTAGACCTCTCTGCGGCCTTCGACACTGTCTGCCACCGTACCCTAGTACAGCGCCTCAGCAACGTCGGAGTCCAGGAGAAGGCACTGGAGCGGATCATCTCCTTCCTCGCCGGAAGGACACAGAGAGTCCGCCTCCCTACGTTCAGATTTGAAGCCACCGAAGTCATCTGCGGCGTTCCTCAAGGCTCCTCGCTCAGTCCAACCCGCTTCAACGTCTACATGAGCCCCCTCGCAGACATCGCACGCCAGCACAACTTCAACATCATCTCCTACGCCGACGACACCCAGCTGATCCTCTCCCTCACCAGAGCCAACCTTCACGAAGGGATGAAAGAGGTAGCCGAATGGATGAAGAACAGCCGCCTGAAACTGAACTCGGACAAGACGGAAGTCCTCATCCTGGGATCCTCACCCTCCGCATGGGACGACTCCTGGTGGCCCCCCGCCCTAGGCAGCGCACCCAAACCAACAGACCACGCACACAACCTGGGCTTCATCCTGGACTCCTCCCTCTCCATGACCAGACAAGTCAACGCCGTCTCCTCGTCGTGCTTCAACATCCTGCGCATGCTACGTAAGATCTTTCGGTGGATCCCCACCGAGACCAGGAAGACGGTCACCCAGGCCCTCGTCACCAGCCGTCTGGACTACGGCAACTCCCTCGGCGCCGGAACCACCGCCAAACTCCAGAAGAGACTCCAGCGAATCCAGAACGCCTCAGCACGACTCATCCTAGACATCCCCCGGCGCAGCCACATCTCCGGACACCTGAGAGACCTGCACTGGCTCCCGGTCAACAAGAGAATCACCTTCCGACTTCTCACCCACGCACACAAAGCCCTACACAACCAAGGCCCAGGATACCTCAACAGCCGCCTCAACTTCTACGCTCCCAAACGCCAGCTTCGAATGACCGGCCACGCCCTCGCCGCAGTCCCCCGCATCCGAAGAGCCACCACAGGGGGACGGTCCTTCTCCTACCTCGCCGCCAAGACATGGAACTCCCTCCCGACCCACCTCCGCCTGACCCAGGACCACCTCGCCTTCAGGAAGCAACTCAAGACCTGGCTGTTTGAGCAGTAGCGGACCCCCCTCCCCTAGCGCCTTGAGACCCTCTGGGGTGAGTAGTGCGCTATATAAATGCTTTGATTGATTGATTTAAGAGAGGGCGCCCAAAAGGGGGGGATATATACCCTTCCCGAGTCCTGGCGCCCAGGAAGTGATGCCCCTCGCGTGCTGCAACCAGGCTGGGGGTACTCCACCCAGAGTCCCTGCCCCTGAGGGGGGTGTGGGGTGCCCAGGCGACACTAGAGGGCTGACCTCTCCAGTGGCCCCCTCTGGGGGCCTCCGCCTGCCACATAGTATCGTCACTGGCATCCTTTCCCACCCCTCCAACATAATATACATGCCAATAAATAAGCACACAACACAGTTGTTAGTTTGGGTAAAGTTGCTGCAGGTTTATTACATACACCGTTATGTAATAGGTGGGTTATCTTACGGACGATCCAAGAGCAGGCAACCAACTGGGCCGCCTGCCCGCCTGATGAGCCAGGCAGCACTGGGGCGAACCCCACCTGTGCTGCCCTTACTGGTGATCCTCTTCCCGGATCACGTGACACTTGGTACCTTCTTACTCACGCCCCTTTCAGGGCGGAGCGTAGCATAGCAAACCCCTGGTTGTTCAGGTCCACAACCGCCCAAAGGACTAGCGGGGCGCCAGCACGGTTTTCCAGTAACCTCCCGCCTACTTTGGCTAATATGGCGAGAAGGATTATCCTTAACCTTTGAACAGTCCCTTTGCTTGCTAAATCATGACGCACAGGAGTGTTCATAACTAGAAGGGTGTGACAATGGGCTGCCCTTGCCATGTAGCCCCTATTCCTTATGGGAATAGTGTCCGTTCAGTTCCCTCTGTGGTGGAACCCCCTAGGCTAACCAGCTTAGAGAACCTGTCTGATTTAAGCAGTGTGCGCTGTCTGCAATATGGTGCCTAACATTAAGGATTGACTAAGTCCTACTTTACCCCATCCTTGAATACTCCCGGATAGGGGGTGGTGGGGGGGGGATACCCACTGCCAACCCAGAGCATCCCCAGCGGTGACAATTTACCTGTTCTGTTAAAGTTAGTTTTAGTTGAACACTGGACGTGCCAAATGTTCTATTGACATAGTAGCCCATTGTGCTTGACACTTTGTTACCCCATTTATTGGGATGGCAGCACACTATGTTGGCTGACCGCATCCCCACCAAGCGTGGTAAAAGTGTCGGAATCCCAGGTTCTCAGTTTCCTGCTAGCTGCAGTACACTTCCAGTGGATCCGCTGGGAGATACCACAAACCGCTTTTGTCATGAAAACCTACGAAGCACCCAATTCTCACCTGGGCGTACCTCTAAATGATAGTGGTTTCACACAGCTGTAAAGCCAGAGACACCTCTTAAACCTATTTACTGGCTTTTGCTACTTTGCACCCTTATGGTTGCAGCTCTGTGTTAGTGCAGCGCGCGTGCCCCGAGGTAAGATGTTGCTGAAAAGCCGGTGTCTGTTACCCACTCACTGATACTTATCTATCGCTAACTGCCCTTACTTGGATTGAAGGAATGCTGGATGCTTCCTAAGGACTGTAGACTTAATGCTCCCACCTAGTTTGACCCCCTAACTTAGGGAAAACCCAAGTAGTAATCAGGCCCTTCATGGTACTTCTACCCCAGCGTAGACTATCAACGTATTTAGGACACCGGAGCAGAAGATGCCCCAGCAATTCTCAGGTTCTAACCCATAGAAGGATAACCCAGGGGGCAGACAAGTCTGTGGGAGCCAGACGGGAACATTCAGTACAAATATCTGCCTTTTCCTGAATACTGAGAATGCCCAATGGTCACTAATACCCTGTCGCCATATTGCTCTAACGTAGTGTTTACTAAACTTATTTTGCACAGTCGCACACTTGTTAGCTGACAAATACACCATCCGCCTGCTACCTTGGCTAAAGCGCGGGTGAATGTCTTAACTGAAGCGACCTGAAACCTGCCCTTGGTTGCAGAGGAATGCCACCCAGTGTATATCTGGACCAATTTCCATATGGTGCCAGCAGATGTTCCTCATAAAGAACTAAGCTTTGGTTTGGAGCTAAGCTTAGTGTGCTGCCGGCTGGTATTTTGCGGCTTCAGACATTTCCTCCAGCTATATAATACAAGACCACACTACACTTACAACACCCCAGTACCAATGGCTTAACAATGCTTGTTAGTTGTATAAGATAACTAAAGCCACAAATCTGGCTTCGCTGCGTAGCATATTGAAAATGCTTCCATTCTGAAATGGTGGGACTGTCACCTTTCTATGTTGAACAATGCATTAACGGTACTCCCTTCAATGAATAGCAAGCTCACCCATGGCTTGTGCAGCAGGCACTGCGTCGCAATGCAACCGATGTTATACTAAATAACGTGGCTTGTAGGTAGTGCCATGTTAATGTTCCCTGCCTGACACCCCACAGAGCACTTTGAGAACAGTCTACACCCTGCAAAGGCCGCACTCTAGACCGAGGGTCGTCGCGCAGTGCCCACTGCTCATCACCGCAAGACCAATCTCCGCACGCAGTAAGACTTGAAACACAGGTCAATCTTGTATCTGGTCCATTCCGCTTTACATTAACAACGTGTGGGAATGGGGGCCCTCCTATGATGATGAGGCAGTAAGCAAATCTGCCCGCGCAAGAACAATCTGCAGGGAAACATATTCCCCAGTGATGGAGCATTGCCGAATAATCACAGGAAGTGCAGTGCCTCCTGCCCCAGCGCTGCGGCCAATTCCACAGAAATGAGCATGATGGGGGGGTGCGGCCCTCCCCGTCCTGCAACATCAGGCCTGCACGGGCCCGAGCACAGGCCCCGCCCTGCTACTCGCAGCGTCGCTTGAAACAAACCACCAAGGTTGCCGCCAAGCCGTGGTCGGGTCCCCCCACCCGCACATCACCTGTGCGATGGCAGCCATTACTGCGAGCGAGCACATTACGTTTCATTGAGCGCTTCGATATAATGCAAACCAACAGACAGCAGGACACATCCAAGAAGAACCCACCGTGGTTTAAAGCCCCCAGAGGGGAGAAGTACAATTCCTGCCTACTTCGAACCAACACAACTACAAGAAGGTGGGGGGCGGAGCTTGCCACGGCCGATGGCTGACGCGTGATCGAGGCGCTCTGCGCTAACGCCTCAAAAATCTGACAATTATCCTGCTGGTAATGGCCTAGAAGGGACACGAGGTGACCACACACGATCGGAAGCCTCCACGGCTAGAATCAAGAGAGCACGGAGCCGCTACGAGACATAGCGACTTGCGCGACGACCTAGGCCTCTCATCCCCGTCCTAAAGTTTCCACGACGGCCACGCGTCGTGCTGGGACGTGCGGCAGGCCACAGTGACGTCGGCCCGGTAAGGGGGTGGAGAGCCGCGGAAGGCGGGGAAGATACCAAGACCCCCCCCCCCCCCTTCGGTGAGGCGAGCAGCAACAACACAACCAGCGCGGCCACATACCTGCTGGCAGAGCCTCCTGCTAGCCCATTCCTGCTAAGACATTTTAGGGCCCTAAGATCCGGGATCTCAAAGTCCCTGCAGTGGCTCCTCGCACCGAGAGACCAGGCGGATGTCAGTCTGACAAGCCCCCATATAAGACGTCAAACACGAGGAGAGAGACTTTGAAGCCCACTGGAGCCTGGATACCGGTGGCGACTTGGGAAGCCCTCCCAGAGCGGTCGCTGCGGTGGTTAGGCGGTGTGCACCTTCAGCAGTGCACGCACACGGGCGGGGAGTGGGGCCTGCCTCCATATTCAGCAGTGGCGAGCGCTGTTGCTAACTAAGTGGCGGGACGGTGTTGGAAACTAGCGGTGCAGCTCTTGTGGTGACGGCGGCCCAGGGAGAAAGGTTGGCCTATGCCCATTGCTCTGGAGCCGGTACTGGAGTTCAGGTCCCGGACCGCGGCGGCTGAGTACTGGGAGTGTGGACGGCCAGGTCCCTCAGCGATACATCACCGAAACGTAGCGAAAGTGTGTGGAGGGGGCCACACTGGGACCTTGGAGCAGAATGGGCAAGGGCGATAAAACACAAACCAAGTTACCATTCGAGCAGCGACGTACTAGAGCCCCGGAGGTGCAGATAATAGAGCCGGACCCACAGGCGAGAGGTGCTGAAGGCACGTTCTACGCAGACATTAAAAAGCTGTTGGTATCGATGGAAAAGGGCCTCCAAGATAGCATAGCATCGTTAAACTCCAAAATAGATGCCCTATCTTATAGGATGGACCGTATGACCGAAAGAGTTGACAAGCATGCTGAGAGAATAGACATGGCGGAGAGGCGCATAACTGAGGTCGAAGAGGCACAAACTGAACAGGACAAAGTCCAAAAGCACGACCGGATACTGCAGGTCATACAAGACAAGTCGGAGGACTTGGAGGCCCGCTCTCGATGATCGAATATACGAATCACTGGGGTGCCGGAGACCACACAAACAGGTAAAATGGAGCTCTTCGTCGAGAAGCTATTGCCAACGCTGCTGGGAGTGGAGGTGTTCTCACCGATGTTCATAGTGAAACGGGCACACCGCACGCTGGGCCCGCGCCCGAAGCCGGGAGTGTAGTGTAGTTCCTATTTTCCCAATTGGCTCTGTGCATTGGAATAACATAAACAGCAGTGTAGACGTAGGACTGAAGTCATCTAGGTCTCTACTGACTATGTTAGACTTAATTTAGGTTTGCGCCAGCTAGCTCAGAGGTCACTGGAAACTTTCTTGAATGAATGGGGAGAGATCAGCTTCTCTGGCTCAGACAAGAAGGGATTCAGCTTCCGACAACCATATAACATGACAACTTTGCTCCCCCAGAATAAGAGTAAATCTCTAGAGTCCAGTGAAAACAATAGACAGCTATTTCACTCAGTCAATTGTGCGTTCTTAGTTTCACCAGAGTGCAGAGAATAGAGAGACGGGCGTTTTCAATAAAAAGTATTATTTATTGAGCAGTCTTCCTTCTCATGCAAGAGAAATGAATTGCCACAATTGCAATACTTAATATAAAGTAAAGTACGTACAGTAAAAGGAGTATTATGAAATAATACTGTAAAAGCATTGATATGGTTTCTTAGCCATAAGACACTTTAAAATGGATAAAATATATACATACATATATACATTGGCTAACGTGCTCAACTGGTGCTTCTAAAATACGCCGACCCCGGTGTACCTGACCTAAGCCTAATACGTGGGAAGGAGTAAGTAGCAGTTTAAGTTAAGTTGGTTTTGCCAAGAATCTGATTCAAGAATTCTCTCTAAGGGTTTAGTCAGCACTGTACCTTGGGAATGGAATGTAGGAGGTCTGGTATCTCTCTTTCAGGTTCGATATCCCAGTCACCCGCAAGGGTTGAAGTACTGGGTTTTAAGAACCCAGCGGTGCCAGGGAACACACCCAAAGACTTCGAGTTCTTCCTGTTTCGGACTACAGAAACACAGAGTCTTCTAGGTGAAGTCAAAGATCGTATTTATTTGCTGCAGCCAGTAACAGGTATCCTAGAAGTACAACACAGTGTATATTCTCAGGAGACTGCTCAATCTTACAAAGCCAGCCTTCTCTTTTTATACAAATTATTATGCTTTAGGCAAACATTCCTTATTTTACAGTTGACCATTCACATATTTTCACTACAAAGGAAAGGTAGAGTCATGATGACAAGCCCATATTTCAGTTTGTTCAGCCCATAATCAATTATCCGGCAAAGCCCAGTATTTTCATCAGATATCGACGGACCCCTAATAAAAACAGGCACCTCCTCCTCGTAAAGTAAGTAATAAAGAAAGAAACAGGGACAGGTGTGTGTAAGATTAGGCATGGTTTGTGTGCCATGAAAGGTTTACGACATGTTGCGCTTCGATGCTAATCTCATTCGGCCACTGGGAAAGGTACTGGCCGAACAGGTTTGGTTTCAGGCAGTGGACTCAGCTCGCCCAGGTCACAGAGGAATCAGTGAAGGTATACGTGTCCTTCTGACTCGATTTCGGCTTTAATCATTGAGCCTAGGTGAGGGCAATCACAAAATGGCTGCCGTTCATAAAATGGAACCCGAGGGTTCAGGACGGAAACTCTGATTTCAGGGTGATTTCATCACTCGAATATGACGGAAATGCTTGTGCATAGTATCTCAATCATTACCGGTCTGCTGATACCAAAATCGTCACAAAACAACGATGTTTATAACACAAGACCAAAATCTTCAGTACCACAGCCCCTCCTTTTGCCCTTACATAGGCAATAACCTATACTCACGCTAATCTGAGTCCAGGTCTATATTCATAAAGTCATTGAGATGTTGCTGTAGCATCATCCTATTACTTAGCTCGTTTCTTGATACAGGTTTCCTTACACACGATGCAGCACAAAGGCCACATATTGCAGGAGCACACTGTACACACAGACAGAACAGGAAATGAATGGCTAAGATCATCCCAATGACTATCAGAATCTTCCATCCCCAGGCAGATATCAGTTCCCAGAACCACCCCATCAATGACCAATCTCCTTTATCCATGTGGATAGATACAGAGATCTTATGCAATTTGGAAATGGCCTGGTAAACTATTGGAGCGTTTTCGGGGATAAAAATACAACAACTTGATTGGATCACTTTACATACCCCACCTCGGTCTGCAGGTATGACGTCTAACGCGACCCTGTTCTGAAGAGTCATAAGGCGATCCGACTGGAGCTCAGCCGTCAAATTACTAAGGGCACCGGCAGTTTCAATAACAGTAGATTCAACCACCCTTGTCAATTGCCTTATGTTCCTGCTGTTAACCATAGGTCCCCAAAACGGCAGAAAACCCTTTACAAAATCTCCAAATTCTTGTCCTGCAGTGTCTTCCTTACTGATGACACCTCTAACTATCCTTGTCTTGTGGTAATCTGCTGCGGCCGTGTAGGTGGGAGGCAACAGGAACGAAACAAACATGTGCCCGAAAAGTCAGGGGGCAACCATGTATAGGCTCTATCATGGCAGATGAAATAGGTACCCTTAGCTGCTAGAAACGTAGGGGAAGTCTGAGACGCAAAAACGTATGTTTCAGTGCAGATACTTTTCCCTAGCTGAGCTCTGGGATTCTTTCCATTACCTTGCAGACATAGGTGACCCTGATGGGGTACGATCCAAATCGAGGAGGATCTCTTTGATCGCTGGTTCTCACTCAGAGTAACTCCATATTTTGTTACATTCCATCTATCGTAAGCTCGCAGCTCATCTCTGGGAATCATTCTATATGAATCAATGTTTCTGCTCATATTTGTGATTCCTACTACCAATGCCTTGTTGCTCGAGTTACTTCTCGTGGAACGTGGGGGATATGGATCGATGGCATA
This sequence comes from Lissotriton vulgaris, assembly GCF_964263255.1. NCBI lineage: Eukaryota > Metazoa > Chordata > Amphibia > Caudata > Salamandridae > Lissotriton > Lissotriton vulgaris. The sequence continues at coordinate 616,248,159 of NC_141698.1, forward strand.
TATAAACATCGTCTGAAACGCCCACAAAGAACAATTGTAGCTAAATGGTAAGACCAAGTATGGGATACCCTTATCTGTTGTATGTGGCATAAGACCACACACCCAACAATTAGTTGTGTTCACTACTAATTGGTGTTGGTGTAAAAGCTGGATGAAGGAGTTATTGGTAAACTCTAGTCTTCAAGTGGATTCATGCTCAGGCAGAGGGTAAAAAGAATGCGAAGAAACAGTAGAAGGAGGTATGGGCTGTATAGTGGGTGCAAAGGTCACTTGTAAAGAGAATAAAACATATCCTATTAAAAACATCATTACACTAAACAACATGAAAATGCATAATATCAAAAATCGCTTCTTTGTCATCAATGTACACATTCTGCCTTTAAAGTTCATTGGTTTGGCAAGTCTCTCCATCTCGAAAAACTCCATCCTCTCTAAATTGCTGCCCGCGGCGGTAGGGTGTTCTATGCTAAGGAATGCTTCTGTTAGTCCAGGGCAACTCCCTTAGACCAACCAGAACTGTCGACCTAACGTCTTCAGCTGCACTCCAAAGACTTAAACAACCGCGCCCCTAGCAGCAGAACCCGGACCCGGATGGCGGTTCGAAAAACAAAAATAAGCAAGTTTCTCAGATGAGAGAGCTGCACATTCAAAAATAAAGGAAAAAAAAGATTTGTATTTGTCCATAGTTCTCGGTCTCAAATTGTAACGGCGTCTTCCAGGTACTGTCTGGTTCTGTAACAAAAGTTCAGGCTCTGTAGTGTTCAATCGAATTGACGGTGGCACAGCTTCTTGCAAGATATTGTCGCTTTCTTGTTCAGAAATTGTTCCTTTTACACGTGCGGCGCTGAAAGGCAGAAAACGAGGCACAGTCTCAGTTTCAGAGTCAGCGATACCCTCCTGGACCCTACGGTCGTACGGAAGAGGCAGAGGGACCCTCTTACAGTGTACGCCGTGGATCCAGTGCTTTTTCCCTTCTACTCGAACAGCTGATCTCGTTGAGAGAAGGACAAGGTCAGGTCCGGTCCAACGGGGCTGGTCATTCTTTGTCCGCTGGAAGTTCCGGATCAGCACCCACGATCCAGGATCGATAGGATGTCCTGGATCGTCAGAGACCGGAGGCAGGGTATCGTGAACCTGTTGGTGTAAAACATGCAATTTAGCCGTCAATTCATACAAATAATCAAGCAGTACAGGGTGTTCGAGTTCACTGTATTTTCCTCGGCCTTGGCACTCCCCATATATTGGCCGGACGGCCAAACACAATTTCATAGGGACTAAGTCCTACTCGCGAGTGAACAGTCATTCTCGTTGATAGGAGTGCTAAAGGCAGAGCGTCAGGCCATTTAAGACCGGAACTCGCTCGAATCTTAGCCAATTTCAATTTTAGTGTGCCAATATAGCACTCTACTAGTCCAGCTGATTGAGGGTGGTTTGCAGCGTGAAATTTTTGTTGGATGCCTAGCCCCTCACATACTTTCTTCATGACTCGACCCACAAATTCACTCCCATTATCACTCCAGACCATTCTCGGCATTCCGTATCTAGGGAAGAATTCCTTGACAAGGGCTTTAGCTGTAGATAAGGCAGTGTTGTCTTTTAAGGGATATGCTTCTACCCATCTTGAAAAGGCACAAACAACAACGAGTACGTATTTCAAATTGTTGCACCTTTCCATGTGGATGAAATCTAGCTGCAAAACCTTGAACGGATACATTGGAGGCGCAAAATGACCAGCTGGAGTTGGAGTTCCCCTACCAGGATTGTATTTCAAACACACCATACAGTTCTTTACCAAGTTCTCTGCGCACTTTGGAATTCCCGCATTCTGCCAGATCGGAGCCAACAACTTGCAAATCCCTTTCACGGTAATATGTGCCATTCCATGAGCCATTGTCACCACTGCAAGCACATACGCATCGGGTAGCAACCATCTCTGGTGCTCTGACAAATCAGTCCAACAACCATTCGAATCCAATTTACCCTTACTTTCTCTCCATTCATTCAACTCTTTCTCTGTAGCTTCAGCTTGATTGGATTTCACACTCTCAATCGTATCTTCACACATTCCAACGTCACCAATCCATCTTGCAGGGCCTGAAACATACATTCGATTCATTACATCTTTCGCAGTTTCTTTCGCAACTTCATCCGCAGACGCATTTCTGTGACCAACATCATCCGTAACCTTTTTGTGTGCACTGCATTTCACAATCGCAACTTGTAACAGTAAGGTCAGAGACTCAAGACGCTCATTCACCAACTGACCATGCTGGATCTTCGTCCCATGCGATGTTAAAAATCCACGTTCACGCCACAAACGTCCAAAACTATGAGCCACTCCAAATGCGTATTGGCTGTCAGTATATATGGTCACTCTCATTCCTTTCGACAACACGCACGCTCTCGTAAGTACAATCAATTCTGCTGCTTGTGCTGAATTATGTGGGATACGTGCAGTTTCAACAATCGTATGCAAAGTCGTAACAGCATATGCCGCAGTCGTATCACCATTCGGCAACTTAAAGCAAGAACCGTCAACCCACAAAGTACCATCACATTCAGGAAGAGGAGTGTCCCTAAGATCTATTCTCCCTTTCGTCTCTTCTTCAGTTCTCAGAAAACAGTCATGCTGTTCTTCACGATCTGTCTCAACCGCAATTGGCAACAACGTGGCTGGATTCAACGTGTTGCATTGTTTAATGTGCACATGACTCGCTAACAACGTCAACTCATAACCCGACAACCGAGCACTAGTTAAATGCTGTGTCTTTGTACGGTTCAACAAGGTATGCACTGCATGTGGAAACATGACAATTAACGTGTTATCCATAACCAAACCAGCAGACTGTCGAATTGAAGCAGCCGCTGCAGTCGTAGCTCTCAAGCAACTCGGCAACGCTCTAGCTACCGGATCTAAAATCGACGAAAAGTACGCACATGGACGTTGTTTATCGTCAAACTGCTGAGTCAAAACTGACAATGCACATCCTTCTTTCTCGTGAACGTACAATGTGAAAGGTTACTGTAGTTGGGAGTACCCAACACAGGAGCTGAACACAACGCATTGCGTAATTCAGAAAAGCTCTTCTGACATTGCGTCAGTTGGTTGACATTTTAACTGGATTTTGTGAGGTAGAGAGTCCTCATCCCATCCTACTTGTTTTTATATAATGCAGGAGATTGAGCTACTGCCCATTTTCTTGCATATATATATATTTTCTATGAATTGGAATATGATTTGAGAAGGCAGGCATAATCATTTCTTCGCCATGAGGGCACTCCCTGACAAACTCTGATGGCCAGTCTTTCTCAGCTAATAGTATGTCATAGCCTTTTGAGAGGTTATCCCAAAACAGACCCCTTACCTTCCTAGTCTTATCTCCCTCTATACGCAATGTTATTTCGTATATTTTATGAGGTTCGCTAACTCTGGTATCTGCAGTTTCCACCTGAATGTATTCATTCGTGTCAACTGTCTCCAGATGATTCATTAGGATCTTGCAAGTTATTGTCACTTCTGCTGCGCTGTCTAGCATTGTCTGTGCCCACTCTCCGTTTTTCAGCTGTGTCCTCAGTGTCCTCGGCATGTTTGATTATTTTAATACTGTCTACCTTCTTTCTTGGAAATTGTAATTTTTTACTTTGAGCAGGTTCCTTGTCTTTGGACTTGACGTACTCTTCCCTGTGTTCTGACCGTCCTCTTCTTTCCGATTTCTGCGAGGAAGTCTGAAAAGATCGAGAGGGACGTGTATCAATATCTTGATATCTATCAGGTTTTTTCAAATTATCCCTATTTCTAAGGTTGTATCTTTTTTCAGAGGGCTCCCTTTGGGGAGACTTGTGTTCTCGGATCGGAGATCTTTCTCTCCGCCGAGAAGACCTTCCTCTGGACTGGAATCTTTTTTCTTTGGGGGTGGATTGCTTATTTCCATCCCAGCTCTTTTTTGGAGTGTTTAGATTATTTTTAATAAATATCTTTTCAGGATTTTCAAGTAGTTGGGGTTTTACCGGTTTCCCACCCAAACTATCTCTACCTAGTTCTTCATAGGATTTTTCTATGATTCTGGCAAGTTCAATTGGTTGGTCTGCTATATCTGTTTCTTTCAATTTTTTGAGGTAAGTTATATCCTCCATTGACAATTGAACTAACTCTCTATATGCCTTTGTTAATTCTTTTATTTTAACTAAGAGTTCTTCGCTTGACATTTTATCAATGTCTGGATGTGGTGTGTAGCTGGCTAGAACCGGCCACGTTGCTCCTGGTCTACCTAGGGGACCGAGCCTGGTGATGTGATCATTATGTTTTAGGGCGCCTTTAAACCAGAGCAGATGCTCTTGGTATTTTAATGGGATCTCAATCTCCTCGAAAGGAGTGTATTCATCCGGAGGTTCCTCTATTTTGTAATAGTGGAAATCGTGTGTTGTAGCGTTTGCCGCTGGAAAGTTTATCCATGAATAGAATACCTCTGTCTGCCAATATTCGTGTGCCTCTATCACGAAAATGACTGTACCACCTCGTGATGACAGTCCATTTTCTATAAGTTTAAGAGTTATAGTTCTTGTTATGTTTACCGGAATGAGTATAGCATTCGGGTCATTCTGTAGGAGACTTGTGTCATCCTCTAGGAGTTGAGTTGCTATTCTAGCTGCCTCCCTATCGTCATCACTATCCACCATTTTTACTGGCAGAAAGGTTTTTTGTTGCAGAATTACTTTCAAGGAGACAAAAGATTAGGTGCACAACATTTTGGAACACTATATCCTTCAACGTTGACTAAACCAAAACTCTACATAGGAATCTCTTCCTACTAAGTTCCGGCGGATTTTAACCTTTCACCCACTCCAGACGTCTATTGGAGTATTTACAGGAAAAAAGGGTCTGTGTGAAAAAGCACGACTGAGTTACTCTAACGTCTTGCGTTAGTTTTATCGCCTTACCAAACGTTGGGCGCCATGTAGTGTAGTTCCTATTTTCCCAATAGGCTCTGCGCATTGGAATAACATAAACAGCTGTTTAGACGTAGGACTGAGGTCATCTAGGTCTCTACTGACTATGTTAGACTTAATTTAGGTTTGCGCCAGCTAGCTCAGAGGTCACTGGAAACTTTATTGAATGAATGGGGAGAGATCAGCTTCCCTGGCTCACACAAGAAGGTATTCAGCTTCCGACAACCATATAACATGACAACTTTGCTCCCCCAGAATAAGAGTAAATCTCTAGAGTCGTGTGAAAACAATAGACAGCTATTTCACTCAGTCAATTGTGCGTTCTTAGTTTCACCAGAGTACAGAGAATAGAGAGACAGGTGTTTTCAATAAAAGGTATTATTTATTGAGCAGTCTTCCTTTTCATGCAAGAGAAATGAATTGCCACAATTGCAATACTTAATATAAAGTAAAGTACGTACAGTAAAAGGAGTATTATGAAACAATACTGTAAAAGCATTGATATGGTTTCTTAGCCATAAGACACTTTAAAATGGATAAAATATATACATACATATATACATTGGCTAACGTGCTCAACTGGTGCTTCTAAAATACGCCTACCCCGGTGTACCTGACCTAAGCCTAATACGTGGGAAGGAGTAAGTAAGTAGCAGTTTAAGTTAAGTTGGTTTTGCCAAGAATCTGATTCAAGAATTCTCTCTAAGGGTTTAGTCAGCACTGTATCTTGGGAATAGAATGTAGGAGGTCTGGTATCTCTCTTTCAGGACTCGATATCCCAGTCACCCGCAAGGGTAGGCTGGAAACGCCGGAGCTGGATTTTCTCGGCAAGAGAAAAGACAGCGTTTTTCTCAGAGCGTCAAGGAGGAGGGGCAGCGTCCGTGGGCTTTTCGCATCAGCTGGGCTCTCGGCAAGTAGATAGCTGCTCTGCTCCAAAACCACCACCGTGTGTTTGCTTAAGGCAACATTGGTATATTTATACCTGAAAGGTGCAGAGTTTGACGTAAGGTTTGGACATAAGACGTCAATAAAGATGTCACTAAGAACTGGCCGTTCTTACAGTGCACGCAGGAGTTCTATTACAAATCAAAACAAAGCAAGTGGGGATTTCCCAGGTTGCTGGAGGTTTGGTGTGTCGAAAGAACTCGTTGTGCTTTCTAGGAATCTAAGGAAGTGGCTTTTGCCGTGCCTTGGACTGCAAGGGCGATTTACTGAAATATGGATCTGATTCTTATGCCATTATAGGGATATTATTGATTATAGCCGTACAAGGGCATAAAGTAGTAATATTGATTCTGGTTCCTAGATAAAAACACAATAGGAGCACCCCCGAGGCCAATCATAGCCAAGCTCCTAAATTACAGAGATAGAGACACAGCCTTGCGGATAGCCCGTGAGAACGGGACTCTGCAATACGAGGGCTCCGACATCTCTCTGTACCCGTACTTTACTGCGAGGTGCAAGAAGAACGCAGACACTTGGCCCTGTATAAGAGACAACTCCATGCCCTAGGCTTGGACTATGCCATGCTTTATCCAGCGAAACTGAGAATCAATCGACAAGGACACTCTCATATTTTCACGGATCCTAAAGACCTACACAAGGCATTGAAAGTATGGACAAAGGAATGCAGGGGTAGCCCTAGGAGTCAGAATGGCGAGGACACCGGCGGGCAGCTGTACAAGCAGGACTAGAATGGTTGCACTGACCAGTGGATTCGCTGCTTATGGAACACTTGGCTGTTAGCCGCGTGGCTCACCGTAATCTTGGGACCTGGCGCGACCACATGGAACACTCTGACACATGTGTCTTTCCAGCCTACACCTCTGAGAGAAATGCTGAGGAATCCTGAGGTTTCGAGATATTGGTGAGACTGTTTTGATTAGCATGTTCCTGCTGCGCTTAGAGCATGCACGCCAGTTTAACTTTCATATGTGAGCAGAGGCCCAGTGCAGCTCTGGTATTCGCCCGAACTTGAAAGGTTTTGAATGGGGGTTGCGCAGATCTGTAAGCTCGCTATAGTGACCTATAAGTGCCCTGATGGCTTACACCGGCCCCACCTCTTCTGGCGTTGGTGGCAGGGGCGGTACCTGCGTAGCCACTGCCGGGAGTAACGGCCGTCCCATCTGGCAACCTCAGCCCCCGCGCTGTGTGCACTGTTGATCCCATCTCTGGGGATTTTTTGAGAGTACTTGGGAAGAATTGGGAGGGGGACGTTAGCATGCCGGGCCAAGTTGGGGCTGGTCTGCTGTGGGAGTGGGGTGGTGGGGCTTTGAGTAGTTCTCTAACAGGGATATTGCGTTTTGCAGAAGTTTGTATTGTTATGTTGGGGGAATTGCCTAATCTGGCTTTGCACATTATTACCATGTCTTACACAGTTATACATATGCTCGCTACCTATCCAACAGCAAGGCGTAATGGCTGACACCAGCATGCACGGGAGACTAATACACACACCTAGACTGACTGTCCTTACTTGGAATATCCGCAGCATGAACGACCACCGCAAGGTCAGAAAGGTCCTCAGCTATCTGCAGCGCCAGCATGTGGACGTAGCTTTGCTTCAGGAGACATACCTTCTGACACATAACCGCATGCTCCGTTGCAGAGGATTGGAGGATAACATCTCAGTGGTGGGGTTCACCACTAACGCTAGAGGGGTCTTGACGTGGGTTAACCCGAAATCCAAACTGCAGATCCATACGCTTGAAGCGGACCCCGATGGGAGGTTTGTCATATCTAGATGTCATGGCCCAGCTACGGACTTTATAGTTGTCAACACATATGGCCCTAATTTTGACTCTCCAGACTTCTACGAGACTCTCACGGTCAAGATTAGGCGATTGGACCATGGTAATCAGCTGTTGTGGGGAGGCGATTTCAACCTCACTATGGACCCGACATTAGACAGATCTTCTGGCCCCCCCGCCGACCTGCGGCTGCTGCCTTAGAGCTGCAGAGCGCAATCACCTGCCTCGATCTGGGAGACGTATGGCGTCCAGAAATCCGCAAGAGGGAGGGTACACGCACTTCTCTGCATACCATAATATCCACACTAGGATAGATTACCTGCTGGCTTCCTCCCCCCTCCTAAGCCGAGTGAGGGACTGCAGGGTCCTGCCTAGAACCCTGTCTGATCACTCACCGGTTCTTATGGAAATTAACATACCAGGCAAACTCATACCAGCCTTTACCTGGAGGTTCCCACCAAACTCATTACTAGACCCAGTATTTAAGGGAGAGCTGGCCGAGGCCATAGACTTGTTTTTTGAGAAGAATATAGGCTCAGTTGAGAGTTTCTAAGTAGAGTGGGAGTCCTTTAAGGTTTATATTACAGGAGTAGTGATGTCAAAGCACTCGGGCATACTTAAAGCAATCAGGAAAAAACTGGCTGACCTGGGGGGAAAGCTAGAAGAATTGGAGCGCAGACAGTGCCTCTTCACAAACGACGCCGTGAGCACTGAAATTAAGACATTACTAGCGGAGTATCACGAGGAAGCGGACAGAGAGATCTGCCACATGAGCAAGTACTCCAAGGCTCAGGTGTATGGGGAGGGGGAGCGACCGAGCGCAGTGTTGGCCAACCTTATCAAGGGGTGGCAGCGCCAACACATTACTATGGTTCACACCGCTGCGGGACTTCCCACCACAGATGACGGAGGAATTGCTGAGACTTTCAGGTCTTACTACTCAGATTTGTACTCCTCGAAAGTGGAAGAGGAAATAGATGACTACCTAAGTCATATAGACATCCCTTCACTGGCCGGCCATGACAGGGAATTTCTTATGCAACCGATTGAGAAGGATGACATTTTAGACGCGCTAGCCAGTATGAAATCGGGCAGTGCTCCAGGAGCTGACGGCCTAACGGCGGGCTTCTACAAAACCTTCAAGGATCAACTGCTACCACACCTTTCGGCCCTCTTTGACGACATATGTGTGGAGGGCAGCATGCCGCACTCAATGAGAGAGGCACTCCTGGTTACATTCTTGAAGCCGGGAAAGCCCCAAGAAGAGTGCAGTTCATATAGACCCCTGTTGTTGCTTAATGTTGACACCAAGCTATTCGCCAAGGTACTAGCCACTCGTTTGGCCCTGCTGGTGGACGGACTGGTCGCCCCGGACCAGGCTGGATTTGTCCCTGGCAGAAACCTAGTCTATAACATACGTAGGGTCTTGGGGGTGATCCAACATGTCAGACCGGATAGGAAGGCACTGGCTGTCTTCCTCGATATGGAAAAAGCCTTTGACTCCGTGGAGTGGCCGTTCATGCATATGGTACTGCAGCGTATGGGCTTGGGACAGCCTTTTCTGCAAATGCTGGGAGCGCTGTACCATGGACCGAGAGCGAGGCTCTGCATAGGAGACCTGGTTACAGACCCATTTCCCATTAATAAAGGCACCAGACAGGGATGCCCCCTCTCACCCCTCCTATACGCCCCGGTGGCTGAACCGCTAGCCTGCGCACTGCGGGAATACCACGGAAATGAAGGCATAGGCTTTTCGGGCTACAGGATTATAGTTTCGATGTACGCTGATGACACCTTGCTGTACGTCCGTGACCCAGACAACAACCTATCATCAGTACTCCGGGAGGTGGTGCGATTGGGGGCGCTCTCAGGGCTACGGGTCAACTGGACCAAGTCGCTTGCCTTTCCGCTCACGCCACTCACGCAACAAACACAAAAGGAGTACCCCCTCCAATGGACCACAGATACGATTCGATATCTGGGGATACATTTGCACACAGACTCGGAAAATCTCTTTAGAGCCAACTACGGCACTGCGATTAGTAGACTGGAGGATGATGTGGTGCAGTGGAGTAAACTTCCTCTATCCCTGATGGGGCGCATATCTTTAATGAAAATGGTCGTGCTCCCGAGATTCTTGTTCCTGTTCATTACCTTACCAATAGTCCTCCCCAAATAATTTTTTGCACTACTACAACAACTGATGACGAAGCTAGCTTGGGCGGGCGGTCAGCCACGCGTCCGGTGGACGACACTTATTATGCCTTATGCACTGGGCGGGTTGGGAGCCCTGGACATGGAAGCGTACTACAGAGCAGCGCAGGCGTCGCATTTGCACACATGGCTACACGGGGACAGAAACATACCTCATGTTCGCATGGAGACCATTTTTTCACAGCCAGATACACTTCATCACACTATTTTCAGGGCGACAGATCGCAGAACGGGTATTCTTGACTCCTTGACAGCCACCAATCACGCATGGCACAGCCTCTTGCGGATGCAGGGAGGGGCACTGCTGTACTCACCAATGATGCCAGTTGACTGGGCTAGGTGGCTCCTGCCGCTCAGGGAGAAGGGAGTGGTTGTAGCTCTGCACAACCTGAACATAAACACGGCAGGAGACTTGTTTACAGATGGAGTTGTTAAGACATGGGAGCAAGCCCTGGGATCTAGCGAAACGCCCCCGCTACTAACGCGATTTCAGTTCCATAGGGTGCGCAGCGCTTTGGGCGACCTATTGGGTGGGGACATGGCGGAACACCCGGGAGGTCCCTGAACTTACTCATGTACTCAAAACCACATCACCCAGGGGGCTGCTGTCTAGCCTATACAAGCTCACACAAACGCCCACACGATACCGATACACCAAGGTGCGGCTGGCATGGCAGACTGACTTGGGCCTAGTACTAGATGACGTCACATGGCGCAACTGCTGCACAGTCACTAAGAAGGTCTCACTAAATGGCAGGCACAGATTAATTGACTTCAAGTTCTTAAACAGAGTGTACTACACCCCTGTGAGACTCTTCAAATATGGCCAGCAGGATTTGGCGGGTTGTGAAAGGTGCAGTGCCCCTGAGGCGACTTTCCTGCACCTTGCTTGGCAATGTCCGGGTGTCTGGGGATTCTGGGAGAAAATCTTCGCTGAAATAAGTGAACTTACGGAGGTAGAGAACACACCGGATCCCATGATGGCTATATTGGGTTACACTGAAAATTTACCCAGAGCAGTTAGACAACTGGTAGATATGGGCCTCCTGATGGCCCGCAGAGTGCTGGCTTGCTGCTGGATGAGAGGCCCACTACCAACGCTAAAACGCTGGGCGCACAACATGCTCTATTGCTGTACTCAATCCGAAAATTATAGCGAAATGCAGCCCCCCACTAGCAGACCCAAAAATTTCTGGAGCCTATACCACACATACTTGACGAGTAAGAGAAATGCCGATGCACCCGCGACATCACAGGGAGTGGGGAAATGTGTAGTTTGGAGGGACCGAAGCAGATCTAGCAGTCACTTTCGTGCTTTGCCTACGCGCCTAACTCGGAGTCTCCTACCAACCAAGAGATTAATAATTGTGGAGAAGCGCCGCCTGTCCACTGTGTGGGTTGTTGGATAAATGGCTGTGTAAACTAATGAACGATCTAATGTTATAGTGCTGAATGTATGACGGTTATCGACTGAAGTCAGATGGGGGGGAGGGGGGTCTTAGTGGGGGATTGTGATTGCAAATTGATGTACTTTCACTTGAAACGCAATAAAGAAATAAAAAAATTAAAAAACTACGAGAAGGTGGACCTCTCTGGAGCGCCCCACCTTGTCCCCACCAACCTGCATGAGTGCTAGTGTGAGGGTGGGGGGTCAGGGAAACAATGACCAACTGCGTGGTCCCTCGCGACACCGATTAGGTTGGTTGCCCAGACAGAACTGATATTGAAACAATTGAAACCTACATGGTCCACGATTTAACTCGGGCGCCATGAGGCGGTATTGAACAAACTACTGAAATAAAATTGGCGAGAATAGTTCTATGAAAGAAAAGCATTGAATGAATCGCTCCTCAAAGTCAAAGGACATATCTACCCGCTTAGGTCTACCTGGCTGAGAAGGATGGAGCAATGCCCATTCGGTATTAGTGAATGAAGACATTATTCATTCATGTTCCGCCAAATTGGGAGACCCTGCCCCAAGTGGTCTTCCCACATTATGGCACCCTGGCAGTACAAACTGGTTTACAGCAGCAATAATCAGCCCCAAACTGATATACTTTTTTGCCCCACCCATAGCACCCTGTCCGGTTACCACCAAAGCAGACGTACCGCAATGCCAACTGAAGGCAGAGCAAAACACAATTTCTGACCTAGAGCTATTCACGGCGACACATACACAGAGACGCGCAGATTTGCACAAAACTAGAATCAGCATACGTCTGCGCTACTTACAAGACAGTTCTATGGAACACCTGACAATTGTGCCACTACATGTCAGAACTCATGTCAGGCGACCACTTCCTTTTGCACCACACCTTGCTCCTGCCGTGCAGCCAATCATAGTAACACCACAACTAACCCTAACATTTGTGCAAGCGGGATAATTATGCCTATTCCCAGCCCTCAAAACTATAAGAAGGGCTTGGGCAGATGACAAGAGTGCTGAGGAGGCCCTCAGCAAGCTTCAAAGATTGTTTAAGATTATCGACTAATCTGCAGGGGTACCCCGCTTGCTCAGTCAATGTGCTGAGTATTGCTTGGTACTTAGCCACTATGTCCTTGCCTCCTTATATTTACTACAAAAGGAGCACTACACCTACAACAAGACCATATGTTGGCTTAGTCAATGCTTAATAGTTGCATAAGATAAATAAGCCACAATTATAGCTTTCTTGCATAGCCAACCGAGAGCTAGCCACCCCCATCCATAGCTGCCAAGGTTTCAAGTTGCTATGTGTGACATTTTCATCTTGCAGTGCGCTAAGAATGACATTTAAAAGACTATGAATGACACTTTCTTGCATGCAAATCAACAATAAAGGTGAGGGAGACATACCGGTATCAGTAATCACGCCCATTTGGCCAACTAGAAACTCTAAGAAGACCAAGGTTTAAGGCTGCTTTTGTGAAAGCATTCCTGGGCTCAGTGTCCATATGTGTGACATTAAGTCAAGTGTGACAGCTGGCCTGAATGTATATTCCAAACAAAACTTATTGGGCCTGCATATAACAGACATACTCAAGCATATACTTCAAAATGTGGCTATCCTCACGCTCAGCTGCTTGTACTGATAAAGCCTCTGCTGTCCAGAATGTAAAATCGTTTATAAGATAAATTCAGGCAAGACTAGTGTAACGCTAAATCATGCTTGAAAGAGAGCTTGAGTGCGTGGTCGAACGTAAAGCAAGCCACGGAGGAACTGGCAAGGGAGGTGGGTATAACAGGGAGATGTCTTACAAGAACCCATCCCTCCGTATAATATCGCACCCCAAAATACGCGGAAGTCTTTAAAATTCAAAACTGAATTAGAGACCTAGACATAACAGGAGCTTTCAGAATTGCACTGCCATAGGCACCGGCACCTTGTTTATAACAGACATTCACCTATGGATGGTTATTTTCACCCAGCTCAAAGGTACCTGTTTTCCCGACCTCAAAAGGATGAACTGCTGAGTGGCCCGGCGGGAATCCCATCCTGCCCAAGGCCTATGATGCACACTTGCAAGTGTTTCTGCACAACCCACGGCAGAACCTGGTGCGGACCGCCTAACAGCACCACCAGGGATGCTCCCCTGAACGACGGTTGCCCACCCCTGCTTGAAAGGGAAGGGAGAGGTTAATCCTGGGGTGAAAGCTGAGTTCGCCTGACAGCGTGGCCACAGGTCAAAACATGCAGCTCCCCTGCCCCCCGCAGCCGGGAAAAACAGTCATGCGACCCCAGACCACATCTCCTGCCCATTGGTGGTCGCAAAAGGCATCCTAAAAGAAGCCAGAGACGATCTACCAATGCCTGTGTACCGTTTCCAGGCAGCGGGTGGGCTGGAAGTTCACACACCCCCCCGACCGCAACACATGCCCACACCGGGCAGAAGGGGGGGGACCACACAACAGGGGCCTTGACCTCTCCCCTCCCTCCAAGCCCCACCGGGGACAGTGCCATAATAATTGGCGGGCAGTATAGTACCCCTAACCACGGTGCCAGCGGCACTGGTCAATGTCCAAAACCTCCAGCCAACACGTGGCCTAGCCAACCCTAGAGGCCACTGCCCTTACCGTAATCGTGGTCCCAGACAAACGCAAAAGGAACCACCGCCCTGCTTTGGAAACGCAGTGATCGCTACTAACGATTAAAAAGTGCCCCACCATCAACACATCCAATGTAACAGTGGTAGGAAGCCCAGGGACCGGTGGTAGTTTTCTGTGGGTGGTATGGTACGATAACCCTACTACGCTGCAGCTACCGTGAACCCCTTGAAGCTTACACTCATAAATAGCCATCCTGGAGCCATACCCTTATACCACCCTGCTCCTGGGGGCTGTTAGAAGCCTGCAGGGGTAACATCACATGTAACGCTACCGCATTATCCTAACGCGCAACGGGCCCACATGAGACGCAATCCTCCACCACTTGAGGTCTGAGGTGCAACAGCGTGGTAAGCTGGAAATAATTCAGGTGCAATTAAGTGATGACCTCTGCCCACTTTAGCATACGCTTACACAAACCCATCCAGTACTTCAAGCTAGTGTTCCAGCAGGCCCGCCCTGCACCACATGCCCCTGGGCGTATCCCAGACTGGGGCAAAGAAAGCATGACAACCCAAAGCCCCCTGTCTTGGGAAGCCCTTTGGTCATATTAGGCGTTAATGCAAAACGGAATAATAGCATACGCCCCCGGAGCCGAACCGGCGCTCTCATATCTCCGAACCACGCAACGACCACCACTGTGGCGACTCTGAACCGGGTGCAACCATACACCTCTTCAGGACAGCATGTCCAAACTAATGATAATTAGACACGGCATGAGGGATGTGCCGGTGAAACGCTCTTGACGGACGAAGCCGCACAGTTGTCCTGGACTGCGTGTACAAACTACTCCCTTGTAGTATCTGGTGACCATACCGGCAAACAACCCTAATGTATGCCGTGCACGCTTCCGTCCCCACCCCCAGCTATCTCGTAACGGAGTACACCTGAACTCTGAAATCCATCGTCAGCGCAGCAGCACAAAATCACGTTGTTCATGTCTTGAACACATAATATTATCCTGGGCCTGTTCTGTCCCGCGGGCCTCACAACACTGAAGAAATCTTGCCAGTGACCACCGGCCCGCCATTCCCCACGGATGAGTACAATTCCTCCCAGAGGCTCACGACCGGGAAAACAGCGATTTATCATGCGTTCTGAGCCATAAGATATGACTCATGAAGTTCAAATAGTTCCGTCCCAAGGACGTTATCTGAAGCGAGGGAGGATTTTTCTGAGCAGGGAATGGCGAGAGATACAGACAACGCTCGTCGCCACTGCTGCCCAAACAGTTACGCGCGACGGGAGGATGGAACCCCTCCCCTTCGCCTACCCCCGTCCCAAACCTATGTCCCAACTCCGCACAGGCACTGAAAAAGAAAACATTACCACACCAAGCGGACCTCCCGCATTGTCCGGGAAGATAATTAGACCGTGATTCCACAGGGCCTTGGCCCAAGTGGTGGGACCGGGGGGGGGTGGAGGTGGGGGTGGGGAGTAGGGGGGAGGTTGGAGTAACGCTCATCTCCCATCCAATTCGACCGACCAAACAGGTGCCTGGCTGCAATCGTCCCCCACAACCAACGAGACGGCGTGTCGGGCACCCTGAGCCATAATGCCACTTTGAGGCGCGTCCAAAAGCTGCACGTCTCTGGCAGGGGAAAATCTACTGCCCCACACGGGCACAAAGCAGGAGGGGGGGGCTAGGGCGATTCACGCTCACAGATGCTCCCGCCGCAACTCTCACGTGGGCGGGGGGAGGTGGCAACCAAAAACCAACACCATAGCAGGGAACGCAGGAGAAGAGCTCCTGGGCCCAATACGGCGTTAAATCACTAACAACAAAGGCCAAAAAGTCTTCCCTGCCCCCAAACTCAACGCGCACGACGACGGCCCCTTACTCCTGGGTATATGAAGCCCCAGGCACGCTGCAGACACAGATTATCCAGCAGGGGACGGAAGAAGCCGCAACAAGCCCGCCAACGGCGTGTCAGGTGCGCAAGAGAGGGGGCCCAAAAGGTGAAGGAGGGATATACACACTCCCCGAGTCCTGGCGCCCAGGAAGTGACGCCCTTCGCGCGCCACAACCAGGCTGGGGGGACCCCACCCAGAGTCCCTGCCCCTGATTGGTGGGGTGGGGGGCCCAGCCGACACTAGAGGGCTGACCTCTCTAGAGGCCCCCTGCGGGGGCCTTGGCCAGCCACATTGTGGTGGTGTCACCTGGGCTTTATGTGGAAGATTTTTCAATATTACATACAAGCGACAGTTGCTGCTTATTTATCTTATGCAACTAACAACCATTGACAAAGTCAATAGTCCTGACTAGTTGTAAGTATTACGTTACTTGTTGTATCATATAGCTGAATTCAATGACAGAAGCAACAAAATACCAGTCGGGCGGCACACTATGCGGACCACAAACTTTTAGCTTACGTGTTTTAGGCCACGCCCATAATTACATTGGCCACGCCCCCTTCAGAGACCCCCACCCACCCGGTTTTTTTCATCCCACTTAAAGCCCTGGGGAACGTGCTTCTGACATTTCCGCATGGGCGTAGATACAGAGTGGCTCACTACACTCTCCTGCTGCCTACTCCCAGTGGCCCTGTTTATAGCCTATGAAGCAGCTGAGAAAAGTCCACCGACGCCTGGCCCAAATCAGTAACTTTAAACCATTGCCATTATATGTTTAGAACAACTTATAGGGGCTATAATGTTATCTTCAGTTTAATTTCACATCGATGTGAGGAGAAAACACACATATTCGCCGCCGCCAAATACATACAACTTGCAAATCCTTTACTTCCTGCACTTGCTCATTACTTATTTAGGAATATGGTGTGGCTAAAATAAATTGGATCTGAGAAACGTAGAATTTCCTGGGATCAAACAGTTCATGAAACGGAAGCAGATTTTTTCATACCACAAGAAGATGAAGTTTGAAACTTACATCCTCACATTCTTTTCCCTAAATGAACACACAGCCGGAATTAAAGAATACATTATTGTCCAGAAGTCCTGAGCGACTTCGGCCCCCTATATTAAGCTCTCGGACCAGAGAATGATACAAAGTAAGGTGGTGCTTCCGGGTCTCGTCCACGATGGTAACAGCGGACATAGACTAGACCGCTACATAGGTCTTACAGGAAGTAGCCTGCTGATCTTTGAGCATCCAATGATCCCCATTTAAAACTAAGAAATCACTAGCTAAGACCCTTAAACTATCCTTGCATTCTTGGTCTTTAAAATGCATCCAGTTATGAGTAAAGTGATTGGTCAATTGTGCCTTTAAATGCATCAGTGCTCGAAAGATTCCACTATGGCAGAAACCACCTATGCATTTGCAACATGAGGAGGATGTTCACACTGCTTCGCAAATATCATACGAATTTTTGTTTTGACAAGTTCACAGGCGTGACTTACCGGGTGGCGGCTCGATGTGATGGTCTTTCTCAAGCTTCTCGAACAGATGCACTGCAGTCAGGCACGAAGCGGTGCTTACAGCAGCGCCCACCACAAACCCAGTGAAAAATCGCCGACTTACGAGCAGATGCCTTAACCGACCAGACATCGCAGCAAAAACTGTCAACCCCAACAAGAAGAGTAAATTTATTATAAGAGTAAATTTAATTCCCTGCCACACTGCTGTCTTCGCAAGCTATGTCTTTCTTCTCTGTCTATGCTACCTCGGAGAACTACATAGACAGAGGCAGAGAAAAAGGACAAATGCTAAAAGGGTTTCAAACAAACGTTTTGGATTGGATGGTGGCGTACACTGACGAAAGCTCTTGCAAGTGTTCTAATGAACAGTGATAGCTTATTTTAAGTGCTGGAGAGCAGTGGCGTAACGAAACTTGTGGGGGCCCTCCTTGCAGGGTACATGGAGGGGCCCCCTCCTGACTCAATCTGGAACTCTCCGGACGAACTGCGGTGCTGAGAGGGCCCCTTGAGCTTGGGCCCCTGCACCGCGGAAGCTGTGGGGGCCTGTTTTATACCCCTGGTAGGAACAATGACTACCGAGCTTTGTACTTACAACTGGTTGCGCTCCAATGGCCACACGTGCACTGCAAAACACAAACGCTGCGGCCAACAAAAGTGATGTAGCATTGTACCGCAGTGAAATGGCTATTGGGAAGCATTTTGTGTGATTTCACCCAAATTACACAACGTGAAGCAGTCCTGCCAAGTATCACGCATCATGTGTGATGTTCACGCATTTCAGTGCGGTGCTCCGCATCACCGCACTGAAATGCATTGTCACGCATAATGCATGGTGGCAGTCTCAGGTGCACACTCACTGATGGCTGCAAGCTTGCTTGTGTCAGCTGGCTGCAGGCACTGCCTGGGGTCTGCCTGTGCCGGCGCGCTGCTCCCGTGGTCTTGAGGCAGTGATCGAGCCCCTGGCTCTCTGCTAATATGTATCACCCGCGGCGCCGTGCGGCGCTGAGTCCACCCTCCTGGCGTCACCGCGCTGGTGCCTAACAGATACTATCGAGGGCACAGCGGGGTTGTATCACGTCCTGCGGGCTGTAAAGAGCGGGGAGTTTATTCTACAGGAAGGCCGTCGCAATCATGTGGAAGCTCTGTTCGCACATGACGCTAGGCCACAGTCTCGGGTAGGCCAATATAATCAAGGCTGATGCAGCATGCAGCTAACATTTCCGAACCGCCTGAGGGAGTTAGTGCAGTGGATGGGTCACGGAGAGCCATGACTGACCGCCACTGTGTGAGGACATCAGCAGCCTGAAACCGAAGTCTGAAGCAGATTTCCGCGGGGGTGGCTCACGCCTGACATGATTTGCACCTACGCCCTTGTTGCAGTGCGAGTCCCCGACCGGGGTGCTTCTGAAGCGCCTGCCTAGGAGCTCCTCCCTGACCGGGGAGTCACGCACATTTTGCCGCCCTCCTTTCGTCCCCTTTGAAAATGAAGGTCAGGTTCAAGGTCTACTAATTGATTTACAGCAGTGCTGCTGCGCTCAAAGAGTCTTCTGGGCTTTCTACAGCATGCCAAATGCCGTTAAACCACCTACACGGGGTCACAGCCTGGAGTTGACACTTGTAAGTGTGTATATCAGTACTTCATCAATTGGTGTTCGTTTCTGTGGCAAAATATACACGTAATGATAGCTATTTTCATGTACGGGATTGTGAGAAGTTGGCCTGATATGTGATGCTCACTAATTCTAGTGATCACCTTGTATCATGCCAAACAACCCTTATGATGATCGGTTGTAAGTCAACCTTATAGACCAGTTATCCTAGTGGTAACGTGGAAAAATCAGTCTTAGGCTAAACTCTGAAAGGCATGTGAAGCCAGCTGTATTACCATACACAACCCCTTGAATACCAGATGAAAGGACACCACACATATATATATTGAATATATATATATATATTTATTAACTACAAATATCCCCTGAACTCTTTATGAGCACAGAAGCACAAGCGTTAAACAAAACACAGTTTAAAATACACAAAAGTTGCACAATATGGATGAGGCCTAGGGGCCACCTAAACCATATACTAAGAAAGTGGTATAAGAGATACCAATCGAAAAGGAAACAGGCCTAGGGCCTTGGGAATCGCTGGAGCTGTTCGGGACTAGCAGTGACTAAGTCGGGAAAGGCCCGCGGGACTCGGGTGCAGTGTTTAAAGTGCAGGCACTCACCAATGCAATGTCTATGGTGCGTACAAGTTATAAAGTTAGTTAGTTAGGAACCTTCCGAGTGACCTAGAAAGCTGAAACTTGAGACACAGGCCCTAGAGGTGTGTACCAGTGTGGGAACACCGGCGTTGCTGAGTTACCTCACCCACAGGAAGCGGATGCATAGGGTCGAAGTAGTGTCGGGTTTCGTCACACTGGTCGATGGTGCTTGGAGCTGAAGATGCTGCAGGCGGCTCGATGTGAAGAGTTCCGGTGGATCCAAGGGTGGATCTGAAGTTGTGAAGACCTGAAAGCAGAGGGGACAATGTTCAAAGTCACTAGCCAGTGACTACCGTGGAACCAGATTGGAACCAGGCGATGTCGGGTGCAAACAGGCGTTGAGGTGTAGCTTCTCTCTGCAGCCACGTGGACACCAGGGGTTGAGGACGTCCAGGACTCGGTCACAAGCTGTCCCAAGCAGGCTTCTCGCTGTTGGCGGTGTCGACAACTTGATTGGAGCAAACAGGCCTTGGCTAATGCAAGCCACGCAGGAGTCAAAAAAGGCTTATCACTCGGACCAGAAGGTCAGCGCGGGTGCTCCCTTTTACAGGAGCGAGGGCAAGTCTGAAGCAACCAGACCCGCAGTGTAGTTTCTCGGTTTCGTTGCCAAGATGGCCGCTGACCACGTGGCTAGTGGCCGGGATGGCACATCGAGTGGCACAATGCAAAAGGGCCCCATGCAGATCGTGGAGATGCTGGGGGGCTGATCTTCGGTGCAAGGGCTGCTCGGGGGTGGGGGTTCTCAGTGCCCAAAGCTCAACGTCGAGGGTGCCTCTGATGCTGCACAGTCAGCTCTTCGGGTGTCTTTCAAGAGGTCCGGTCCCACGTCTCTCGGTGCCATCACGGGTCCCTTCTTTGCAGGGACTGTGGATCGGGCTGTGAGAAGTCTGGGAGTCTGGGTCTTGTCAGGCTCTGGGCTCGGGCTTCGACGGGAGGTGGCGGCAAAGCAGACATCGAGTTGCTGGTTGGTACCTGTGTTCACAGGGTGGCCACTCCTAGGCCACAAGGGAGATGCTCTTCAGTCTTCTGTGCAGCAGAATGTCGAAGTCCAGTCGTCGTCTTTGTTTAAAGTTGATTCAGGATGATCTGAGGTGCTCTGGCTCTGCTCCCACTCTTATTCCCAATCTGAGGGGTGGATCACCTGCTAGGTCCCTCCTCTGGTTGGGACCAGGAAGGGGGCAGTTACACCCCCTTTCCTTTGTCCAGCTCCTCGCCAGGCCTGGCTCTACAAAGTCCCAGGACCGGTTTGGACTGGCTTATGCACGGGGACACCTTGTGTGCCCCGGGCATGTCTCAATCTATTCAGCCCTGTCTTACCCAATACACAAAATCCTGTCTGGGGTGGTGCTCGCACCTCCCAAGGCAGAAAACCCTTTGTCCAAGCCTCCCTCGCTGGAAGGACTCCCAGCAGCAGGAGGTCAGACTTGTGTCTGTGGTGGCAGCGTCCATTTTGTGATGCTGAGGCTCTGGTTAACTTTAACCGGGGTTAAGGCTACACACTTGTCGTGTCCCTCTATAAGGGTGGAATGCTATCCCTGGTGACAAAACTGCCGAGGGGATAGTATTCCAAATCGTATGACACCTTACTCGACATGTTTTGATAAAGCCAAACCAAAGTTAGCATATAACCGCAGGGATTATAATGCACTTAAGAGTATATGGTATGGCAATATCCCGGAACATCTAAGGGAGTGGTTCCCGACAGCTGCAGACAGGCTCAGCTCATGCTAGAGCACCATCTCACATATTTCCAAGCACTCTGCCTCCAGGATTGATGAGGCCTTCTATAGGAGTGGCTATAGGAACATATGTGTCCAGTTAAGGTTAGATATAGGGATACTATATCTAAGTAAGAGGTGATTACACCAACTTACCCCAGCTGAGTGATCAGCCAGTTGTGTAAAATATGGAGGCCAGGCCAGGTGTGGCACAATACATGCTGCAGCCCCTGGTAGGCCAGAGTCCAGAGTCAAGGTATGTTTATTATGACCGTAGTCTTTAAACAAACAAGCAGTGAGCATAACGCAATAAGGGGGGTGTATACAGTAAATACCTATACTTATTTTAAAAAAGTATTTCTTTAAAACAATTCTACATTTCATTTCCAAAACTACAAAGTCCAATTATAAAATACTAATCACCAATAAAAGTTACAAATGCCTTAAAACATGTTATAAAAATTAAAAACCTATTCACTTTTCTTATCATCGTAACAGTTTCGGTCAGTAAAACTTCATACAGTACTACATTTTTCCCTTGGTTCTCAGTACACTCTGGGTCACCTTTAAAAATTTCCCTAGGGCAATTGCGATGTCAATGAAGGGTACTTCTGTTAGGAGGCTGGCTGCCTGCGTCCTTGTTTTAATTCCATATTTTAGGAAAACTGGGTGCAGCCATCATTTTCTCTGCTCTAGGAGAAACAGGCAGTCCAACAGAATATGCGGCCAGTCACCCTTAGTTCTCAAGTTACACTTGCAGCGGCCTTCTTGATCTAGAACTGTGACTTTGAGCTCTTTATTTATTATCCACGGGTTAATCCCAATTCGACACCTCAGGATCTCTTGCCTGAACCCGCGGTTAGGTAGTCTATCAAGGTAGGGGAACCAGTTTTCGTTGGGCCAGGCATTTAGCATATGCGCCACTGATTTTTTGTTTGTTAGATAGCCTATATCAATCGCTTTAGAAACTTCCTTCCCCCTTTGTTTCAGCTCCCCTTTGGTACTTAGGACCTGCAGCGTTTTCTGGTCCCAATCGATCTCAAGTGAGTTGCAGATTCCTTTCAATTTGTCCCTACAGACTTTTGCCCATTTTAGCTCGCTTCTCAGTATTTCATTGCGACACCAATATGCTACTTTTTGGCTTTCGGGGTCTTCCAATCTCTTCCAGAATCTAATCACAGCCATCTGGGTTTGTATTTTCCAGGATTTTGAGGCTATTTCTAACCTGATGGCTTGTATCATCGAAGATTGAGGAAGGGATAAGAGTCTTTTTAAGCAATTTCCCTCTATCACGTCCCAGGACCCCTTACCGCTCAAGTAAAGGATCTCTACGCCATATAAAATTTGAGAAGGTATCATTGCTTCGAAAGCTCTCAGCATAGGTCGGTGTGACATCTCTCCATATACCCCATTAAACCTTTTTAGACCACATATGGAGGAGAGTGCCTTAGCTTTTTGTGTATCCAGATGGGAGTTCCAATTTAAAGCTCTATCGAACCACAAACCCAGATATCGATATTCATTAACAGTCTCCAGTTTGAGATCACCTATATACCAAGTAAATTTGCTTATCTTTTTCCCAAAGCATAGGGTTTTAGTTTTATCTAAATTGATTGTTAGGAATTTACTGGCACAGTATGTTTTGAAGGCGTTAAGCTTCCTTTGTAGGCCCCTCTCGGTCTGGTCTACTATCACCAGATCGTCTGCGTACAATAGGCAGGGTATTTTATTGCCATCCATTTTGGGGCTGGCACTGCCCTCCACCTCTAGATGTGCCGGGAGGTCTGACAGGAAGATCGAAAAGAGCTGTGGGGCCAACACACAGCCTTGTCTTAATCCATTCGCTATGGGTATTTTTGGTGTTAAGGAACCCACCTTATCCTTAATTACTTGCCCCCAGTTTTCCCTGTGGAGTTCTTTTATTATTGTGAGTAGATCATTGGGAATCTTCAGCCTCTCTAATAACTCCCATAGGCAGGCCCGATCCACCGAATCAAAGGCTGCTCTGAAGTCGACAAAACAGCAGCATAATTTGCCATTCTGTTCCGTCGACTTCTTCGCCATCGCCCATAGTGCAAATCCGTGGTCTATTGTAGAGTGGCCTGCTCTAAATCCCCCCTGTTCTGTGGGTATTATTTGAAACTCATCTACCCATGCATTCAATTGTTTCAACAAAATTTTAGAGAACACTTTCTCGCCTATATCTAGCAGATTGATTAGCCGATAGTTTTGTGGCTCTTCTTTGCTCCCTTTCTTATGAATTGGCCTAATTATTGCCCCCTTCCAGGTTGGTGGCATTACCCCTTCTTTTAGGACTACCTGGAACATCTTGGCAAGAAATCTTGCCCACCATTTTACCTCGGATTTCAAAATTATAGCAGGAAGATTGTCCGGACCTGCTGCCCGAGTTAACTTGAGTTCTCTTATTGTGCGCTCAACATAGTCTTCATTAAATTGTAGTAATAAGTCATCTGAGATTTCTTGCCATACTTTATGCTCCACCTCCTCTCTAGAAGACCTTACCCCATATAGTTCCCCTATGTACCCTTCCCATGCGGCCTCACTCACCACACAGTTCAGTTCTCCATCTGGTGTTCCCGCTACCGACTTTACTAATCTCCAAAATTGCCTTAGATTTTTATTCTCTATGGCTTCTAATAGTTCTAGCCAGCACTTTTCTTTATATACCCTTTTTGCATTGGTTACCATTATCTTAAATTCTTTTTTCAGCTTGGCTAGCTGGTCCTGTCTCTCATGTGAAAAGTTCTTTTTTTGTCTTCTTTGTGTTGCGCGTATCTCCTTTTTCTTATTTTGGCACTCCACAGAAAACCCTTTACATCGATTTATTTGTTTAGCCATTGTGAGATGGTTCCCTTTTAGCTTTATCTTTAGGCATTGGACCACCTCTTCTAGTTTCCCTATGAACCATTCCAATTTCCTATTCTCACAATTTTCCGGTACTATTTTAATTTGCATAGCCT
This sequence comes from Lissotriton vulgaris, assembly GCF_964263255.1. Taxonomy (NCBI): domain Eukaryota; kingdom Metazoa; phylum Chordata; class Amphibia; order Caudata; family Salamandridae; genus Lissotriton; species Lissotriton vulgaris. Next base: position 616,272,497 of record NC_141698.1, read on the forward strand.
TCAATTTTTCCATATATTCCTCAGTTAGGCGTGTCGTCACCCGTTTGGGATACTCAACCTCCTGGGTGATCACCCTTTCTCTCTGTAGTTCACTTCCCCCTGCCATTGATATATACAGGAGTTTGTGATCACTCACATCTTTTTGTTCTAGCCTAAAATCCCTGATCTGGGTGAAATTCCAGGCCTGCAAGAATATATAATCAATTGGGCATTTCTGTTGCCCTTGGATGAATGTCTTTCCTGCTGGGGAGTCTGTCTCCATTCTCCCATTTACGCAATGAAAGCCTCTACCTCCTAGGGTGTGAACAAGATCAACATCTTGTTTCGAGATTTCCCCAACTGGGAATTTAGCCGGGTTTATTCCATACACCTCTAACTGTTCCCTATTCCATAGATCTGCTTTTTTTGGATTTAGTTTATGGTTAAAATCCCCCATTATCATTATTGTCTCTGCAGGATATTTTTCTAAAATACTGTCTACATCCTCTTTAAAAGCAGTGGGAGCCTTACAGGGGGTAAGGACAAATCCTGGGCACTCTAGTAGGCACCTTGGTGCGTAAATATGTTCAATAAAGTTCTGAGTCCAAAGTTGAACAAAACTGTTGTTTGATTTATTTCAACATATTTTCATCGTCATGGTAGTTTGTTAATCATAATTCCATATTTTCGTAATCATATTCCAGTCATATGATCAAACATCAAAATTTCAATGTTTTTGTTGGATTATGCAATCAAAATTGTCCCCGATGCATTTCGTGCAAGGATGCACTTCTTCAGGGGGAATCTAGAAAGTATCTAGATTTATAGTAATGTGGTTCTCCCCCTCCTCTTTGCTATCCGGGCTCACTTCTTCGTGGTTTCCTCCCTTTTCTAGCTGTCTTCGACTTTCGTCCGGTTTGCCAGGGTTTCCATCGATTTCCCCGACAATTTCCACTATTTCTTCATCTATTTCCGATGTAATCGCTGGGTTCAATGATTTATAGTGTTTGCCCACAAACTCCTTTATGGACTTTGTCACTCCCGTGTTCTCTTTCTGTTTGTTATTCGTTTGATTGCCACCTCTTTTTGCCTTCTGTGCATTCTTCGCTGCTTTTTTAACTTTTCTTTTCTTTCTTTTACCCTTACTATTGTCCAAGGATGATATTTGACTTTCTTGGCTCTCTTCCAGAGATTTTGAGCCCTCCATTAATTTACTCCTCCCTTGTTCGTCCCCTGTACGTAAGTTTGTCCCTCTTTTGGGGACCATTGCTAGGTACAAGAGCTGTTGTGTAGATGAAGATGTTACACTTAATTATTAAATTTCTTTATTTCAAGTTAATCACTTACCTCTGTTCTGCCTAGATGCCTTCCGCCAGCTTTCCTTCCGCTGTCCTTGCCACAATTGCCCTTTCTGTCGTGTTTTAGTAGATCTCCTGCTTCACAGTGGCTCCAGGCTTCTTTGGACCTATGCTTTTAATTACTTTGCTCTTCCTTGCTGCCTTGATGCCTTTAGGCGCCTCCCTTACAATATTGTGGACTCCTATTTCCCTGTTTCCCTGCAGACTCTGCTGGTTGCTGCTCCAGCTAAATGTCCAAGTCTGCTTAGGGTCTAAAGGGTACTAAGGAGTGCTGGCGCTGAATAGAAGTTAGCGCTAAAGGGTAGTTTGCGCTAAATTGGAGCTGGCTGAGTAGTGCTCGCGGACGATGGACACCTCCGCTGCAACTTCACTTGTGCCCCTCTTGTGCCTTTCGTGACTCTTGGCGGCTCACGGGCTCGCGTCTCCTCCCCCCCCCGCGGGCTCCGCTGTGTACCCAGGCGGGGGACGGAATTTGTGGCGGTACGCTCTTTTCCCGCTTCCCGCTAGCCGCTTGCCGCTTACCGCTGGTGGATGAAAGCGGTCGTCCTGCGGCGGTTGTACTGCGGTGGATGCGGGCACAGCCTCAGCGCTCTCTCCGTGGCTCCGTAGCTCTCCGTGGCTCTCCTGCTCGGCTTCTGCTCGGCTTCTGCTTCCTGCTCGACTGCTTCGGTCTGGCGAGGGCGTGGCGTGGCGTGGCTCAGGCTAGGCGAACAGAGACCCTGGTAGGCCTTGGAAACACCTATGCCCTGGGTACCTAGGGTACACTGTTACAGGGGCCAATAAGGTGAACCAGTTCCAATTCGTAATGCACCTAGGGTGCATTGGCAGTAATTTAGAGAGAGAACAGCAGGCTGTGGGTCTGATTAGCAGGCCCACAGCCACATTAAGTCATAAACCAGTGAAGCAACAAGGAAAAATTTGGGGTGACCATAGGATAGCAGACCCTACTCTCCTACAGGGATGAATTGGGCTCCATGTAAGTATATCATAGTAGCAGTGGGCTGCATCAATATCTGGTGTGTTGTAATTTGAGGCAGAGACTACGGTTTGCACATTTCAGGCGGGAGATTTATTTTTGGCTTTAATAATCAGGAGTTTCCCACCGGAATCGGGTCTGTATGAATCATCTTAATTTATTTTTATCATGGCTTTTCTGTGTTTCTTTACTTTATCAGTTAATGATCATTAATGCACCTCGAACATATTTTTTAAAGCTTTCTTCTTATACTTTCAGTTAAAGAGTATACAAATAAGAGAGATATACTGTTATACTGGCGTATAGAGATAACTTTACTTTTTGATGGCTGTTTAATTAGATGGCATGAATTATGCATAACATTACTGGAGAGTACTGTGCTCAATGACTCATAAAACTGTTCTTACAGTTATGTATCTATAGCATAAAAGCATATTTATGATGTTGCTTACTACCCATTCACCATTATGTTTACTTACATGTTCTGTCGTATGAGCCCTTCTTCCTATGTAAAGAAATTCTGCCCACTCACATTAATTTCTACATTGAGATTTTTTTACTGTGCCATTGTCATTGTCCTTGTGATATCCCGTCCACCTCATCACTTTTCCCCATGCAAGATGGACATGGCCTTATATTTGGTATGATGCACGTCCATTTGGCTTAACTACATACATGTGTTTGAACACATGATTCTAAAGACCATCTCATTGCTCAATGGGTGTAATTTCTGATATTTAAATGTTTCCCTGTGTCTTCATTGCTTGATTTTGCTCGAAAGAAAGTGTCACTCATAGCTGTTGAAATGTCACTCATAATTACACTAAAATTATGAAAATGTCACACTTTGCAATCTGAAACCTTGGCAGCTATGAAAGTGTACTTTTGCAATTTGTATCCGTTATCAGTAACTTCGTGTTACTCACGCAATGCCACTTAAGCCTCCGGTATGGTGGATTTAAATGCAAAAATAACTTATGGAAGTTGATCAATACTATTGTTTTATTAAGTGAGCACAGCACCCATTTGACTAAATCTGGGGCTAGACGTTCTGCCTGTTCTTAATTTCTTTATTTCAAGAAATGTATATATATACATAAATATATATGTACGGGACTCATACGCAGAGCTGAGTTAAACAGGATGTGTTTGTACAGTATTCCTGGGGGTCATCATATTAAGCTGGGATACATTGCATAGTCTGTTTTGTTTTTTCCTTGTGGAAGCTGATAAATGCTAATGCTTTTGTCATGCAAGCATCAGGCAAAACTATAGTAAATCTGGGACTACAAGTTTTAAGTATCCTACAGGTTTAACTTTATTAATGTGTGACAATTTCGCACATGCGTCACTATGCAAAGTATTAAATCTGAGAGGACAGCGCCTCACATGAGTTAGGACTCGACTGCTCAGCAACAGCTGTGACTTACATGTACGTTGATATAACTGTGTTCCAGGAGTCCTGCATGAGTAAGGGAGCAATGCCTTACATGGTACTTACTAGACTTGATACTCAGGCATGCTTGTTGCAAGGCCTGAAGTATTTTTTTAGGTGGTACAAGGGGTCATTCCAGCTTGAGCTGAAGACAGAAATTTCATCCAGGAAGGCTGAACTGACGTTTTCCAGCCCAGCTAAGACCACGTTGATCAGCCTCTGGAAGGTAGCAGGTGCATTACTAAACCCAAAGGGCGTAACTCTAAAATAAAAATGTTCCTGTGGTATTGAGAATGCTGACAACTCCTTCACTCTTTTGGTTAGGGCCATCTGCCAGTGCCCTGATGTCAAATTAAAGGTGCTGAGGAACTTGGGAGCCCCTAACCGGTCAATGAGCTCATCAGCTCTATGTATGGGATAAGCATCAATCTTGGAGACTGAATTGAGGCCCCTGTAGTCCACACCATTGTACCGACACTACTGGGCTCAACCAGGGACTAGAGGGGGGCTCAGTCAGCCCCAGCATATTGAAAATCTCTCCCTTGAAGCTGGCTCTAAACCTATCAGACAGTCTGTAAATCTTGTTTTTACAGGCATGCTGTCCTCTGCATCAATATCATTGGTACATCAGTCTTTGAGCTCAGGTGTAAGAAAGAAAAGAAATGAGAACTGCCCCAGTTACTGGTGACAGTCCATCTGCTGCTCTGTGGTCAATGTAGTGGAGAGGACAGCCCTTCCACTGCACTGACCCATCCTGCTCATTGTAGGGCAGTAGGTCTAGGAAGGGTTCACTCTCCCACTCATCACCATCTGTCATCATGAGCATTGTCACTTCAGACCTCTTGAAGTGGGGTTTCAATCAATTGATGTGCAGGGACCCTTTAGGGGTTCCTAGGTGTCTGGAGGTCGAATAAGGAAAATGACCTAACTCTGTTTCCCCTTTATCTTGTAGGTCCCTGTCTACTGTTCCTGAAATACGTGGGGTTATGTGGACTCCATAACCAACTCTTTTGGCCCAGTTGGCACACTACTAGAATGGCCTTCTAGTCATTCCACCCCTCCTTCAGAAGACTGAGATGTTCTCTAACATGATGTCCAAACCGAAGATCAAAGGGCCTGAAGCAACTCCCTTCTGGGGTATTTTCCTTTAGACAAAGAGAAGGCCCCCTCACACTCATAGCAGAAAAGCATTGAGCAAAAGTTATATCTTACGCCGACGACACTCAGCTGTCATTTACTTGTGAGAAAGATGCGGTGCTAAGAGGAAACAAAATCAGAACGTGCTTGGCCAAGGTGTTTGCCTGGTTCAAATACAACCAACCGCTATGTAATTCAGACACGTCTGAAATTATCTTCTTTGGATACACTCCGGGTGATGAATAGCGCCAATGGTGGCCCCAGAATCTGTCCCCCACTGCCTGCCCAGTGACCACTGTAAAAAATCTTGGAGTGAAAATGGACGTAGATATGTCTATGAAGTCCCAGGTCCAATCGGTGGCCGGTACCTATTTTGGGAAGTTAAAAATGAAGAGAAACGTTCTCCCTCTGCTCCCTATCTCATATAGGAAAACAGTGGTCCAAGCCTTGATCACGTCAAGGTTGGACTATGTCAATGTACTTTACTTAGGCCTCTCCGAATACCTACTAGGCTGCCTACAGGTAGTACAAAACGCGGCGGCCAGGGCCATATTGAGGGTCGGCTCCAGGACACACATGACCCCTTGTTTAAAGTCCCTGCACTGGCTCCCAGTGAAAAAGAGGGCTAACTTTAAAGCCCTGGTGCTAGCTTTTAAGGCTCTCCGCAACATTGGAGCACCCTACCTCATGAACAAAATTCACCCCTATACCCCTTCCAGAACGCTTCGGTCATCGTCACAGCACCTGATGATTGTGCCCAAGTTCTTTCGGTCTCGAAAGGGGGACGCTCCTTTCAAGTAGCAGCTGCTAAATTATGGAATAGCCTGCCACCCTCTCTGAGACAAATGCAGGATCTCCTTGGTTTCAGGCGACATTTGAAAACCTGGCTTTTCCAACAGTAGAGGAGATGTGTATTGTTTCTGTTCACACTGCTTTGTCAAGGGCTTTTGAGATGGCATCGGAACACTCCTCAGAGTAGCCGCACGCTCAACAAATACCTTATAACATTAACATTAACACCCCATTTCTGTCTCAGGGGCTCTGACAGGCCCATTATCATGCTGAACCTCTTAGCAAGCCCATTTATTTGGGTGTGGTATGTCGTGGATCTCTTGAAGGTGACCCCATGGCTTTCATGTAGTCAGGCATGAAGTTGGTTCTCCTACTAAACACAACCTCCTGTGGGAAAAGGTCAATATCTGTGCCCTGGCCTTCACAGCTGTAATCATTGTTCTAATGGTTATGAGCTCGGGGTACCCTGAGGCCTGGTCTTCTAAGACCAGATAAGTATGTTGCCTAAGCCTATCTTGGGGTCCATTGGGCCAACAATATCAAAACCTTCCTTCTCAAAGGGAATTCCCACAACAAAGGACGGTTGAATCCTTACGCTTTACTCCTGAATAACCACTGGCCAGGCAGATAACACAGAACTTCAGTGTAGTCCTCAATGGAGGCCAATAAAAGTAGGTGTCCAGGCTGCCAAGGGTTTTGGCCTGCCCCAAAATATTCTGCCAGGGGATGCCATGAACTCCAGAAGGAAGGCCCTATTGCATTGGGGGACCACCAACACTCTGGTTGACTCGAGTACAGGAACATTAGGCTAATTATACAGGAGACCATTCTCCAAATAAATGTAGTGATCACTAGAGGTATTACCATTTTTCTGGGCCTCCACCTGTCACCATCACCCTCGATAGTCAGGGACACCTTCTATAGCATGGGGTACTCACAAACTTTCTCTCGGGGGCCAAATTTACAGTGTGGTTTATGTCCGAGGGCCGCACCGGTGGGGGCGGGGTCACTCTCTCTCTCGTTCTTTCTCTCTCTCCCTCCCTCTCTCTCCCTCCCTCTCTCTCCCTCTGTCTCTCTGTCTCCATCTGTCTCCCTCACTCTGACTGTCTCACTCCCTCTCTCCCTCTGTCTCACTCCTTCTCTCTCACTCCCTCTCTCCCTCTGTCTCGCTCACTCCCTCTCTCCCTCTGTCTCACTCACTCCGACTGTCTCACTCCCTCTGTCTCACTCACTCTGAATGTCTCACTCTCTATGTCTCCCTCTCCATCTCGGTCTCCCTCTCCCTCACTCGGTTTCCCTCTCCCTCAGTTTCCCTCTCCCTCACTCTGTTTCCCTCTCACTCTGTTTCCCTCTCCCTCAGTTTCCCTCTCCCTCACTCTGTTTCCCACTCCCTCAGTTTCCCTCTCTCTCACTCAGTTTCCCTCTCCCTCAGTTTCCCTCTCCCTCACTCTGTTTCCCTCTCCCTCAGTTTCCCTTTCCCTCCTTCCCCCTGTCTCCCTCTCTCCTTCCTTCACTCTGTCTCCCTCTCTCCTTCCCTCTCCCTCCTTCCCTTTCCCTCCTTCCCTCGGTCTCCCTCTCTCTCCCTCACTCTGTCTCCCTCCCTCACTCTGTCTCCCTCCCTCACTCTTAGCGGGTTCCCTCACTCTTAGCGGGTTCCCTCACTCTTAGCGGGCTCCCTTACTCTTAGCGGGCTCCCTCACTCTTGGCGGGCTCCCTCCCCCTCCTTCCCTCTCCCTCCTTCCCTCTCCCTCCTTCCCTCTCCCTCCCTCACTCTCCTTCCCTCACTCTCCTTCACTCTCTCCTTCCCCCACCCTCGCCTTCCCTCACCCTCTCCTTCCCTCACCCTCACCCTCTCCTTCCCTCACTCTCTCCTTCCCTCACTCTCTCCCTCCCTCTCTCTCCTTCCCTCGCTCTCTCCTTCCCTCACTCTCTCCTTCCCTCACTCTCTCCCTCCCTCACCCTCACTCTCTCCTCGCCCTCACTCTCTCCTCGCCCTCACTCTCTCCTTCCCTCACTCTCTCCTTCCCTCACTCTCTCCTTCCCTCACTCTCTCCTCCCTCACTCTCTCCTCCCTCATTCACCCTCCCTCTCCCTCCCTCTCCCTCGCTCTCCCTCTGTCTGCCTGACTCCCTCCCTCGCTCTCCCTCTGTCTGCCTCGCTCTCCCTCACTCTGCCTCCCTCGCTCTCCCTCGCTCTCCCTCACTCTGCCTCCCTCGCTCTCCCTCTGTCTCCCTCGCTCTCCCTCTGTCTGCCTCTGTCTCCCTCCCTCGCTCTCCGTCTAGCTGCCTCTGTCTCCTTCGCTCTCCCTATGTCTCCCTCGCTATGCCTTCCTCGCTCTCCCTCTGTCTCCCTCGCTCTCTCTCACTCTGCCTCCCTCGCTCTCCCTCTGTCTCCCTCACTCGCTCTGTCTCCCTCCCTCGCTCTTTCTTTCCCTCGCTCTCCCCCTGTCTGCATGCAGTGGCGGCTGGTGACATTTGAACGTGGTGAGGCGGAAAATGATTTCTACACTGTAGCTCACAAGCGCAGCGCGCATGCCCGAACACAGTAATGGTCAATATTGGCATATATAGGGCATCCTTGGGTGAATCATAGCATAAGGGTCGCACGGCTATCCTCATCAGAGCATGAGCACGCGGGGCTAATTGTGGCCTTTATGTCACATAACAGTGGCTGTCATTAGAATATTAACGCCCGTGACTGACACTGTGTGGTGTTTACGCACGAGGGTAGGCAGCCGCTGCACACTTGTGGCGCTGGTACAATGTTGACATCCTTGGCACATCCTGGTAACACCTGTTCTGACGGCGCAGAATCAGACAATGTGATGCAATTGTCTATGCAAATTGAAAGCTGACATTTGGGGGAAAATAGATGAAATCGGATTTTTGAAACAAAAATGTACTTTTCTTTAGAAAAAGGAAAGATTTTTTTTTGTGCGTTCACCAAAAATGGAAAGTGCATAGTGGATAGAGCACGTGTATTTTGAGAATCTGTCATGCTGGTGTTTGAAAACAGAATGATAAATGAGCAATCCCCATTTACAGCTGCTCTTTGAAGGGTAGTTGGGGGGATTTACAGCTGCTCGTGTTTCCTCTGTGCCAGGGCGCACTTGCTGCTGTCGTTGTTATTGCCTTGGTCGTGTGGGCGCATCCTATCCCCGCCCCATTAGGAGACCGGGGACTGTGGCATGAGGCAACCCCCGGTCTCCCAAGGGGGAGGCTAGTGCGCATGTCCGCGCCGGACAGGAAATGACCTGTCCGAAAGAGGACACGGCACTAGCGTGTCTACACAGCCCCGCCTCCCCCTTTTCCTGATGGTTTCTGGTTCGGCACAGTAACCGGCCGGCCAGAAACTCGTTCCTGAATGTGTGATTTAGGCACACATTGGCAGTCCGGATGGTGGCGGTTTGCATTGGGAGGGCAACGCCCCAACGCCCCAATGGACGCACCGCCGCTGTCTGCATGTCTCCCTCCCTCACTCTCCCTCGCTCTCCCTGTCTGCCTCAGTCTCCCTCGCTCTCCCTCACGCTGCCTCCCTCGCACTCCCTCTGTCAGCCTCTGTCTCCCTCCCTCGCTCCCCCTCTGTCTGCCTGTCTCCCTCCCTCGCTCTCCCTCTGTCTGTCTGTCTGTCTCTGTCTCCTTCCTCCCTCCCTCTCCCTCTTCATCTCACCATGCCTGTGTGTGCCCGGGCTGACACAGCTTCTGGGCACACACACACACTCAGCCAGCCAGCCGCACCCGAGCACTTCACATCTCTTTAAGAGACCATTCGCATGCTAATGAGCTTTGTTCAGCTCTTAGGCCCCTGCAGCCCCACTCTGACGGAAATCGCCCGCCCTCACAGAGAGTCTCTGCATTGCGCTGCCGCAGGGCTGTTTGCTGAGATTTTAAAAAAAAACAACAAACAAACACGGGTACGATGTCTGCACGGTCCGCGGGCCGCCAGGGAAGGCTTGCCGGGCCGTACTATGAGTACCCGTGTTCTCTAGCCTTTCAGAATTCTGCTTGAGATGATCCTTCTGCAGCTTGCCACAGGACTAGCTCTTGCAGGTCTCCAAGGGCAGCAAAGCCTTTTCCCGTAGGTTCCAGGACCACTCACGCCCAGACTCACACCTAGGCTCAGCTTCCTCCTCCCAGACTGTAAGAAATTTCAGGGAGGGTCTCCAACTCTCTATACCCCTCCTCTTTGTAGCAGGCACCTGGCCTACTGTTTCAGGGTCCAAGTCCTTCTGAATTACCCGATAGAATGTCATACACCATGTGGTCATAAATACCCACTCAGACAATCCCAGCATCTCCAGGCCTGACCTCCACTTTCTTCCAGATAGTGTATTCCGGGTCATTCCCTAGCAGACCATCTGCGGGCATGGATGGACTCACAGCAAAGAACCAGAGATACCATCCCACTCCAACAGAACCAAAGACACTGGATACATATTACAGGGGTCTAACTCACAAGCATGACAAAACAGTTGACCCAGAGTGAAAGCTTTGGCTTGATAAGCTGCAATGAACAGCAGTAATGCATCAACACAATAATCCCACACGCAATTGCAAAAATTAGAATGATTTGAGGACCATCAGGATAGGAAATAAACATTACATATTCAGCTACCAAACAATGGGATGAGTCACAACAAAAATGCAGTACGAGTAAAAGTTAGTGAAGAGTTTAAAAAGACATTTTGGTCATCTCCTGCTTTAAACCTTTATCCTAGTACAGTATAATATGTACAAAAATATCATTTGAAAATATATTTACCCATGTCCGTTTGGGAATTCATGACATTTTGACCTTCTTGTCTTTCAGATGGTTCAGACAGCTCCTGAGGCTTCCACAGAAGAGGCAAATGCATCCGCTTGCTCAAGGGTCACCATTGAGGAGCAATCGCTGTCAAACATGGTACACATTCCTCAATCTTGTTTAATCTTTTGAAATTATTTGTGTTAGTATGTGCCCATATGTCCTGCTATTTGTCAACTTCATGCGGTCTTCGGTTAACATGTTTCTTTTTCACTTTAACATGTAGGGCTGTATATGTCTAATCTGTATTATGGGGTTTATTATGAGTGGAGGGAGTTGTAATCTGGGTGGGATACCATTCTGTTCAAATAGAAATGGGCCAGTATTTTCACAGGTGGATTTCCTGGCTTTGAAAAACAAGGCCCTATTTGTATGGTATCAAAATGTGGCCAGTAAACTAACAGGGCCTCATTTATGAGGCCTCTTGTGCCACCAGAACAACACTTTTTGTGACATTCCGTGGTGCAGGAGCCTGCTCCATATTTACGAGACAGCACTAAGCCACTTTTTTTGGCTGAATGCTCACTCATAAATATCGTTCCCTTTATTACAGTTTTCTGTGTTAAAGGGGCATGCAATGGATGTTGCTAGGGGTGTTCCCAGCAACACCCGTGGCTTTTTGACACTGCCCTAGATTTACGAGAAATCATATCTCTGAGGCGGTGCCAAAAACTTACGCCTCTCCTTGCTTTTCCTTTTTCTTTGTGTGCTTCATTCTGCAGCACACATAGAAAGAGGAAAAAGCCTCTTGTGATTGTTTTTGTGCAAGAACTTTTCCCTTCCTGCCCAAAAATAATCTTCCCTGCTCTCCCCAGGTGAAATGACACACCACTGGAGTTGCGTATGTTTCCAGACACACTCCAGTAATGTGCCATTTTTACGCCAACAGATACATCAGGATTCCTGACGTATCTGACAATCCTTGCGAAAGGGAGTGCCATGCAGTAAATATGGTGAATCCATGGTGCCGCAAGGAGGGCACACTGAAAAGTGTTGCATTGCTGTTTTACCGCAGCGATGCAACACTTTTCTTAAATGAGGCCCATAGAGCACTGCAGTATGTACAAAAAGCATTTCGTTCTTTTTGGATTTGTCGCCCTAAGTGGGATCGGTATGCCCAGGCGTAGGTTGCATGCCCACTTTGCCACCAGAGTCAAGCTATCCTGGCTAATGAGGGGTAATACATTCAAACCGGTCCAAGGATGCTTGTTTTCGATCTGGGGAAGATCTCACCTGGCAGTTCAGGCTGGACTGTTCCCATCGGGAGCAGGGTCAAGACTAATTTGCATATGGCTGTGTCCAAAGTGGAATGGCGTGGTAAGAAAAAAAACACTGGCTGTAGGCCCAGATCTCTGTACTGGGGGTGAGTGTTTTGTTCAGCATTCCGTCCATCAATTTTGGCCAATGGAATCCTAGCCATCCTATCCCTGACCAAGAGGGTCAGTATATACCAGAACATGAATACATGCTCTAATCTTTCAAGTATTTGACCCATGTTGAGACTTTATTGTGCAACCAAGGCTGGGTATCCTGATCCCGTAAGCTCCCCAGATCCCGTTTTATACTCATCGAAGGTCAGATTGGAGCCTCACATCTATAAGGCTACTCAAGTGGTTTACACTCGACTTGTCCATGTTGGTGAGAAAATCGGATACCTGCCCAGATCTTTTTAGCTTCTGTAGGAGGAGCGGAAAAGAGTTCTCAGTGTTCCTCTAACAGGGTGTCTTTTGCATGTAACAAAACAATGTATATCCTGTTACCCATCGCTGTTCTTGGTGCTTCTACCCAGGATAATCCCAAATTACTCTTGATAGACCAGTTGCCCACCACTCTCAATGCCCTCTTTGCCAATATTTTGTTCAGTATCTTTATACCCCTTTTCAACCTTTACGTTTGGCGATAGGCAGAAACCTCTGCTGGGACACTATCTAGTTTTGGAATCAGTGTGATAAATGCTTTCCTAATAGTGGGTGGTAGGCAACCATCTCCTCGCTCCTCCTTATACACTTTAATAAGTTTGCCCACTCATATTCCAGTTGTCAACTGGAACACATTCACTGGGATTGCATCAGCACACATACTAATTAACCTACCATGCTACAAATACCTTGTCCTTTATGAGTGGGGCTTGTAATACATCATGCTCTTCGTCCATAAACGACTAGTTCAGTCTCTCTTGATGAGTAGGCTGGACTATGGAAACTCCTTGTTCGTAGGCATGGCGGAGTACCTATTCACCAAACTTCAATTGGTGCAGAACGCAGCAGCCAAGGCCATCTGCATGAAAAGGAAATACGACTCGGCCTCAAACTGTCTGCGTGATCTGCACTGGCTGCCAATGAAGCAAAGAGCAACTTTTAAAATGTTATGCATCACTCATAGAGCACTGCAACAGACAGGACCGCTCATACTGAGAAACAGGATTCACTTCTACACTCCCACCAGAAACCTCCGCTCTCAACTTTCGGCGCTAGCTAGCGTCCCCCGGGTTAAAAGAGCCAGGATGGGCGAACAAGCCTTTTCCCACGCCGCAGCAAGGAAGTGGAACGAACTGCCTGTGGCCCTCCGACTCACAGAATGCCACCTGGCATTTAGGAAAAAACAAAAAACTTTCCTTTTCCCCCACTTCGACTAAATCAAGCAACGATGCCCACTGCACCCGTACTTTAGCAAACTTAGCGCCGTGATATCCCTTTGGGATGATTGTTAGCGCTCTACAAGAAACCCAAATAAATAAATAAATAAATAAATGTATGCATCCTTCCTGTATCAAAGTGCTTTAATGTTTGATGCCTGTTCTTGGATTGTGGCTGTCTCTATCCTTCTGATAATTATTCTTTACATTTTTCATGTATCCTCAGCTGGGTAATTAAGTTAGGTTTGGCCTTGTTCATCAACTGCATATCATGGGAGTAGGCTTCTCTATTTCTAATAGGCATGCAGGTATGCAACTAATCTTCTTCCCTTCCCTGTAGCCCCTTTCTCTGTAGTTTGTATGCAGGTGTTTGTATAGTTTAATTTGAGTCTCTTCTATTTGTCTTTTTACCTCCATTAGTCTCTGTATTTTGTTTGGAGCCTTCCGGGCCTCTTGTTCCAGGCCAGGAGTAGTGCACCTTTGCCTTGAGTGTATGCTCAAGCTTTATTTAATTACCATATGCGTGTGCTATACAGTCCCCTCTAACTCTCCCCTTAAAAGCCTACTATTCAACACCCCCTGTTGATTACTAATTATGTTAAAAGAACCGATGTTTAAAGTCATGCATATGAGCTGAAAAAGATTAGTCTGTTAAAGCCTCAACTTTGGGACTGGTTCCTGAAGGTAAAGTTACACCTTTGTGTAGGTTTACATTTCTATTGACATTTACAAACTCCTATACAAGAGTAAATTTACAACTGCAGAGTGATCAGTTGATTGGTCAAGCCTGGCAGATTCTCTTGCGGAGTGTAGTGGAAGAAGCTCCGGAGCACTGCAAAAGCAGCTGGGGTTGCTTGTGCCACTGACTGGCCCCAAAGGTGTGCTGCTGCCTCTCCCCACACGGTAAAGGTCTTGTTGTCCTCATAGCCCCCATGTCACCTCCCTGCAGTGGGCTCAGGGGGGTGCCACTCCGCAGAGGGTCACAGGAAGGTGACACCAATGTGGCTTGCAGCTGTTTGCGGAACCCGCTTATGTTATTACTTCTTTTACTGATGCTTCAGCTTCCTGCATGCTGCCACTGCTTGCTGGACAGAGCATAGAGGCCAGTGCATGGAAGAAAAGTATATGAGATGTTAAGATGAGGAAACAATGTGGGGGGATTTCTTAGCTCCGGGCCACTCCCTCTCCTGACGTTTTCTCCTTCTGGATACTTCATCCATCTGTTTAGAGGCTGTGGTGGTTGCTGATTCACCGACACAACACAGCATGCTATCTGTGTTGCCAGCTCCAGCAATCGGCAGTGAGTTCGTTTGCCGGTACTTACGCACCCACATGCTCATGCTGGGGTATCTGTGAGTGGAGGAGGATAAACTCCTGAGGTTAGGGTGGAACCCGGCAGCTCACCACCTCTAGGGGAGTCCACCAGGATCACTGCTGGTTTGTCACCACAGGACCGCCGCAGAGGCCTGATCTTTCTAGGAATGGATCAGGCTGCAGCGTAGTGCAGTGCCCGCATCGCTAGAGGATCATTGGTAGCCATGCGTGTCTTTTGAAACCCAAAAAGAAATACGTGACTCACCCGCTGTTTGCAGCACAGGTTGCTGCTTGTAGTTCAGTTGGGTCACCTGGGCTGCCAGTGTTGGATCCGCAGACTTAACATCAACATTAACATTCTGACTGGTGTCCCAGGTGACCTATTCTCCCACAATCCCAGCTGAGTTACAGGCAGTACCTCCTGAGTCAGCTAGGGAAAATAAATCACACTAATCTGAAACCCTCAGGCCATTGGGAGAGAGCAAGAGAATGTGTGGACGTGGAGAAACCCAATCAAGTCAACAAGCTCCATTACACATAACGCACAAAAGCTTTGAGCTAAAAGAACCAGCAGCACCAACTTTGCCATTAGGGATTTTATACATGCCTCTGTGAGCACAAAAATATTGGAGATTTCAAAAGTGGGTAGGTGCAATCAGATATCTGAAGCTAATGACGATGCGTAGAAAAAGTAAACAAGACAATTAGGGCAACTAAAGTTATTAATGCCAGGCTCCAAAGTCCCTCCAAAAGAAAACACAAGTGAGGAGCCAATAAAAGCAAACTTCATAAGTATTTGTTAAAACCTCCCAAAGGGGACTCAAGTCCATACCATTTCAAACTGGTTTGCCAAGCAAATAATCCCTTGTGTCTTAGATCTCCACTGGCTCAGGTAATGCTGCAAATTTAGCTTTGCAAAGACTGATTACACCTGATTTCCCACCTCACAAGCCTTTCACCGAGCATGAAACACGGGAAGCGTATGGATTGTTACCCATGCTTTCTCCTATGTGCAAGTCTCACTAGACCCCTCCCCATTGCCTCAAACAAGGGTTTGCAGCTGATTAGTAGTAACCCAACTGCAGCCAAGACCCGGGAACAAACAACTCAAAGATCTCACCCCCCAATTGTCAAGATGAACTGCTCACATCAGTTAGCACAGCTACAAATGACAACATTGAAAATTAATCATAAAACGGTTCTTTTCCACTAAATGACATCATCACATGCCTACCAGCTAAGTCAACAAAAACCAAACCAGAAAATATCAAAAAGGAGGACAGTGTTCAGTAATCACTAAAAGTAACAGCAAAGGTTGTATACAGTGAACACAATTTCATAGGCAAACCTTGTCTGAGATCTACCGACTCCCCAGTCGGTACCTTGCCTCAGTCCAATGGGTCTTATGACCAAAACTCTTTGGTCGCTCCCTCTTACAAAGTCAATCTATTGGGCCCCCTTTTCTAAACCAAACACGAAGCACACTTCTAGAGAAAATTTCACAGAGACCTCAGATACGAAAGACCCAGACAGGCAGCATGGCGATATCACAGGGGATACCATATCTTTAGTTCTGCAAGATGAATGAGGTATAAAATGTTGAAATGCTAGTGTAAGAGACTGTGTAGGGGCAGAAATAAGGTGCATCACTGCAGCCAACCTAACCACCATGATGCACCAAATTCTTCCCAATTGTCCACAGAAATTACAATGCAGGCATTACAACGAACGAGTTGTTACTATGCGCTCCATTACCATGGAAGTCGTTACAATGACTTGCTTTAGGGAACACGTTGTTGGATTTCAAATCCAATACCTTCCCTACTGTTGCACAGACTGGATTTGGGATAGTAAAATATACTATTCCAAAGCCCAGCGCTTCTCTAAGGCAAGTTGTAGTGACTTGCATTGTAATGGAACACGTAGTAATGATGCATTTGTTGTATTGACCGCGTTGTAAAGGCATGCGTTGCAAAAGCTTGCATAGTTACATCATGCATCCAAATTACTCAAGCCAGGCTGTCCAAAGAAATCATGCTGAGCCTCCCAGAGAAGTAAGCAC
Organism: Lissotriton vulgaris; assembly: GCF_964263255.1. NCBI lineage: Eukaryota > Metazoa > Chordata > Amphibia > Caudata > Salamandridae > Lissotriton > Lissotriton vulgaris. The sequence goes on from NC_141698.1 coordinate 616,288,988, forward strand.
CAAAAAAACAGGCCCAAAAAATCATCAAGAATTGCCTACATTACCCACTTTCTGGATGAAATATCACATTATTTTATTGCAGAAGGCCTGGACTCAGGATAACATTTTTGAGCACCTACATCAATCCGTTAGCCAAGGAAAAGGAAAAGTCGAGACTAACCTGCAATCAATTATTTATGAGTTTGAAGCATGATCGGGATGACCTTGTAGTCGAACAAGACTCAATATGGCAGATTCTGGATCAGTACCAACCGACAAAGATCTGATACAACAATATCAGTATGTCCATTCTCACGTCATGTACTAGTATGGGCGTGAGGGTATTAAATGGGTGCTTTCAAGAGAACAAGCTGCCATTTAAAACGAGAGTCACAGTAGACTACACTTCAGCATCCCTAAGTTTACTCAATCAGATGACAACCTTCAGAATAGAGCTATGTCCTGAAAGCGACAACTGTCCTCAGCTATTTAGCCTAAGGACTGTGACAAGCTGTCACCTAAAAGCTGCAATATTCCAGTACCCAGTCACAATAGAAAAACTAGGAAGGGTGCAATGGAAAGGCCATATTTCAAAAGACATGATTGAACAGTGTGTCGCTATGAGTACCTTAAGAGTTTCTCAGGACAGCAACCCGGTGCGAAACTGGGAGGCATTTGTCGCTGACTTGCACAAGCTATAGGAATCACAAACAGCATAAACCATTTAATGAGGGCATCAAAGAAGTCCCCGGCTCATACTGTACCGCAAGAGAAATTCAAACACACCAGAGCACAATAAAACACATGGACCCTCAAGAATGAGTGCATCGAAGGCCAGTGGGCAAGAGTACTCTACAACTTTAAAACAAACACCTAAGCCAATTCTGGTGAACTGTCAACATACTGGAAAGAGGCCCACACATCTCCAACTCCAATATCAATGAGTCAACTTGAGTCCAGTATTTAGCAGCATATTATAATATTTATTGGAATGAATCATGAAAACAATTTTACACATGGATATACCTGCATTTAAATTGGTGACGGACATGAATGACAATGTTCTAAGAAGCTGATAATAAAAAGCAAATCAGACTGCTCCCCAAGGCCGAGAGAACTACCATAAGCACTCTCTAAACCGAGCTCAGAGAAATGGGCACACAATCTAGTCCCACTAAATACCTACTGTTACATTTTCAAACATTTCCAGACTCATAGTGAGGCATGGGGATCCACCCGATCCTTTACGGTGAAAAAATTGCAAACCTTCAAATTACTGCCTGATCACTTTGTTGAATAATGAGGCTGAATATTCTACAGGGCTCCTACTCCATGATTTGAACAGTTGGGTGGAAGACCGAAAGATCTTCCCATGCAACTAGACTAGCTTTCGGCTTGGGATGGGCATCCTGGCCAATTTGACAGTATCAGTTCTTCCAATAACGAATGCCTAGAAGCTTAAAAGTTTCCCATATGCCTGTTTTGTGGATGTGAAGGCTGATTTTCATCGAGTGGACAAGACAAAAGTTTGGTTCAAACGTGCAGCTTGTGGATCCAAGAGACGTTATTAAAAGAAGTTCAACAACACACAGACAAGTGGATCAGGATTGAAATAGGAGACAGAACAAGTGTCTCCTGTAAGATCAAGACTACAACAGGCATTTTATACAGGGATGCTTGACATCCCCAGCATTGCGCAACCTCTTGCTGGCAGACCTCACCAAAGCCTTGGATCAGGGAAAGGCTCATGCAACCATACTAGGGAGGAAACCAATAATGAGTATGTTATAAACTGATGATATAGTTAATTTCATTTTGACAGAACAAAAGTAGGCCTACAAATGTTGTTGGTAAAATTATGCAACCAAACTCGTACAAAATAAACTGGACATTAACCTCACAAAAACAAAGGTTTTTAGCATTTAGTAAAAATATATTTGGTTCTTAAATAAGCATGAACTAATTAAATTATAATTAACACCAACAACTCTTTTTTTTACGATACAAGGAACAAATGAAAGTTAGGGCAGGGTCTCTAACAGCCACCTTTTTATTCCTGTAGAAGAGAATTCACTACTAACCCTGCTAGATGTTATCAGAACAAAACTATTACCCACCATACCCTATGGCTGTGAAGAAGTTTGTGGCCGCGAACCAGAATGGCTTGAGTCACTAAACCTTAACACCTAAAGGCAGTTCTTGCAACTACCCCAGAATCCATAACTAGCACAAATCAGGATGGAGTTTGGACTTGTAAGTCAAAAATATGCAAGACAACAAGCTTTTGTTAAATTCTCCCACAAATTGAGAGCAGCACAGGAAGACTCACTAGTCCAAAGGCTCTGGACTGAATTGTCCACAATCATGGTTCCACACAGTGATAGTTATGGCCCAGAGTTGAGGCCGTACAAATAAATGCTTGGTGAGAACTCCCAACCTCATTTAAAAATCTTTAGGAAACATGTCAACTAAATAATTCTGGAGCTTTCGCTATTGGAGAACAAAAATATCTTATCAAAGTGAGTCCACTCATGGATAATCAACTCCCCTTGTGAGACTTGAGCATATCAGGAATACCTAAGCATCACTTATCCTCTCCATAAAAAGATTGAATTAATGATTCTGCACCTAGAAAATTTTGCTACTCCAGATCTCTGTCTGAAATGGCTTGTAAAACAAACTAATACATCTTGTAGGGGCTACAACCAAATTCCTGAAACAATAATGCACATAATTTGCATCAGCCCAGCTTTCTTAACAAAGCAACAACAATTATTACGGCAATGCTTTAACATACTGGTAGTGCGGTCCTGCGGCTAGGTAGTTATAGACAGTGTTAATGGATGTAATACTATAATAAATCGGTAGATGATTAAATTATTGAAACAAGTTGTAAATACACTGCAACAAAAAACAAGCTAAACAAGCTCTAACTCTCCCTTTATGCATTGTTGTTGGCATTATTTTTGTGTTAGTACTTTTAATTGAGCTCATTACTAAATAATTTTACTCCTAAGGGCCGATTCAGATTCAGTAAAATCCAGTTCGAATCATCGTACAGAGCGTTTTTCCCGTACGATTGGTACACAGAACCGGACCCATACATTCAATGTAGTTTGATGTGTACTCAATGCAGTTCTCCGTACGAGTCGTACAAAAGACCGTACGATTCAAGAAACCGTAGGGATCGTACTCGGAACACGCAGTACGCGATGTTCGTACGGATCGAGGCAGTTTTTTACGAACCAGCAAGTACGATTCGAAAGGACGACCCTCCGTATGACTCTTTTTCTACGGGACTTTAAAACATCCATAAAAGCACATTTCGACTCGAAACGCGTGTGAAACGGACTCCCCCGGGTACGTGAGTGCTCCCCATGATCGCAGGGGTACGGTGGGAACTGGTACAGTGCATTGGGGTTCAGAGCATAGGGGTACGGTACATTGGGGTATGGTACATCGTGGTACGGTGCATGGGTGTACGTAGCATAGGTGTACGGTGCGTAGGAGTGCAGAGCATAGGGGTACGGTGCGTACCCCCATGATTGCAGGGGTATGGGGTGTATGTGTATGTGTGTTTCTCCGTACAAATTGCTCATTCGCCGCTTTCCTTAGGAATCGGGTTCTCAGTCCCCGGCCGGGATTATACTTGGCGGGTTGTACGGCATGTTTACGAATCGTATGGTTCACTGTGCGGCTCTATGTCGTACGGATTTAACCTCTTTTTTCATACGGTTCGCAAACATTCATACATATTCTTTTCCTACAGATTGTACTACGCGATTTGTACGGATTTGTACGATTCGTACGGAAATGGCTACGAATACGAATCATCGTACGGATTTGTTTCCCGAATCGGAATCGACCCCCTAATGTCTTATGAGTAAATTTGTTGCCAGCATTGGTCGCATGATTATATCTTCTGCTAGGATTTAATAAGTATTTTTGATAGTCATTTTTAAAACAAACTTTTCCTAAGTTCTTCTTTGCACATGTAATGTATATTTAGCCAGGCAAGCAATTCAAGACTAAGGGCCTGATTTAAATTTCAGCAGATGGATTACTCCTTCACAATGGTGGCAGATATCCCGTCTACAGAAATATAAATTCTATAATATCCTACCGGATTTATATTTTGGCGGATGGGATATCCGTCACCGTTGTGGAGGAATGAACCATCTGCCAAAATCTAAATCAGGCCCGAAATGCACTTTGTTTCATGACCAAACTCATTGTTGGTACTGGTTGAATGTGAATACCTCCCGATGTTGGTTTTTAAACCATTTCTAAATGGTGCATATTATATAGCCTTAAGACATTGGGTTAGATCTTTTAACTGTCATATTTTATGCTTCTATTTTCTGTTTGGTTTCCGCATTGTATTGTTGACAATTTTCAATAACTGATGAATAAACTATTACACTTTTTTGATAAATTATTAAGGAGGATCCACAGTCCGACAGTGAACTCCACACATTAAAAGATAAAACATGTCTATCTTTTTATGTAGGGAGTTTTCCGTCCTTACTTTGGAGTCTCCGCAGTTGTAAAGTTTAAAATAAGTTGGAGATTGTAAATTACAAAAAACGTAAACTTACACAAATTTGTACGTTTACCTTTGTGAATTAGGCCCTTCAGTCTCCAAGTAGATAGCTATGCCCTAATTTATCTCTACCTTAGAGTCAGATCCAGTGGTGAGTAGTCTGAGAGGAAACTACTCAGGTTGATTACACCACAGAACCTCCCTAGATTTTCTTTTTTCCCCAGGATATGGTCTAATCTACTGTGTATGCAATGGGTGTACAATGAGTGTGAGAAATTCTTGTTTTGTGCTGTGCTCTAAAGAAGTCTACATGGTCTGCTTCCTGCATTATCTCAGTAAGCTCCAGTGCTTTTCTTGGTTTAGATCCTCTTTTTGTGAGTGTCTATAAAGGCAGGCAACCATCCATCCCATAATCCAGATCTGATGTCCATATGAAGCTAGCGCCCACAAATACAGGGATCTCACAGCTATCACAACCCTCCCTTGAATCCCATACTACTCTGAAACATCTCAAATAATATCCATTTCTCCATTCATTTTTGCTTCAATCTTCATTGACCTTTATATTTCCTGTGGCTTAACTATTCCACAAATGTTATGCAATGTCTAGGTTAGCCCCCACAAAGACATCATCCCACCTTTAAGTATCTGCTGCAACTATACTAATGACATACAGAACACCCTCACTCATTCTGAAATTATGTGGCATGGATACTTGTCTTTTAGTGGATTAATGCATTATGCCCAATGATCTAAAGTCCAAAGCTTGCAAATTACACATTGTCACATTTAGAAACTGATTCCACCCCCACTGCACTGCCCTTTGGCTTAAGGACTAGGAACTCCACTGACTGCCTTAATCAAAGTGAGGCACATCAAAGTGAATAAGCAAATTACCTTTCCCTTCATCCTAAAGTTAATCAGTTTTCAATCCCTCATCTTAACCATGAGGGCCCAGCATCATATTTGCAGACACATGGCTTGCCGCAGGCTACAGGCCCCCATTACTTTGGTTCTTTACTGCCTAAATTACAACCACAGAATATATGTCAAGCCACACCCACCTTTATACCCCACAGACTAGTCTAGAGGATCACATTAGTTTATTAATAGCTGCTTTGCCAGCACTCCACTCTCACAACATGGCAAGGTGTATCTACTTCAGTGCAGACTCCATTACTTCTCAAGATATTCAGGGTAATTTATATAATTTGAACATTCTTCTAGTACATTGCTACTCAATGCCAACATTATTTGTTTTCAAATACCAACTCTTGCATACACTATTAAATTTCAATGAATAAGGTAAACCCAATGGAATAAAGCCACTAAGCTCTCTACTACAAACAATCTGCACCTACCACCAATCAGGTGCTTCAGATACAGACTGACCAAGAGTCTAACTATTACCAGTGTCAGAATGTCCCACATTGGTGTTACTTCCTTTTTGGTATAGACAGCCAAGCTCCACAACTATGCCCCACCAACAATACAGAACCTTTACAATGAAGAGGAGTTCCAAAAAGGCTGTAAAATACTTGATGTTCCCAAACACATGACCTTTTCAATCAACCAAGATTTCCTCTAAACCTAGGCACGCTGACACCAAATAATTCAACCTGGATGACAGACAGGAAATGTCATGTAACATCTATGTCATTGTCTACTTCTTAACTTTCTGCATTCAAACAGCTGGAGGACACTTCTTAATAACACACAACACCTATTGTGTTTCACATATATCAAACTATAAACATAAATTCTAACCAACAATACAGAGCAAACAGAGTGCCCTTTCACCCGACCGGCTTTAAACATCACTTCAAGCATCCACAAGGAGGGTAAACCATGTGACGTCTGTCGATCGTACCGTCCTATCTCTCTCCTTAACGTGGAACCCAAGGTCCTCGCCAAGTTGCTCGCCAACCGGCTGATTGGTGTTATTGGCGACCTCGTACACCCTGACCAGTCGGGATTCATCCCTCACCAAAACACCGCTCTCAATCTACGCTGCCTTCACGGTGTCATGGCTAGAGCCCACACCCTCGAAGAGCCAGCTGTCCTCGCGTCCCTCGACGCCACGATGGCTTTCGATTCTCTCGAGTGGCCATACCTCTGGGCAGTGCTGTCCAAACTTGGATTTGGGCCGATCTTTGTGAGCTGGGTGAAGCTACTGTACGCTGAACCGATGGCTAATGTCACGGTCAACAGCCGCCTGTCGACGCCATTCCCCCTACATCGAGGTACCAGACAGGGTTGTCCCCTGTTGCCCCTTTTGTTCGCCTTGGCCCTTGAACCGCTCGCAGCCCTACTGCGTGGGCATCCTGACCTACGCGGCATTACTTGGGCCCCTGGCTTCGAAGACAGGGTGTCCTTGTATGCCGATGACATCTTGCTTTATTTGACTTCCCCCTGCAGATCCCTCATCGTGGCCTGTGATGTGATCAGACTCTTCGGACGGTACTCTGGTCGGATTATAAACTGGGCCAAATCGTCCCTATATGTCCTTAAAGGAGATACTCCACGACTTCCCAGGGGCTGCAGCATTCAGATTGCCACACGTGGCTTCAAGTACTTGGGAATCTACATCTCTGGTAACCCCAAGTTGCGATACGACCTCAACTTACTCCCTCCTCTCCAGCGTCTACAGCGTGATGTGGACAGCTGGCGTAAGCTTCCGCTCTCCCTCCTTGGCCGTGCCGCGCTGTTTAAGATGATGTCCCTGCCGAGGTTCTTGTACGCCCTGCAAAACGCCCAGGACCCTGTCCCGGCGCGCTACTTTCGAGACCTTGAAGGCCTCCTGCGGACCCTTCTCTGGGATGGTCGACCCCGTGTTGCCATCCACAAACTCACGCTTCCATGGTACGATGGTGGCATCGCTCTCCCAGACGTGCGCCGCTACTATTGGTCCTCTCAACTTGCTGCCCTCAACCACGGGTTCTACGGCCCTGTGGGTAGTCCCGGCTATGCCATGGATAGATGGCTGATGGGCGACGGCAACTACTATCGGGCCCTATACTCGAAGTCCTTCAACCGGCGGTTGACGGGCCCTACACGGACGGCGGTCCACACTTGGCGGGCGGTCACTAAGGCACAAGGTTGGCAAGGCAGACTCACCAGGTTCACTCCCCTCTTTGATTCGGACATCCTGGGTAGACTATGGCACACCAAGGGGTTTGATAAGTGGGACCTCATCGGCATCAGCAGAGTTGAAGACATGCTCTCCAGAGGTTCGATTAAGACCTTCCCCCAGTTGCATACCGAATACCAGCTGGGTGCGACGGAGTTTTTCCGTTACGCTCAACTGAGACACGCGCTGCTCTCGGCCTCACCGCCGGACGGCGACATTCCTGAGAGCTCCCCTCTGGAGGACAGGATACTGGATGGGCACATGCTGGACAGCGCGATCTCCCTTTCATATAAAAAATTGATTAACGTGCGCACAGATCTCCTCCTTAGCTTGCGGGACCAGTGGGTGGCGGATGGCCTTGAACTTGATGATGAAGATTGGCAAAGCGCGATTTCCTCCCCTAAGGAGGTTGCAATTTCCTCCCGTCTTCGCCTCGTGCAATTCAAGATCTTGCACCGGGTGTATATGACAGGGCCTCGATTAATGCGCATGGGATTCTCGCCTGACGGTCTCTGCCGTAGAGGCTGCGGAGCCCTCGCCACTTTCTTGCACATCCTTTGGGAATGCCCAGTGATAGCCTCCTACTGGAGGAGAGTGCACCGAGTCATGGAGGAAGTTACTGGCGTGGTTGCCCACGCGGAAGCTCGTAGATGCCTTCTGAACGTATGGGAGCCTTCTGACCACAGCGCTGCGCAGACCAGGTGGGTGACCCTTGGGAACATGGTGGCCAAAAGGGACATTGCTCAGAAGTGGGGTGCGTCCACGGCCCCCCTGGTGGTACAGTGGAAAGCCAACATGGACTGGTGCATGTTCCGGGAGAAGACAGTCTATGTGGCAAGAGGGAGACCTCAAACTTGGAATAAAATTTGGGGGGCATGGAATGAGTACAGGGGAGACGTGTGCTTGCCACCTGAATCAGTCGACCTGCACGACAATGTGTCACCCTGACCTGTAACCCCAACTGAGCTCTGATGTACTGCATTCTCCTGGTTCTCCCCCCCCCTCCTTTCCATTCTGACATCCTATCCTTGATGTTCATTTCCCTGCCTTTCCTCCCCTACCCGTCCCTGACGCCCTGCTTCACATTGACTCTATTGCCATTTTCGCGCCCTCGGGCGCCCTTTCGTTGAATTTTTCATCTTATTATAAAAATAACCTTCGATGATTATGTCTAGATCTTTTGGCCCTATTTCTCTCCTATTACCCATGCTGCCTTGCCTCCGGGATGTCAGGCTGAATAGCAGTGTGCTCTGTTTTGAATAAAGGTTTTCAAAAATGTAAAAAAAAAAAAAAAAACATCACTTCAAGAGGGGAACATCCTTTACCACGCAACTTTTCCAACGCAGTACCTTTACCACGCAGGTATTACAACGCTGTAGGATAGGTAATAGTTTAATTTACTATCCAAAACCTTCCCTACTATCCACGGGGACTGGAGTTGGAATAGTAAATTAAACTATTCCACTATCCAGAGTCCCCCAACGCAAGTCGTTGTAACAACTTTCCTTGTAAAACCTGCGTGGTAAAGGCATGCATGGGAAAAGCATGCGTTGTAACGACATACATCCACTTCAAGGCCACCCCTGTAGAATTTGGCACTATACAAATGGCCCAGTGCAAAACAGTATAAAGCCAGATAGTTGGAATGACAAGAAATAAAATCATATGGGAAACTACCAATGAAGCACTATTACTGGTGAATTGGTATAGGTAGTGTAATGTAGGGGCAGTCAATTATTTCCGCTCTGTTGGTGCCTCACACTTGTAACATGGGGTTCTGGCAAAACTCCACCAACCGTAATGGAGTTGTTTTCTCATGCATGGCTCACTAACATTAAATTGGGTATGCCAAAAAGTGGGTACCTTGCTCACATTGCTACTGGAATTAAGCTACCCTTGCTGAAGAGGGGTGTTACCTGAAACCATTCCCAGGATGCTTGTTTCCGGTCCTGGGAAAGCCTGGCTTGGCAGTTTAGGCTGGACTGTTCCCGTGAGGAACAGGGTCAAGACTAATCTGCAAATGGCTGGGTCTGAACTGGGGTGGCGAAGTGAGCTAAAGAACGATGATGGATTCAATCCAGATCTGTGACTGGGGGTGAGTGTCTGAAAGATTCAGCGCTCTTTTCATCATCTCCTTGCGTTTGCTGTTTTCATCCTAAATTGGCAGGGTATGCCCAGATGTGGGTCCCTTGCTCACTTTGCCACTGGATTCAAGCTAGCCTGGCTGATGAGGGGTGTTACCCCGAAACAGGCCCCAGGATGCTTGTTTCCAGCCAGGAAAAACTTGACTTGGGAATTCGGGCTGCACTGTTTGTAGGAAGCTGGCTCTGTATGTACTATACCAAAGTAAGGTATAGTGTTCACAGAGTCCAGTGGATCCCCAGAGGTAGGAAGAGATAGAAGTAGTTAATACTTTACTCTCTATTTGTGGTAGTGTGGGTGAGCAGGAAGGCTTTATCAGAAGGTAGTGTTAAGCATTTATTGTACACACTTAGGCAAGAAATGATGGCACACACTCAAAGTCTGAACTCAAACCAATTGCTTGCATAAAAATATTATTTTAGTTGTATTTTATTTCTAGAATGAAGCCAGGCCTGATGCAGGTAAGTGAAATAATACTTTACAAGAATACTGCAATTGAATACAGTTGGAATGCAGTAGAATGCAATTGGTTTGTTTACAGTTAAGTCAATAGTCAAAATTACTTTTTAGTTGCTATTGTGATTACTTTGTATGTTACTTTTCAGATTACTTTTTAAGTTATTTTTTCTACTCAGTGTGATATGCCTAGATATCACACTTGGATATTTTCTAGATAAAAGGTAAGTAATTCAGTTTTTGTACATTTGCAGTTTCTTAGGTTTTCACACCAACCAACTCCACACTTAAAAGATTTTTCACAGAAAAGCAGTCAATGCAGTCCTATGGGAGAAAACAGTTTAATGTTAAGTACTTTGAGTTTGGAGTTGGGGTCCTGCGAGTCTTCGGCCGTGGGTGGGGTAGGTGTCTACGGGCCCATAGCCAGAAACCAACCAGGTGACTACCACCTAGTTCTGGCCCCACGAGGACAGTACGAGGATTCCATCAAAAAGAGACCGCGGGGTGGGAATCTACGTAGGATTTGATCCCACGACACGTTTCAGGTCGTATACTCGATTCTCTCAATTTTTGGGGGAGTCGTAGCAGGTTGATGAGCACTTAGGTCCTGATGAATTGCCCGAGAGGCATTAAACATGTCGACCACACCACAATTGAGGGTTGAATTAGGCCATATCATCTTAACTGTTGCGCCTCAGTACCCCTCATTTGCACCAATTTTAATAAGGCAGTGAGCCATGTTATTAAAGTCTTCTTAATGGACTCCACTGACCTCTTTTAACCTCACTCACGCTCACTACTGCACCTTTCTTTTCTCCTTTTTTGGCCCCTCACACACATGCACCCATTGGCTAAGGAATAAAAGAACTCCGCCAAAGTGTAGCACCCGGTGCTACCCGACAGGCATTGCACCGCCAGCCTGCCGCAGGAGCAGGAAGCCAATGATGACACGGTACGATCATCGGGTGGGATGGCAATAGTCGTCCAACCTTTGCATTGTGTGAGGCATCCTCAATTCCGTCAAGGGATTATCATATTCCCTGTCATATACGCTCACAGAGAGAGAGGATTTCCCTAGTTACCTAATTCTACCCTATGTGGGGAACTCTGTACACTTTTTTGTTGATTTCTGGGGTTAGAACCAGGGTTCCCCCAGGGTCAAGGATGCGCTCTCAAGGCACCTTTAGTGGCACTAGGGCGGTTGGTGCAAAGTGCTGAGGCCAAATGTTATTCAATGTGGGATAGGTGGCCTCCGGTTGATGGCTGCTTACTATCAGGCCACAAGCTTAGGGCAATGGGGATCTGATTTAGCACACAAGGTGCACAGGGGCGTCCAGGTGCAGAGTGCTGTTTTGGTGAGGGGTGCCCTGTTGTTGTCAATAGGAGTTGCCAGTTTTGGATTTTGCCTGCAGACTCAGTCCAGGAGGTCTTCCAGGAGAAACCAACAGCCAGGCTGGTAAGGTGGAGGGCTAGGGGACGAAGGTGGACCACAGGTCCTCTTCTCCAGGGTGCAAGGTGGCCTGATGCAGGGGTGCCTTTTGAGGTATGATTTCATCTTAACGAGTTACTCATGGTTGGGGGGTTTCAGTGCAGAGGCTGCAGGCATCTTCAGGGAGTCCTCAAGAGGTCACCCCATGGTGGACTCGGACTCTGGAGTGCTGGGGGACCTCACTAGGGCCGTTGGGCAACTCGGGCCATAGGCATCTGGTGCAGTGGTGGTTCCAGGCATTGAGTTTCTTTTTCCTCATCAGGCTCTGAGTCTTTCTTTGGTGATTCTTTTGAACAGAGCTGATGTTCACAGGAGATCCGGTCCTCTTGGAAGGCAATCATTCCTACCAGGGGTTCTGGAGGTCGCAGGCTGCAGGACACAGAGACTTTTGGAACAGGATCTCTGAAAACGGCAGACAGGCTGGTAGGGCCGGAGCCAAGCCAGTTCTTCTCTGCAGTCCCCTCTGCTGTGCATCTTCTTTTATCCTTCTTCTTCATAGGTTACGGGAATCTGTATTCTTGGTTCGGGCTGCCCCCTAAATACTGTATTTAGAGGGCTTTTTAGGGGGTCTAGAGGTCAGTGGCCAATGGGCTTCTGACCTTAGGGTGACTACACCCTTGTTGTGCTCACCCCACATAGGGGAGTGGGTACAATCCCTAATCCTGTTTGGAGAGTGCCTGTCATCTGCAAGGTGTAGGGCACTGAAGATCGAGCTTCACCTCACCTTCTCCGTCTGAGAGGTGGGGATGGCACAGATGGGCACACCTTCTGGGCTTTTATAATTGTTCCCTTCTGTCTTGCCACAGAAATTATTATTATTATTATTATTATAATTGAGCTTATAGAGCGCACACCTACCCGTAGGCTTCCCGGCGATAAGAACAGGATGAGGGTAAAAATAGGCAAAGTTTGAGACTCGTAAGATAAAAGAACAGCCTATTGGTTAAAGAACCAGGTCTTTAAATCCTTGCGGAATTTAAGGTAACTTGGTTCAGTGCGCAGGAGAAAGGGAAGGGAATTCCAGAGGGAGGGTGCCAAGTAAGCAAAAGACTGACCACCCATTCTGGCCCGTTTAATCCTGGGTACCTGCAACTTGTGCTGGTTGGAGGAGCGAAGAACGCGCGAGGGACAGTATTGGTGAACTAGATTCCTAAGATAAAGTGGAGCGCTGCTGGTATGGATTTTGTACATGAAGCATAAGGCCTTAAACTTTGAGCGGCACTCAATGCAAAGCCAGTGAAGGTTCTTCAAGGACAGAGATGTGGAAGATTTATTAGGAAGTTTGCAGAGAAGCCTGACCGCCATGTTCTGCACCCTCTGCAATTTACGAGTTACTTCCTTACATGCGCCTAAGTAAAGGACATTACCGTAGTCCAGTCTAGATGTAATTAGGGCCTGAACTACGGTTTTCTGTGTGTTCTGAGGAAGCATCCAGGTGATCTTCTTAAGCCACTTGAGAATCGTAACAGAAGTGGAGGTGACTTTAACCGCTTGTTGCTTCATAGACATCTTGTCATCTAAGATAATGCCGAGGTTACGGGCCGTTTTGGAGGGGGCAGGAAGGGGACCCATTTGAGAAGGCCAGTGATGAGATCCCCACAGAACTGTATTGTTACCAAACAGAAGAAGTTCTGTTTTTCCCCCATTGAGTTTTAACTTGTTGTCATTCATCCATTTGACAATGTTGTTAAGTCCTGAACATAAGGAGGAAGACGTAGAATGAGAATTTGCAGAAAGTGAGTAGATAATCTGGGTGTCATCAGCGTAGGAATAAATGGTGAGCCCAGATTGTTCTGCAATCGTGGCCAAAAGGCTGACATACAAATTAAATAATAAGGGACTCAAAATGGAGCCTTGGGGAACGCCGCATTTCGAGTTGTGTGTTCTGGAGGCTGATGTAGTGGAGAAAACTTGAAACGTTCGGTCAGAAAGAAAGCTAGCAAGCCATTTTAGAGCTGAGCCAGTGATGCCATAGGACTGTAGGGTGTTGAGAAGGATGGGGTGGGAAACCGTATCGAATGCCACACTTAGGTCGAGAAAAATGAGTGCCACGGTTTCCCCTTTGTCAACCTGGCATCGGATGGTCTCAGAGACACCTATAAGTGTTGATTCGGTCGAAAAGCCTGACCTAAAGCCAGATTGAGAAGGATGAAAAAGATTCCTAGATTCGGTGTATTTGGTGAGTTTAGTGTTAATATGTTTTTCAAGAATTTTAGAAAAAAGCGGAAGGAGTGAGATGGGACGGAAATTTGATGGATTTTCAGAGTCAACATTGGCCTTTTTTAGTAAAGGTACAATCATGGCATGTTTCCATGCATTAGGGACCTTGGCTTCCCTTAAGGATGTGTTAAGTAATGCTAGTATAAGGGTATGGGTAGAAGTGTCCAGGGCTCGTAAAATTTGAGAGGGAATGGGATCCTTAGGGGAGCCTGATTTAATGTTGCCAGTGATGTCATAAAGTGTGTTGATATACATCCCTTGTTTCTGCTGATGGTTTCTTTTTTGTAGGCCGTGTATGTACCAACACATCTTTTTGCACTCCATAGGTCGAAGGGCAAAATGTGTGACTACATTTTGCCCTTCGACCTATGGAGTGCAAAAATTGGTAAAAAAAATTGGCATATACTCTATACTGGGAGATTTGACTGGCCAAAACCAAGGTTTGCCAATAGGAGAACAAAAAATCTAAAAGATGTGTTGGTACATACACGGCCTACAAAAAAGAAACCATCAGCAGAAACAAGAGATGTATCAATGACACCCATAACAGGACATTACCCTTGTGGAAACTGTGTAGCATGTAAAACAACAAGAGCTTCTACAACATTACAACTATCAGAAACCCTATTATGGACACAAAGACAGCATACCAATTGTAATTCAACCCATGTTATTTACATGGTAAGCTGTCCGTGCATGAAGAAGTACATAGGGATGACTTGTCGAAAAGTTAAAACAAGAATTGGGGAACACAGAAGCAACATAAGATTGAAAAAGAACACCACAAAACTATGTGCTCACTTCTTTGAAATGAACCACTCCTGTGACGATCTAAACTGGACAGTGATAGAAATGTTAACTGATAAATCACAGAACTCTGAGAAAATACTCTATGAGAAGGAACAGAGGTGGGTGAATCGACTCAAAACTTACCAACAAGACCTCAATGATAATGTCCCTTGGCATCAATTCGCTAAATAACTACCTCACTAACAACGGTCTACACAGGTTCAACTGTATAAACAGTCACAGAAAAGGACAACATCTATGGCACCGTAGATAGGAACAACCTACGACCATAACCCCATGCCAACATTGAATATGAAGGGAACAATCTCGTATTCCTTATGAGACTTTTTCCCCCCCAAAACCGATTCCATGAGACATAAAGCTGGATCGAAAAACTGTGTACTTCAATTTTCCCCCCATGCCAACATTGATTACGAAAGGAACAATTTCGTATTCTGCATGAGACTTTTTGTCCCCTAAAACTGATTCCATGAGACATAAAGCTGGATCGTAAAACTGTGTACTTCAAATTTCCTCTTAATAGAAATCCTATAATTTTCTGTCAATTACGGATTAATAATGTATAAGTTTTATAACATCACATAAGTCCATTGTGCACATGAGTCAAAACTACGACATATAAAGTTTTTTTAACACACTCATAACGTTACAGCCCCTTTAAATAGAAGTTCAACACGGAAGCTTCCACTTCCGGGGGCAGAGTCAGCACAAGTCGGTGGAGGACGCACCACGCGGGTAATGTCGGGTTTAATCTCTTCTCTCCATATCGGTAAGAAACTATAGAAATACTTCTAACGACCCACCCCTTGTCTTCAGCTCTGCGCTCTAAGAAGCGACATCCCCCGCTGAAGACTGATACTCCTACAACACAGGTAAGATTTAATATCTTTACCTTACCACCGTATTACATGTACTCCAAGTAGCACCAAGCTCTCTATAAACAATCGACTATGAGGCAGTCTTTTTTCTGATAGACAACCCCCCTCCGTCCCCCCCCTTTTTTGATAGAAAGGCTTAGAATTTCAGGCGGAATCAGAACATAAGTATAACGATAAAAATTGGGAACTACTGATTGTCATGTTGTTGTAGATACGGTCTCGTTCTCCCACAGAGAAGAAGTGTGTTAAGACTTGATGTAAACTGAAATAAAACTGACAAACACGGGGCTGTATTAAGAGGGCTAGCACCATATAGCCAATAAACACAGCCATAGCTAATTATAATGGCAGAATACAATCTGTAACAACATTCGGTGTGGTATTACTGTTATATCCTGCTCTTCCTCTCTCTTTGTCCCTCCTTAGTGTTAGTGTCTGCTTGTCTATGTCATGTCTCTGTGATGTCATCCAGGATTCTACCTGTTGCTGTTCAAGGGATTTTATCAGTTACCTGGAGGCTGAGCAGGAAGTTATCTGCTCCCAGTGGGGTTTCTTACCATATTACATTCCTACTTGAATGCTAAACCTGACTATCTAATCCCAAGAATAAATATACTACATGAAAATTACTACAAGGACCCATCATCTTTATTTTACTGAATTTAACAATTACCTACTTAGAACCATACAAGAATCGATAACATACTGTTGAAAACAGAGGGCCAATGGTAAATAACTATTTACATAGCCTTAATGAACTCCCATGAGAAGATACTATTTACACAGATTCAGCCCACGAGTTTATCCCATGCCCAATCATTTCCCTTTGCCTTTCAAAATTAATACACCAGCACTAAAAAGTAGCTGTAGTTGTGAGAAGAGGTTATTCTTCCTCCTTGACAATATACCGCACCAGAAACACTATATCAGTTGAATAATTCTCTGTATTGTTGTGTGTCTCTCTCAATTATATTACAGATTGTGGAGAGTGATCTTCCATTACTGAGGACCAGAAAAGGTACACTCAAAGTTGACTGCACGAATTGTGTAAGTGAAATACCTATATGTATGTAAGTCCTGACGAAAGCTCTATAGACCCTGAGGGGCCGAAAAGAGCTGAAACATGTCGACAAATCCATTGTAATACTAGAAAGATCCAGTAACTCGATCTTGTTGTAGTATCAATTTATTTTAAGCCAATTGAATCTCACCTCACAATAAAACACAAGGGTGACCTTCTCTTTTTTAATATTTTTCCATGAACTCTTGAAACGTTTTTTCATCATTTGGTGTGGGTAACCCATATATCTCTGGACACTGCACTCTATACCAGAGGGCCTCTGGATGAGGCTGGCACCAAGCACGTATTGGAATGCCCAACGATAACTGCCACAACATCAATGTGGGGCGGATGAAACATATATACCGCTTTTTCCGATTAAACATTGAGTTTTTGAGGATGTTTCAATTTCTAACCACTGGTTTAGAACTGTTACAAGTGTCCTTTTTTCTTTTGATTAATTTAAAAACTACCAGACCCTACACACTTTATGGCTTTACTGCACTTATAATGTCTAATATTGGACTTAGACTGTAGGGGGTACAGTGCTCATGCAACTGTACCCTCACCAGTGTTATAGTGCACCCAGCTAGAGGGGTGCCTTACCTATACCATAGGCAGTGGGATGCAGTCATGGCACACAGGCAGGTGTGCCATGTCGACTTTTCTCTGCACCAAAACATACAGCCTGCAATGACAGTCTGTGTGTGTTAAGGTATAGGACTTCTAATGGTGGCACAATATGTGCTGCAGCACCTTAGAGACCTTCCCTGGTCAGACTTCCCTTGTTACCCCTTTTACAAGGGGCTTACATGTGGCCAGAGAGCTGCCAATTGTGGGTACAAACGTACAGTTCGGGAAAGAACACAGGCCCTAGGAACCTGATTGGCAGGGACCCAGGGTTCATCAAGTGACAGTGCATCAGACATCTGGCAAAACGTGAGGGGGTTACTACAACTGAAACTCAGCTTCCAACACTGTTCCCATGAGGAACAGGGTCAAGACTGATTTGCAATTGGCTGGGTCTGAACTGGGGCGGAAAAGTGATCTAAAGAAGGATGATGGATTCAACCAAGATCTGTGACGGGGTGAGTATCTGAAAGGTTCAGCGCTCCATCCATCATCTCCTTGTATTTGGTTTGTTTGCCGGAAGTTGGCAGGGTATGGGCAGACATGGGTAATTTGCTCACTTTGCCCCTGGATTCAAGCTAGCCTGACTGATGAGGGGTGTTACCCTGAAACCAGTCCCAAGATGCTTTTTTCTGGTCCAGGGAAGACCTGGCTTGGCAGTTCGGGCTGGACTGTTCCCATGAGGAACAGGGTCTTTTTTTAAATGTTATTATTATTATTTTTGTAAAGCAGCTCTATAGAAGACGTACATATTATACATACATATATACAATTCTTATATTCACAGAATACTAATAATAATAGGCAAAAAAATAATAATTTTACATAAATAAAGAAACAGTATTTGATATGTTCAATAAAGTGCACCAGTGTGACCTTTAGCAACCCGCAATTCCCTCAACATTCATTTCGTCAAATCTCAGACATAGTTTTTCTGATCAATATATACATTCCTTCTATTATTACATCTTATGGTCATATTTCATTAGTACTGTAAATCCCAATGTCCGATTTATTTCATTAAAGTGCAACCGTGATATATTTAAATAGTCCACCATTTCTATTCAAGATTAAAATCTCACTTATACAAAAAGCACTTATATCTTCAAAAAAGCTAGATATCCTCTGTTACTCCAATCTGTTTACGGAGCAGATTTAGCCAAATGCCTCCTTGGATTTCATTGTTCAGGACATCTGACTATAGCATTCCAAATATGCTGGCACTCTATTGGTCTTCCAAATTTGCAAAATCAATGATCGAGCAACCAAAGAACAAATTGTGATAAATATCTTAACCCCCTTTCCTAATGCTCGATCTTGCCTCTGTCTAGATAATCCAAACAGTGCCACCCTTGCCTCAGGCTTGATCCGTCTGTGTACTCCAATACTTAGGGCTTCAAATACATGTTCCCAAAACCCAACTATCTATGGACAGATGAAAAAGTATGCAGCCAGTCTCCTCCCCCTAGTTGATTACAGCGAAAGCAACGATCTTCTATTTTGGGTTACGTTTTCTGGAGAACTTTAGGGGTGTAGTATGCCATCCAACGTGCCAGGAAAGACATTCTCTTGAAATTGGCTGGTCTTAGGGCCATATGTAGGTAGCTAAATACCGGTCGTTAATGGCTGAAATTCTGTAAAATTGCCGTTACCGACCTGTATTTAGGAATTTGAGATGTAGGAGGCCAAAAGTAAGGATTCTGTAAATATGAATCGGTAAATACCGATTCATCATTACCGATTTCTTAAATTACCAAATCGGTATTTACTGAATCCATATTTACCGAATCGGTAAATAAGAAACGGTAAAAATGAGATTAGAGATGTAGGTAATTTATAAAATACTGAATTACATGAAATTCGGTATTTAAGAGTCGGTAAATACCATGGAGTGAAAGCAGGTGGTAACCAGGTGCAGGCTATAAAACAGGCCCCAAAATGCAACACTGTGACCAGAATGGCGGCATTCTATGTGATGGCAAGGCGGTTACAGCTACAGGCAGCATGTGAGAAGCACTGGAGACGGGAGGAGCAGGTCTACAGACAGCGGATCACACTCTTTCAACTCACTGAGGCAGAGATCCATCAAAGGTACAGGCTACACCCCCACACCATCCTGGACTTGATAAGGGACCTACACCCATTCCTGGAGCACCCAACACCAAGGGCACACGCCATACCACCACATGTGCAGGTGCTCTGTAGCCTACACCTGCTTGCATCTGGCAGTTACCAGGGAGTGGTAGCTGCGGTAGGTGGGGTGTCCCAGAGCTGCCTGTCCCGTTTCTTCAGGAAGTTCCTGGATGCCATGATGCAGAGAATGCATCATTACATCAGCTTCCCTGACACACATGCGGAACTGCTGAAGACAAAGACTGACTTTTACCAAATGGCACACTTTCCACATGTGATCGGCTGCATTAATGGCACACACATCCTAATCTGCCCACCTGCAGCCACAGAGTGCATCTACAGGAACAGAAAGTCCACACACTCAATGTGCAGGTAATCTGTGATGCTGTCAACATAATCACGGACATCGTGGCCAAATTCCCAGGAAGCACCCACGACTCCTACATCTTCCAGAACAGTGGGATCTACACATGCCTGACAGCAGGGGAATTAGGAGAAGGATACCTGCTAGGTAAAACACTGTGACACACCCTGATAGGTACTGCAGATGTAGGTGTTGTTGTGCATGTGACTAATGGCTCTCTCCTTTCCACATAGGCGATAGTGCATATGCCGTCCGCTCATTCATCCTGACACCCTACCTGAACCCATCAACTCCGAGTGAGAGACGATACAACATGGCACATAAATCTACTCGCAATGTCGTAGAGTGCACCTTTGGGCTATTAAAAAGCAGGTTCCGCTGCCTCCACAAAAGCAGAGGCGCACGTCAGTACTCACCCCTCATCTGCTGCAAAATAATTGCAACTTGCGCAATGCTGCACAACCTTGCCACTAGGAAAGGAGCAGCAGTAGAATTAACAGATATTGAGGACAATGATGATGAAGATGCACAGCCAGAGCCCAACACAGCAGGAGTGGCGCCAGCAATAGATGGGAGACAGAGACAGGCAGAGATCACCTGCAACTATTTCTAAGTAAGTAAGGAGACACAGCCAGGCGTTGCATGTTCATGACATAGTTTAATAACTTGCCACTACGACAAAGAACAAATGGCACACCATGCCAATCCAAATGCAGACAACCTTAATGGGTAGTCATGGGTTACTTCACCCTAAATATGTACATAAAGGTGTGGGCAGCATTAACGTCTTCGCCCACGCACAACAGTGCTGGATGCCTGCAGCTGCCCTTCCTCACTGTCTGCTGAGCCAGGGCCCTCAGAATGCTGCCTGCTGCTTCTCCGTGTGTCTGGGACAGGGGGGTAATGCTGCTCCTGCTGGTGGTCTCGTCACACTCCACCACAACTAGTGCACCAGCGTTGGCTGCCTGGGTGGTCAGAAGCACTTCCAGTGCAGTTGTTACCTTTCCCATCCCACTGGTGACATCAGTGCAGCAATGCACAAACCCCTCCTGTATTACCACGGAGCGCCTGCAGAACAGGGAAGTGGAAGTTGCCAGACGGTTCACCGCCTTGGTGTGCTGCTGCATGTAATGCCTCTCCCTGCGCCTTCTTGACCTTTCCTCATCCAGTTTGTCACAGAGTACCATCAAGGACTGGGACATGTCCCACATTCCCTCTACCATCTCCTTGATGCCCTCGGCCAGGGAGCTGATGCCCCTGTCAATATTGCCCATGTTTTCATTTAAGTGCTGCATTTGTCTTTGCACTGATTGTATGGCCTTTCCCTGCAGGCGCTGCACTTTAACCCTACTGGCCTCGAGCCCTCTGAAGACCCGTGACCCTGCCAAGTTGTGCTGCGCTCCCACACCCTGCGGCATCTCGCACCTGTGTGCACACCCTCGGAGGTGGACTGCAGCCAAGCATTGGTTTCCTCCAGTAGAGCAGTTGGCGTATCACCCTCCCTTGTATCTTCAGAGGAGGACTCCATGATATGGAGAGTGGCTACAGCATGCCTCCTGGGCCTTACCACTACCGGTGATGTTGAAGCTGGTGAGGCTGACTGTTCTTGTGAGTCCTGCTGTGGTGGTGATTCAATCAGCAGTGTCAATGTTGGCTCTGCTGTTGTGGCTGGCTCTGGTGGTGCGGCTGCTTGTGGTGTTGGTGCCGGTGGTGGTTGAGTGCTGTGACCTGCACTTGTGCTGGCATCCTCAGTCCTTCCCTTACAGGGTGCCCTTCCCTCCTTCTCTTGCGCTGTCCTGCGCAATGACTCTCCTGTGGACAGATATGGACATTAGCTCAGTGGTCCTGCAACCCTGTATTTCAGTATTAAATTACAATCCTGTCACACTATCTCAATGTCTTCTACTGCTTCTAACTGATGTGTGTGGCATGCCTTGTGTTTGGTGTGATGACTGTCATGATGGGTGTTTCACTGACTACATCTCCCATGATGCATTGGTGTTGTATACCAAAACCTGTACTGGAGTGTGAGTCACACAGCTACATTGGGGAAGGGGGACAGGGAAGGGGGGAGGATTGCTGGGCATGCTTCTTACCTTGTTTTGTGTCAGCTCTGGCTGAGCTGTCTGCATCCCCGATCTCAGTCTCACTCTCGGGCTACAGGGTCGACTCCACCAGCTGCTCCAGGTCAGTGAGGGCTGGTGCCCTGCTCCTTCCTTCCCCTGTGACACTGGTCTATTTCCTCTCTGCAGCCAGCTTCTTCTTGGTAATGATCCTGAGATCATACCACCTTTTTTTTAAATCATCAATCTCACGTGGGCTCACCCCAATGGCGTTCTCCTTTGCCTGGATTGCCAGCCAGGTCTTCCTTTTCACAGCCTCTGCTACATGCAGGGACTGTTTCCCAAAAAGCTGGGTGTGGTGTTTCACCACCTCCTCCACAAGCACCTGAAGCTCACTTGTACTGAACTTCATCTTTCTTTTTCTGTCTGCTCCTTCCCTCTCTGATTCTTGGGATGCCATCCTGTAGTTCTGCTCAGCACAGTTCAGCCAGTGGCTCAGGTGCTCACAGCTCTCCAGAAGGTTCTGATTGTCTGCACCTGCATGGGTGTGGCCACTTCCTGGTTGTGGGGTGCAGTGGATGCACATGATTGGTTGAATCCTCAATTGCTTATATTTTGTATCTCCGATTCGCTATTTACCAAATCGGTATTTACTGAATCGGTATTTACCGATTCGGTAAATACCGATTCGGAAAATTCCGATTCGGAAAAATTTTCTGAGTTTTTCCGAATCGGTAAATGTTACCACATTTTTTCCTTCATCTCACTTACCGATTCCGGAATATCGAATCTGTAAAATTCGGTATTTAGGAATCGGTAAAATATATTTACCTACATATGGCCCCAAATGCCTTATATACTAATTCTGAGATCCCCTGACACTCAGCCTTAAAAAAGGTACACTGTTTCGTCAACGTGATCTTTTGTAAAATCCTTTTTACCAGCTGGCTATCCCCCTGGCTCTGTAATAACTTGTACCAATTACCTATGCCCATCATTTTAGTTCTGAATAATGCTGTTATTATTAGTGAGGAGTCACTATTTAAGTACCAACAGCATCTTTTAAAAAAATGTAGTCAATAGGTACCCAAAATGTAGATGCTTACAGCGATCTCCACACCTAGCTTGGAGTTGCATAAATCGTACCATCTTATCCTGAAGAGCAGCTTCATAATATGTATATATATGAGGCAATGCTGATCCTCCCACTTACATCTACTTGCAGCCCGGGTACACCTACTCTTGAAGCCTTTTAATTTCAAATAAAGCGTCTAAAAAGAGTCTCCAATTACTTAAAAAATACTCTATTAATTTTAATCAGGACATTAGTGAACCAAAAGATCAGTACAGGTAGAATGGACATTTTTATCGATACAACCCATCTTATTAAAGTAAGGGGAAGAAGTGTCCATCTATCCAGTAAATCCATAATCTTTTTCTTCATTGTTTCATAATAAAACCTATATAATTCTGTGTATTGATTAGTGACTTGTAGGCCTAAATAACGGATAGGTGCATGATAAGAAGCCTGCAGTTGAACACTTACCAGAAGAAAATTAAGAGGGGTATTAAATAACAGCAGTTCAGTGTTGGAATGATGGATTTTATAAGCCCTAATTTCTTGGAACTTCTAAAGTTCTGTCAGTGCTGCTTCAATAGTTTTCCCTTCTGGCCTCAGATAAAGTATTATTTTGTCTGCAACCAATTTAAGCTTACACATACCATGTAGCAGTGCAGTTATATCTAAATAAGCCCTTATCCTAACGGTTAATGGTTTGATTAAAAAAGTGAATAAAACAGATGAGTGGGAGCACCCCTGTCGAGTTACCCTGTTTATTTCCGCAACTCCAGCTAAAATGGAGTTTAAGAAATGTTTTGCTTCTGTGCCTTGATATAGACAACAGAGCATACAGGTAAACTGTGTAGGAGAAAGACAAAATACTCCAAGCCAATGAGAAAAGTGTCCCAGTTGACTAGGTCAAATTCTTTTTCCGCAATCAACATCATCATAAAAGCTGGGGTCTGGTACACATTAAAAAAGTTAAGTGCTTGTACTAAAAAGCCTGTTTTAGAGGATATCAACCTGTCGGTCCACAACTCCTGTCTGATCCCTAAGTATTATTTTCTGTGCTATTGGCGTCACACGATTGGCCCAGATTTTCAATAAAATTTCATAATCTGTATTAAGTAGGCTAATCAGCCTCCATGAGTTATTGTCTCTTGGGTTCTTCCCCTTCTTAACAAAAATAAATATTATAGATTTTTTTAAATTTGTGGTAATCTCCCCATCCTCTTTAATCAAATTAAATATTTCAACTATGAAGGGAATCAGTTCTTCAGAGACAGTGGGGCAGATTTACAAGCCCCTTGCCCCTGAAGGAGGCGTTCCATCGCAGGGGGAGGCATACCGGCGCAGGAATGCCTCCCAAAAGTGGCTGAGTGAAATCTACAAAATTTCACTCAGTCACTTTTGGGCCAATGCTGCATTAAACCCCTGCACCTGCTTGAAGCAAGCGTAAGGATTGACGCAGCATTGTGGAGATAGAGCCCCCCAGAGCATTGCTGGAGCTGCGTCGCGCTTGCAACTCTAGCAATGCGCTGCTTTTACGCTAACCAAGCCACCCCAGGAAAGACATGGATTGGCAGTTCACGCTGGACTGTTCCCATGAGGCACAGGGTCAAGACTGATTTGCATATGGCCATGTCTGAACTGGGGTTGCTTGGTGAGCAAAATAACGATGGCTTAACCCCAGATCTGTGACTGGGGGTGAATGTGTTGCCATTGTGCAACATTCCGTCCATCATCTTGGGTGTTTTGCTGATCACCATATGTGGAAAGGGTATGCCCAGACGTGGGTCCCTTGCTCACTAAGTCACTGGAGTTAAACTATTCTGGCTGAAGACGGCTGATAGCCAGAAACCGGTCCTAGGGTGTTTGATTCCGGTCAAGGAAAGACATGGCTTGGCAGTTCGGGCTGGACTGTTCCCATGAGGCACAGGGTCAAGACTGATTTGCATATGACCATGTCTGAACTGGAGTGGCTTGGTGAGCAAAATAACGATGGAATAAACCCAGATCTGTGACTGGGGTGAATGTTTTGCCATTGTGCAACATTCTGTCCATCATCTTGTGTGTTTTGCTGTTCACTCTATGTGGGAAGGGTATGCCCAGATGTGGGTCCCGTGCTCACTAAGCTACTGGAGTCAAGCTATCCTGGCTGAAGACGGCTGATTGCCAGAAACCGGTCCTAGGATGCTGGATTCCGGTCCAGGGAAGACATGGCTTGGCAGTTCGGGCTGGACTGTTCCCATGAGGCACAGGGTCAAGACTGATTTGCATATGGCTATGTCTGAACTTGGGTGGCTTGGTGAGCAAAATAACGATGGATTAAACCCAGGTATGTGACTGGGGGTGAATGTTTTGCCATTGTGCAACATTCCGTCCATCATCTTGTGTGTTTTGCTGTTCACCCTATTTGGGAAGGGTATGCCCAGACGTGGGTCCCGATCTCACTAAGCTACTGGAGTCAAGCTATCCTGGCTGAAGACGGCTGATAGCCAGAAACTTGTCCTAGGATGCTTGATTTTGGTCCAGGGGAGACATGGCTTGGCAGTTCAGGCTGGACTGTTCCCATGAGGCACAGGGTCAAGACTGATGCATATGGCCATGTCTGAACTTTGGTGGCTTGGTGAGCAAAATAACGATGGATTAAACCCAGATCTGTGACTGGGGGTGAATGTTTTGCCATTGTGCAACATTCTGTCCATCATCTTGTGTGTTTTGCTGTTCACCCTATTTGGGAAGGGTATGCCCATATGTGGGTCCCGATCTCACTAAGCTACTGGAGTCAAGCTATCCTGGCTGAAGATGGCTGATAGCCAGAAACCGGTCCCAGGATGCTTGATTCTGGTCCAGGGAAGACAGGGCTTGGCAGTTCGGGCTGGACTGTTCCCATGAGGCACAGGGTCAAGACTGATTTGCATATGGCCATGTCTGAACTGAGGTGGCTCCTCGACATCCCACGACACAGCCACATCTCCGGACACCTAAAAGACCTGCACTGGCTCCCGGTCAACAAGAGAATCACCTTCCGTCTCCTTACCCACGCACACAAAGCTCTTCACGACCAAGGCCCGAGCTACCTCAACAACCGCATCAACTTCTACGCTCCCAAACGACACCTCCGATCAGCCAGTCACGCCCTCGCCGCCGTCCCCCGCATCCGAAGAACGACAACAGGAGGAAGGTCCTTCTCCTACCTGGCCGCCAAGACCTGGAACTCCCTCCCGACCGACCTGCGCCTGACCCAAGACCACCTCGCCTTCAGGAAGAAGCTCAAGACATGGCTGTTCGGGTAGCAGCAGCACACCCCCCCCTAGCACCTTGAGACCCTCCGGGTAAGTAGAGCGCTCTATAAATGCCTATGATTGATTGATTGATTGGTGAGCAAAATAACGATGGATTAAACCCAGATCTGTGACTGGGGGTGAATGTTTTGCCATTGTGCAACATTCTGACCATCATCTTGGTTGTTTCATTAAATTGGGAAGCATGTGCGACAATAAGCATCCCCTAGTGTGATTTTCAGGCACTAGAAAATCACCCAGCGAGATTTTCTCAACGCGAGCGGTCGCAATCTGCTCGAGTGGCAGGGAGAAGCAGCGCCCTCTGGCATGCTGCATGGTTCTGTTCGCACTGATTTTGCAGTGCCGCACAAGGTCCCAGCTCTAAAAAATCAGTGCAACATGCCAAATTCCGCCTGCCTGTGGAACTCCCTTCAAGTTTGCTGTGTTTTAATGTAACGCCACAGAATGCTGCAGTGTGAAATTCTGCTGGTTACACTGGCCCCTGGTGTAATGTTGTTGGGTGGCATGGTAGTGCAATGATGGAGAAGATGGTGTGTAAATATATGTGTGTTGTAATAGAGTGGCAACAAAGATACAAGGATGGAGGCTCCTGATTTCTTACATAAAAGGATGTTTTGAATATATTTTAGTTCAATATTTTTTTATTTTATTGAATTTAAGAAGCAAATTAATCACAGCACTGTACATACAGTTTGAAAAAACATGTAAAATAAAACAATTTTTAGAAAGATGTAAAATGATTAGGGGCAAGAAGAGAGAAAAAAGACTGTTTCTTTAAAAGCAGAAAAAAGGATTGTAGGTTGAAGAAGTGGAAACATAAAAGAAGAGGGAGTTACAATCCTTAGGAATCACTGGGGAAAATTGAGGCAGGCAAAGGCGATGCGCAAGAAACAATAAAAAACAGAAAACTAAAAGTAGACGCTGTGGAGGGATGTTAGTGTAGGTCAGACATTGGCAGTGGAAGGAAGTTTCAAAAGAAGATACATAGAGGAGTTCCAGGAAGACAGTACAGGAGTCAAAGGACAACTAGAAAGACTATGAGAAGAACATTAGAACAGCTGAATACCATGTTAGGTAAAATAAATAATACGTAGTTTGGAAAGTCAAGAAATGGCACTTTTTCAGATTTTAGGTGTGAAATCTGCAAGTATAAGTAAAAGAGGAGACATAAGAAAGTGATGAGTTAAAAATAAGAGCTAGATTGTGGGTAGCAAAGGGTAGAGGGAGTGAAGGTGGAGGAATAGGAATACAGTTAATAGGAGACAAGCTTTTTTGGATGGATTACAATAAAGGGATTGAGAAGATGCCCATTTTGCCATTATGAAAACAGTAATAATAGAGAACACATATCTGGGCAAGATCATTGAGCAGATTGGTCACACAGGGACATTATCATCTCTGATACTCAAGAAATTGTTTGTGTAGCTCATTCACTCACATACATCAATAATATGAATGGATAACTGACCCATAAATGAAGGCAGACATGTCTATTGAAAAATGGGAGCTGAGTGACCTGTTTCATCTTACTACAAAGGCTGGTTTCAACCGGTTACTCATGGTAATAAGGAAAATACATATAATCCCCTTGGATAATGAATACACATATTTGAGTTAAGAATTGTCAAACAAGAAGCACACAATGACCACATGTAGTACCTGGCATACCTAGAGAAAACCACTAAACAAACAGCAGGGTTTAGGACAGCCAATACCTCCCAATACTGGGAGGGTGGTGCAATCGTTCTGAAGTGAATGGGTGGGGGTTAGGACTGATTGCTTGTTGAGGAATTAATAACTGACTGGATCCTGTCCATCTCTGTTTTCAAGAAGGGTGTGTCCATGCAGTTTCACAAAGGACATTATTGTAATGTACCCTGCTATCCGTCTACTTGAGTAAAACTCACAAGTATTATTGTATGTGAAGAATCACTTGGAATAGGAAACATGGGTTTTTTCTGAAATCAACACATCAGTGATGTCACTGACCATGTCATGAGTGATGTAATATGTGGCGTCATCAGCAGAGCATAGCGGGGCGCAAGTTATAGTTAGCACAACTAACTACAATGGCCCAATATCTCTGGTTTTGTATGACTGAAATGTCCAACTAACTATAACGTCCCTGAAACCTGTTGGTTTTTCAATGAATTTCTGACGTTTTTTAAATGCTAATTTCTAACTACAATGTCCCTGAAACCTCAGGTCTTTTCAGTGAATTTCAACGTTTTTTTAAAATGATAATTCCTAACTACAATGCCTCTGAAACCTATGGTGTTAATATACACACACTATCCTTAAATAAAGTTCTAGCGATTATAGTTTCATTCCATTCACAGCTCATTTGAGATGTCCTGAGTGATGTAACTGACCATGTCATGAATGATGTAATGTCTGAGGTCATTAGCAGTACATTGTGGGGGCGTAAGTTATAGTTAGCTCAGGTAACTATAACTGCTGAATTTAACTGGTTGTGTATGAGTGAAATCTGAGTCTATCTATAACGTCCCAGTAATCTTTGTTTTTTTTCAGCAAATTTCTAGGTTTTTTTTAACGTTAAGTAAGATGCATATCACAAAGGATGGTGGAGGGTTCGAAGCAGGGCCTGGCCTGGCCCCCAACCAAGCTTGCTGCTCCTGCCTCCCCTCCTCTTAGCCATCCATTGTCCAAGTCTATGTCCCTGCTCCCTTATTACAGCCCTGTGTGGCTGTTGTTCTGCAACAGGCCTTCCCGCCTTCTCTGAACAGTTAGCTTGCTGCCCCATCACCCTCCTCCCTATCCTCTGTTGTCTGAATCCATGCACTAGCCTCCCCCTCCGGCCGTGCATTGTCTGATTTGCTACCACTGCCCTCCATTTAGCATGATGTCCCATTCCACTCCTCCTGCCCTCCATTGCACAATTCTATGGCCGTCATTGACCTCCTGCTTAGCCTCTGTGCTTAGCTTGCTGCCCCTACTCTCCTTCCCCCTGCCCTCCGATGTCTGTGTGCATGCCCCTGCTCCATCCTTTTTGCCCACCATGTTCCATGGACCTGCCCCTCCTATCTACTCTGAGTGTTCTGTTGAGCTGCCACTCCCCTCCCAACTGCTTAGCATTGTCAGAAGACTGTAACCAGTCCCTGCCACCTCCACCCTGCCTGTCCATATTCCATGCCCCTATCCCCTTCCTCCTGTCCTCCATGGCCCATTTTACTTCCAACCCTTCTGCCCTCCCTGGTCTGTTATACTGCAACTGCTCCTCCTGCCTGCCTCACGTGGCCTGTTGTGAGGCCCCTTCCCCTGAACTCTCTTGTCTGAGCCCAGCTCCCACCACTCCCTTCTATCCTCCATGGTCCTTTGTGCATGCCCCTGCCCCTTCCTTCTTGCCCATCCTGGCCATTGGGCTGCCACTAACCCTCCTGCTTGCCATGCATGGTCTTCTGTGCGGCCACAGCCCCTCCTACCTTTCCTATGTGGTCAGCTAGCTGCCCCTGATTCCCTCCCACCTTCCCTCCATGGTCTGTGTATATGCCAATATAGTCTCACTGTTGCTCTCCATGGTGTGTCTTGCTTTCAGTACCCATCCTGCCTGACATCCATGGTCAGCTTGCTGCTCCTGCCCTGCCCCCTTGCCCCCTGCCCTCTGTTTTCCAGGTGCAGATCCCTATTGCCTCTCTCCTGGCCTGCCTTAAAAAAAAATGTAAATCCAGTATCTCGGCACTGGGAGCCGTTGGAAAGATTAAGTGAGCTATTGCCCAGAGTCGCATGGTGCTGGGCAGACCCCTGCCGCCAGAGCCGGGGATCGAACCGTGATCCCCAGCGTCAGTTATCCATTGTAATGCCCCTGATCCCTCCCTCCTGCCCTTTATGGTCCGTTATGCTGCAGCTTTCTCTCCTGTATGTCTATTATGGTCAGCTGGCTGCCATTGCCTCTTTCCCTTCTGTTCTCTGTTGTCCATGCACATGGGCCTGTCCCCCTTCCTATTGCTTACTATGGATTGTTGTGCTGCACTTCGTCCTGCATGCCCTGTGTGGTGTATTGTGCTGCTGCAAACCCTGATGCCTGCCCTGTATGGTCAGGCTGGTGAACCTCTCCAAGTCCCTCCTGTCCTCTGTTATCTGAGTCATTTCCCTACCCCAATTCCTCCTGCTTTCCACAATCCAATGTACCATACTTGCTAACATTTCGAACTTGGTAAGAGGGATATTTTGAAAAAAAATGGGGTATTGCTTTTCCCCATTGACTTACATTGAAAAAGAGGAAATCGTAGACAGGAGACAGATCAAATAAAGCTCATTTGGGCTTAAAAACATTGGGCATTTTCTGGCTGAATTGGGTTTTGGCATGTATAGTTGTAGTACCACTGCCTCTTCATTCTGCCCACAATGGTCTATTATATTGCCGCAGTCTCTCTTGTCTATCCTGTATTGTTGGTTTGTTGCCCCTGCCCCCCTTTCCACTGCTCTCCATAATCTGTTCTGCTGCCACTGCCCTTCCTGCCTGCCCAGTATGGTAAAACTGTTGCCTCTGCACCCTCCTATCTGCCTTTAATTTACTGAGTCCATGCCCCTGGCCTCTCCCTCTCAACAGTATCCTAATGAACAACTAGATTGCTAACATTCTATATTTATTACAAAAGTGTGGCACCCCTGACGTCATCTTGATGTAACAAAACTGTAATACCTTGAACATTTCCTTTAGAAAGTACATCAATGAGAGGGTCTTATTTGCATCCAAATTATGGTTAGTGCTCTAAAAAAACTAAAATGAGGACAAATGTTCTGAGTTTTCAAATAGCGACAAATCACTTTTAAATTATTTGTTATCTTTATGTTTTTTTATCCAGTTGACCACTTTATTAAATGTTGCACTTAGGGGAGAGGATATGGTGTTACTTAAAGAGCTGCAGACTTTGCAACTGGGGAACCAGGTTGGAGTTTATGCTTCAGCTCGACATTCTGTGATTCTGGTCAAATCACTTAATCTCCCCATGTCTACAACCAAAATGAATTTGTCCTTGTGTGATGTAACCAATGTTCATGTAAGCACTCCAATACCTGAACAGTCTGCACTATATAAAACTGTAAAAACACAAAATATAAAAAGTGTTTTGCACACTTCTGTCATTGGGCTACACGGGGGCTACATCTGGGTGATACTTGTGCTACATTTGGGCTCTTTTGTATCTGGTGGCCAACTTGGGAGATTTATTTGTTATGAAGTTTCCTAATTTCCTCATTTACTGCAGTCTCCCCAGTAGGAAACGCTTTCAGTATTTTCCTTGGTTCCATCAAGAAGGCATTCAGATTGTCTCACATTTTGATTAGATCACTGTAGTAAAGCTACTGCTCACCATGGAAGTCTGCTGCTGGTATTGAAAGTGCATGTTTCAGTCTGCATGTCAGAATTGTTGTATGAAATATGTTGTATTCAAAAGGAAGTACGGACCTCTAGCGTAGATTAAGTAGATTATTTATCAAGTATTTACCAAGTGAAAACAAGGAAAACCCCACCAGGAGCAGCTGCCCTGCTGCTCAGCCCACACCCAACTGACACTCACAGACATCCAAAATTCCATCCATCCAACATTCCACACCACACTCATTCTGGCTGAGCAGCAGGTAAACATAAGTTACAACACATTGCCCTTCTTTATGGGGAACAACTGCATTGTGAAACAAAATAAATAAAATACATATAAACATGTTGCCAAGAAATTGGTACAATGCATAAATTAAATGAAAAAAATGCAATAGTTTAATAATGCAATACAATATTAAAAATCTCACATCACAACCTGTTACACCATACCATATCTCCTCAAACTCACATAAAAGAAACGTCCTGTCACACCATACTACATCTCATCTCGCACACAGTGAATAATTAATAGAACATCCTGTCACACGGTACTACATCTCATCTCGCACTAAACTGTACTAGAGATTTCACACCACAATATATTCTGAACAAAATATCACATCACTTCCTGATTTAAATCACCATCCTACATCATACACCAAAACCCATATGCCACAGATCATACTAGTTGGCCAGACTGGTATAACGAGCAACACACAGGGAACAAACCTTAAAGCAATATATCAGGAAACAACATAACAAAAATGTGCACCACAGATCAGCAGATGAACACCCTCATAACCCTGCTACACACACTTCCAATAAAACTACTACACTCACTTGCCCACAAAAGGGAAACTCAAACACTAAGACAATGGGTGTCTTATTGACGCACCATTATTCAACAAACAATACCTAATAATGAGTGACTAAACAGAACACAGCCATCTCATACACGACTCAAACCGATGAGTGGCTCAACAGTTAACAACCACCTCATACACAACATTAGCAGTGGTTCAAAATTCTGGGACCTGTGTCCCTTTCCAATTCCAGTTATGGGGCATGGCTCTCCGTCGTGGTTCAAATTCAAGCACTAAGTTGATGGGTGACCTATTCACATACTATCAATCAACAACCAATACTTAGTAATGAGTGAATTAACTATAACACAGCCATCTAATACACAACTCTAACCAATGAGTGACCTAACACCTCAACGCCAACTCATACACAACAATCTTTTGCTTCTGGGACCCTCGTCCCTCTTGTGGATCAAGTTCTGGGACCTTTGTACCCAACATGGGCTCTTTGTTCCCGTTTTTTAGCTCTTCAATGTGTTTCAAATTCAAGGATATTGTCACCAACATGGGCTCTCAGACCCGCTTCCAATACTGGGACCTTTGTCCTGTTTTAGCTTCTTCTGGGCTCTCAGACCCGCTTCCAATACTGGGACCTTTGTCCTGTTTCAGCTTCTTCTGGGTTCTATGCCCCTTTTTTTCACAGTTTTTTTTAATGTTCACTGTTGCCATACTGGTTTCTCGGGCTCTCAAACCACTGCCGATATTCACGCAGCAGTATCCAATGCTATCATCAGCTTTTAATCAACACTGTTGCCATAAGAGTAATGTGGTAGGCAGGCGTTGGTAAGAAGAAACTGCACTGAAAATATCTACCCATTTCTCAATCCCCTTGTAGCGACTTTCACAGTAATATGGAGCTTTCTGTTAGTTTCATTGACAGTACCTGGTATAACAGTCTATCCATTATATTCTGAGTAACTCATGGATGCCACAAGATAGTTGCAGGAAAGTACCACAGAGATCTGGACTCACTGTGTCTCTAACAAGTCAGCTTTTCTTTCCTTGTCCTGGTGCAGAGGTGCTAGATAACCACTAGATGACACAGATGTATTACTTTAAAATCCATTTGAAGAGGGTGGAAAAGTACGATCCTACACACAACACTCCATCAGCACCGGAAAGCAGTACACCGTGAGAATGAGGAAAGCGCATCTGTGAAGGAAACTCTCAAACGGAGGAGGAGGACCAGTGTATCTGGAAATGGAATAGAGACATGCGCCTCATAAGCACAATACAAACTTGATGCCTGTAGCTAGATCCAAACACAAGATGGCAGCACGTACGTGACATTGAGCCAGATGGCTCCCGGCACGTCTTTGCAGGCAGTACATATTGTAATTGGCAGGGCACTGCACAAAGAGAAACAGAGCTCACGCTGGCAGCTCCGAACGAATGAAAGAAGATCGTTGAAGGTAGGTGACAGTTTGCAGTTGGCATTTTAAACTAGTGTGGCACCAAACACTGCACAGCAAAGTCCTAAACACTGCACAGTCTGCACAATAGAGTTGGCGCCCATACAGAAACAGCCCCTACAATGTCCCTCCCACGGCTGCTAAGGATCACTTCAGCATCAAAATAGAAAAGTGCCCATCACCAATACCAAACAACAAAGTGGCCAGATAGGCTCTTTTAGCAATCTTCTACCACACCTAGCCAAATAATCCTAAACTGGCAAAAATTTTCATTTCATCCTTTTTACCTATTTACATGTATTCTTTTCATAACATTTCAATATATCCGAAACAAAACAACATTGTCACAATTATACACCATTACTACATCAACATTCAAAAAAATCAAAAAGACAATGCAAACAATCAATGAACATAAACACCATATAAAAATAGGAATGCCTCCAATTGCTTCATTTGTGGGGCACCAGTCCTTATGTAATATATGCAAACAAGAGGACAATGAAAAGTTTACAGAGTCTGTGCTGGAGCAAGAATCATAACGGGTGCTACAGGGAATAAAGTATAGGATGCAATCCCCCCTGAAAAATTGACCCCTCAATAATAATAGCTTCCAGCATAGTAAACAAGCAGGCCCCCTTTTTTCACGACTTTAACAAAATATATATTGTGGCCACAGTATCCAGTAGGCCCAGGGTTAGTCATGGGTGCATGATACAACTGTTTCTGTGATTTGTTTTTTAACTTAATTATCATTTATGTCATGGAATTTAGCTCACTACTTATATGTTGATTTTTTAAAAAATGTTGGGGTGCCTGTAAAGCCTCACTAGCCAGTAGGCCAAGGTATAGTGGGTGGTGCATGGGCCTAGTCTTTCTGTGGGGTGTCTTGAATTTAAGCATCATTGAGGGCATGGATGGCATGTGATTGTGGTGATTTTTGAGTGTTTTTCGACTTCTTGGGGTGGTGGGGCCTGGCCATGTGGGTGGGGGACATTTGGAGGCCTGGCACAGGCAGAGCCTGGCCATGTGGTGGGGGTCAAGGTGCCATTTTTAAGCCAGGCAGTGTGCTCAGGCCTGCACCCACTTTGCCTTGCTTTCAACCATTATGCCTAGGGGTACTCATGGTGCATGGGCCTAGTCATTCTGTGGGGTGTCTTGAATTTAATCATCATTGAGGGCATAGATGGCATGGGATTGTGGTGATTTTTTAGTGTTTTTCGACTTTTTGGGGTGGTGTTGGGGCCTCGCCATGTGGGTGGGGGACATTTGGAGGCCTGGCACAGGCAGGGCCTGGCCATGTGGTGGGGGTCAAGGGACCATTTTTAAGCCAGGCAGTGTGCTCAGGCCTGCACCCACTTTGCCTTGCTTTCAACCATTATGCCCAGGGGTGCTCATGCTGCATGGGCCTAGTCATTCTGTGGGGTGTCTTGAATTTAATCATCATTGAGAGCATGGATGGCATGGGATTGTGGTGATTTTTTTAGTGTTTTTCGACTTTTTGGGGTGGTGTTGGGGCCTCGCCATGTGGGTGGGGGCCATTTTGAGGCCTGGCACAGGCAGGGCCTGGCCATGTGGTGGGGGTCAAGGGACCATTTTTAAGCCAGGCAGTGTGCTCAGGCCTGCACCCACTTTGCCTTGCTTTCAACCATTATGCCCAGGGGTACTCAGTGGTGCATGGGCCTAGTCATTCTGTGGGGTGTCTTGAATTTAATCATCATTGAGGGCATGAATGGCATGGGATTGTGGTGATTTTTGTGTGTTTTTCGACTTTTTGGGTTGGTGTTGGGGCCTGGCCATGTGGGTGGGGGCCATTTTGAGGCCTGGGACAGGCACAGCCTGGCCATGTGGTGGGGGTCAAGGGGCATTTTTTAAGCCAGGCAGTGTGCTCAGGCCTGCACCCACTTTGCCTTGGTTTCAACCATTATGACCAGGGGTACTCAGTGGTGCATGGGCCTAGTCTTTCTCTGGGGTGTCTTGAATTTAAACATCATTGAGGGCATGGATGGCATGGGATTGTGGTGATTTTTGAGTGTTTTTCGACTTTTTTGGGTGGTGTTGGGGCCTGGCCATGTGGGTGGGGGCCATTTTGAGGCCTGGGACAGGCAGGGCCTGGCCATGTGGTGGGGGTCAAGGGGCCATTTTTAAGCCAGGCAGTGTGCTCAGGCCTGCACCCACTTTGCCTTGCTTTCAACCATTATGCCCAGGGGTACTCAGTGGTGCATGGGCCTAGTCTTTCTCTGGGGTGTCTTGAACTTAAACATCATTGAGGGCGTTGGTGGTGTATAACTTATGTTCCTCTGGCTTCCATTGCGTTTAGGTGCACAAGAGAACCACCAGTGCCAGGAGGAACTCCTGCAGCGGTGTGTGCAGCACAACGTCACCTGACGTCACGTGTGGCCACAGACAAGACAACTCTGCAACTCGTGCAACTGCGGCCTGCTGTTCTGACATCTCAAGAAGATGGCCCCAAAGAAAGTTGCCGTAGCGCCTCAGCGAAAAAAGTCGCCAGTGCCACTGCCAGTAAGAAGGAGCAGAAGAAGCAAGTGGCACCACCTACCAAGGAGACTGGTGTGCCCACCGACACCTTTTTTGGGGAAAAAAAACGACGCCTGCAGCAGCAGCGGTGTCCGCCGGGGACCAAGCTGGAAGCAGCACCTCCGCTTCATTGGGCTCAGTGCCACCACGCCAAGTTAGGTCCAAGACCACCATGAGTGCTGCTGCGGCAGCCACTTTGGTTGTTGAATCACCATCGACCAGTGATCTTGGCTCATCACAAGAAAATACCATACAATCAACGCCGGGTGTAACTCAGCAGATGAGTGTTCAACAACCACAGCCACAAACACAGGTGAAAGTAGTACAAGCGCAAGTACATGGGCAAGGAGAGGCGCAAGTACAGCCGCAAGCAGAGGCGCAAGTAGAGGCGCAAGTACAGCCGCAAGGAGAGCCGCAAGGAGAGGCGCATGGACAGGTGCATGGAGAGGTGCGACTAGAGGTTCATGGAGCGGCACAACTGCCTACAACGCTTGTTCCTCCAGAAGTAGGGGCCCATCAGGAAATTGCTATTCAAGAGGAGGTATCACCCGAGGAAGCCACTCCTCCTGATGATGATTCGTTGACTTCCAGATCCCCAGCAAGAAAAAGGTCAAGGAGGGCTACTACTACTACAAGTTCTTCTTCAAGCCCCCTTCCTTCTGATGACCTTGATCCTGATTGGAAGCTACAAATGCAGTCTGAGAGTGAGGCACGCCATGATAAGTCGATAAAGGTAGCTAAGACTAAAAGGAAGGCTCCCGCAAAGCTTCGACTTATGGCTGATGATGACGAACAAGAAGTGGTGTCTTCTGCTGATGAACAGTCTGACGATGACCCAGTCATCACAGTCGTCACTCCAGCCCCAGCAGGCATGCAGCAGACAGACATTTTAACCCTAGCCCGAATGACTGCTGAGCGGGATATGGGCGGCGTGGCACTGGTACCACCAGCGTTAACTACAACACCAACACGACCTACAGCTTCCATCTTTTTTAGTCAGAAGGGCCGGCATGGACCTCCATCCAGCTCGACCTCAAGTAGTGGTGCTGTAAGTGAACAACAGAAACGAATTCAGCCACGCCCATCCTCCACTTCATCTGGCATTGAAAGTCAAAGTAGCACCTCCACCTTCAGCAGACATCACCAGTCCCTACTTTGGGACTTCTTTACTGTTAGCGCATGTGAGAAGTTGGCCTGGTATATAATGCTCACTAATTCTAGTGATCACTTTGTACCATGCCAAGCAACCCTTATGATGATTGGTTGTAATTCAACCTTGTAGACCAGTTATCCTAGTGGTAACGTGGACAAAGCAGTCTTAGGCTAAACTCTGAAAGGCATGTGAAGCCAGCTGTATTACCATACACAACCCCCTTGAATACCAAATGAAAGGACACCACACAGATATATATTGAAAATATATATTGATTTATTAACTATAAAATCCCCTGGACTCTTTATGAGCACAGAAGCACAAGCGTATTTAAAATACACAAAAGTTGCACAATATGGATGAGCCCTAGGGGTCACCTAAACCATATACTAAGAATAGTGGTATAAGAGATACCACTCAGAACAGAAACAGGCCTAGGGCCTTGGGAATCGCTGGAGCTATTCGAGACTAGCAGTGACTAAGTCGGGAAAGGCCCGCAGGACTCGGGTGCAGTGTTTAAAGTGCACGCACTCACCAATGTAAAGTCTATGGTGCGTAAAAAGTACAAAGTTAGTTAGTTCGGAACCTTCCGAGTGACCTAGAATGCTGAATCTTAAGACACAGGCCCTTGAGATGTGTACCAGTGTAGGAACACCGGCGGAGCTGAGTTACCTCACCCACAGGAAGCGGGTGCACAGGGTCGAAGTAGTGTCGGGTTTCGTCACGCTGGTCGATGGTGCTTGGAGCTGAAGATGCTGCAGGCGGCTCGATGTGAAGAGTTCCGGTGGATCCAAGGGTGGATCTGAAGTTGTGAAGACCTGAAAGCAGAGGGGACAATGTTCAGAGTCACTAGCCAGTGACTACCGTGGAACCAGATTGGAACCAGGCGATGTCGGGTGCAAACAGGCGTTGAGGTGTAGCTTCTCTCTGCAGCCACGTAGACATTGGGGGTCGAGGACGTCCAGGAGTCGGTCACGAGCTGTCCCACGCAGGTTTCTCGCTGTTGGCGGTGTCGGGGACTTGATCGGAGCAAACAGGCCTTGGCTAATGCAAGCCACGCAGGAATCAAAAAATGCTTACCACTCAGACCAGCAAGGTCAGAACGGGGGCTCCTTTCTGCAGGAGCTAGGGCAAGTCTGGAGCAACCAGACCCACAGTGTAGTTTGTCGGTTTTGTTGCCAAGATGGCCGCTGACCACGTGGCTAGTGGCCGGGATGGCGCGTCGAGTGGCACAATGCAAAAGAGCCCCACGCAGATCGTGGAGATGCTGGGGGGCTGATCTGCGGTACAAGGGCTGCTCGATGGTGGGGGTTCTCTGTCCCCAACGCACAATGACGAGGGTGCCTCGGTTGCTGCGCTGTCAGCTTTTCAGGTGTCTTCCAAGATGTCCGGTCCCACGTCTCTCGATGCCTCCACGGGTCCCTTCTTTGCAGGGACTGTGGATCGGGCTCTGAGAAGTCTGGGAGTCTAGGTCTTGTTAGGCTCTGGGCTCGGGCTCCGGTGGGAGGCGGCGGCAAAGCAGACATCGAGTTACTGGTTGGTGCCTGTGTTCACAGGGTGGCCACTCCTAGGCCACAAGGGAGATTCTCTTCAGTCTTCTGAGCAGCAGAATGTCGAAGTCCAGTCTTCTTCTTTGTTTAAAGTTGATTCAGGATGATCTGCTGTGCAATGGCACTGCTCCCACTCTTATTTCCAATCTGAGGGGTGGATCACCTACTAGGTCCCTCGTCTGGGAGGAACCAGGAAGGGGGGTGGTTACACCCCCTTTCCTTTGTCCAGCCAGGAAAGTCCCAGGACCGGTTTGGACTGGCTTGTGCATGGGGACACCTTGTGTGCCCCGGGCATGTCTGTTTCTATTCAGCCCTGTCCTACCCAATACACAAAACCCTGTCTGGGGTGGTGCTCGCACCTCCCAAGGCAGGAAACCCTTTGTCCAAGCCTCCCTCGCTGGAAGGACTCCCAGCAGCAGGAGGTCAGACTGGTATCTGTGGTGGCAGCATCCATTTTGTGATGCTGAGGCTCTGGTTAACTTTAACCGGGGTTAAGGCTACACACATGTCGTGTCCCTCTAGAAGGGTGGAATGTTATCCCCGTTGACAGAACTGTCGAGGGGATAGTATTCCAATTCGTATGACACCTTACTCGACATGTTTTGATAAAGCCAAACCAAAGATAGCAAATAACCGCGAGGATTATAATGCACTTAAGAGTATATGGTATGGCAATATCCCGGAACAGCTTAGGGAGTGGTTCCCGACAGCTGCAGACAGGCTCGGCTCATGCTAGAGCACCATCTCACATATTTCCAAGCACTCTGCCTCCAGGATTGAAGAGGCCTTCCATTGGAGTGGCTGATAGGAACATATGTGACCAGTTTAAGGTTAGATATAGGGATACTATATCTAAGTAAGAGGTGATTACACCAACTTACCCCAGCTGAGTGATCAGCCAGTTGTGTCAGATATGGAGGCCAGGCCAGGGGTGGCACAATACATGCTGCAGCCCCTGGTAGGCCTTGGAAACACCTATGCCCTGGGTACCTAGGGTACACTGTTACAGGGGCCAATAAGGTGAACCAATTGTGTTATGCACCTAAGGTACATGGAGTCCATTTTAAGGAGAGAGCAATCAGCCTGGGGCCCTGAATAGCAGGATCCCAGGCCAACTAAGTCAAAAACCAGCTAAACACCAGGCAAAAAGTTTGGGGGTAACCATAGTCAGATATCCACCTTTCTACAGCGCAAAGGCGGAAACATGGTCATTTGTTCAATTTGTAAAGCATGCGTTAGTCGGGGTAAGCTTGGTTCCAACTATGGTATCGGAGGCCAGAGAGGTCATCTCAAAAAACACCACACTATCGAGTGGGAAGCACACATGAGGAAGTACGAGGAAGGCAAAAGAAAAACAAATCCAAATGTATCCCTTGATATTGCATCTGATGATGACGAGAATCTGATCATGCAGGGGGGAAGTGAAAAAGCGACAGACATTTTCTCTGGTACACCCAGTACCCCGAGCAGCAGCACTGCAGTGGTATCGCCCACACCCTCTACCCCTGCAACATCTATGAGGCACACTAAGAGTGTTGGAGAGACACCAATGCGAAAAACTACATCAATGGGCATAACTGGTTTGCAGCCGTCATCATCATCATCACGTAAAATGATCCAGCCCACCATTCGTGCAATGTTGTGGTCGGAGGCGCCATTTAACGCAACCACCCAACGGTACATCTGTATAACGCAAAGCTGGCTAAAATGCTAGCACTGGACCTTCTCCCTTTTTCTTTCGTGGAAGGGGTGGGGTTTCTAGAATTAGTGGCAACAGTCTGCCCTAAATGGAAGGTTCCTAGCTGGTCCTATTTTGCCAGAGTTGCGGTTCCAGCACTACATCAAGATGTGCTGGGGGGCGTGGCTTGGATGCCGAGGAGGTAGGCAGCGTGAGCTCGGAGCTCCGTGCCCGATCCCGGAAAATATCCTGAAAATCCATTCGAACCCCAAGATAAAGGACATAATCCGATACTGGACGGTACTGCGGAGGGTCCGGGACCCGCGGAAGACGACACCGAGCATTCCCGCAGCAGTATCGTCACTTCGAAAGCTGAACTCGGCCGAGAAGTCGCGGACCCCAAAATGGCGGCGATGGCATGAGATCGCTGGTGACGGAGACATCTGCCCGGAGACCCACTGAGGATCGCTCCCGGACACGCTAGAGGTGCTGGCGGCCGCGTCGCGCCTCTCCCCCGGCACTGGCAGAACTTTGGGCACGCCCTTGGGCGGTGGCTGAGGACCGTCTCCTGACTGGGGCGACAACGGCGCGACAGTGACTTGGAGACGAGAACCCCGGATCTCAGACGACACTGGCGCTGGCCGAGCCACGACCGCTCGGTACTGCTTGCCTCTTGGTGACACTTCTGGCCCTGAGGACCCGGCCGGAGGAGGGTGCCCGGCGCCGCTTGGAGGGCGACCAGGAACATATTCTGAGGACCACCGCCCATCCCGGCCCAGATGGGGAAACCGAAGGGGAAGGGAGATGGCGCGACCGACACTGAGGCGGCGGAAGGAGCGGAGAGAGACCAGGCGGCGTTGCAACGGATGCAGGATCGCATCCTGGAAGCCATCGCCACCACAAAGGATGCCCTGCAGCAAGATATAGCTCAGGTGGCGACGGGCTTGGGCCTCCTGAAGGCCGACCACGACAAACTGAAGGACAGGGTGAAATCCGTGGAGACCACGGTTAAGGATTTAGCCCCGGCCCAGGCAACGGTGAAGGCCCAGATGGCCGATGTGATGGACCGCCTGAAGGTACTGGAAAGGAGGGCCGAGGATGCAGAAAATAGGAACAGGCGCAACAACGTACGCCTAGTAGGCCTGCCGGAGAAAATTGAAGGCGACGACATGGTGGGCTATTTGGATAACTGGCTGCGGACGGAGGTGGCACCTGAAGGACTGTCCCCCTTCTTCTCCCTGGAGCGGGCGCATAGAGTTCCAGCGCGTCCGCCAGCCCTGGGCCTTCCTCCTCGCCCGGTGGTGTTCAAATTGCTCCATTACCGGGACAGAGACTGGCTTTTGCAAAGGGCGAGAGAGGCAGGGCCCTTTCAGGTGGAAAACAACAGAGTCACCATGTTCCCGGACTACACGTTTGAGACTCAGCGACTTCGGGCTAACTTCTTGTCCCTCAAGAGAGAGCTCCGCCAGGAAGGCATCAAATACTCCCTGTTGTTTCCTGCTAAACTACGAGTGGTGGTAGACGAAAAGTCTTTATTCTTCACGTCTTCCGCGGATGCATGGGACTGGTGGGACACTTATAAGGCAGGTACGGACGGTGCCAAGGTCAGGGAGGAAGAGGCCAAGGCGGATAGGCCGATCAGGCAGTCCCAACGGATCAGGAAGAATCGCAAGAGGACCGGGAAACCCTCGATGTCACAGACGGAGGCGGAGAGGCAGGCGGCCCTGCAGGCGGTGGTGGACTTATCTAGAGCCGCCAGGACTCAATCTGGAAAGGGCACGGATTCGGAGGCCCCGGGAACGGGCTCAGAGACAGGACACTCGGAGTTTGGAGGAGCCCGGGGCCCTATTGTGACGCCGCAGACCTCGGGAGAGATACTGGAGGCGTGCTGAACTGGTTTGGCGGAATGGACTCGCTGGTTGGACACCGGGGCGATGGACCCACAGCAGTGGAAAGACAATGATTGAGGTTTTGGGGAACTGTAATGTGGGGATTGTGGGGTGGAGCACGCGGGGCTGATTTGTTGGAGGTCTTATAGCATTGAGCCGCGCCTTACTGGCCCATAAGGTCATCGCAGTGGGGACTGCGAGTATTACCACCTTTCCTTGAGGGGTGGTCGGGAGTGTTGGTTTGGATGGGGGTACTTCCAGTTGCGGGGGGGCCTGTCCTGGGGGGGTGGGAGTTACGGGCCGTTGGGGTTGCTCGAGGGGTTGTAGCTGTTGGAGGGGTTTGGCTTCCTGTTTGGAGAGGGTGGGGGGGAGGGCCCGTGGTCGCGGGACTTAGGCGAACACTGTTCTTTGTTGTATGGTCCGGTTGTGTAGGGGGGAATGGCTAGTACTGGAGCATTGAAATGTGTTACCTGGAATGTGCGGGGCATGCAGTCCATGACGCGCAGACATAAGGTTCAGGCATA
Source organism: Lissotriton vulgaris (assembly GCF_964263255.1). NCBI lineage: Eukaryota > Metazoa > Chordata > Amphibia > Caudata > Salamandridae > Lissotriton > Lissotriton vulgaris. The sequence goes on from NC_141698.1 coordinate 616,332,201, forward strand.
CCTCAAGCGTAGGGGGGTACACATAGCGTTCCTGCAGGAGACGCACCTGAATAAGCAGGAAGGGGCGGCTCTACAAAGGCGCTGGAGGGGGCAGTTATTCTACACGACATTTTCAGCATTTGCGAGGGGGACATTGATTTGGATACGGGCGGGGGTCCCCTTCCAAGTCTCGAAGTCGTCGATAGACCCAGAGGGCAGATATGTGGCTGTGGAAGGAAGGCTGAGAGGCAGGATGATATCACTATGCAACGTGTATGCTCCTAATGTAGACCTGCCCGCTTTCTTATCTAACGTTTCGGGCAAACTGGCGGGTTACTTGGCAGGGCCGGTCCTCTTGGGGGGGGGACTTCAACTCGGTTGAAGATGTACTGCTAGATAGGTCCCATCCCCCACTTCGCGCATCCCCAGCACATAGGATCGCCAAGCGTAGATTAGACTGGCAGGAGAGTTGGGCCCTCACGGACGCATGGAGGGCGTTGCACCCCACCACTAGGGATTACTCCTTTCACTCCCGCCTGCATGATTTACATGTGAGGCTGGATGCGTTTCTTTGTTCGGAATGTGTGCTCCCTGCGGTGGGTGGGGCGGAATACTTGGCAAGGACGATATCGGACCACAACCCCTTGTTGATGTCTCTGGAATGGATGGTGACTGTTAACAGCGTACCAACATGGCGCCTGCAACCTGACACCCTGGACGACTTGTTGTTCAGGGAGGCCCTGAGTGACTGTATTGAGAGCTATTTTGAGAGGAACAGTGGCTCGGCTTCCACGAGGGCGGTTGAATGGGATGCTTTCAAGGTGGTGGTGCGGGGACACTGTATTGGGCACACGGCAGGGGCACGGAAGACTTTGTTGGATGACTTAGATAAGGCTGAGACACGGCTGAGGGATCTTGAGAAGAGGCGCCCAAATCACCCAGACTTGCAGGAGGGGCTTAGCGGGGCGCGGGAGGGGCTGGCGGTAGAGCTAGAGCGGCTGCGTAGTTTCGACCACAAGGCGTACGTGACGAGGGCGCATGCGGAAGGTGATAAGGCGGGGGCGATGTTGGCTTGGCTTGCTAACCCTATCCGGGGGGGAGGGCCGATCATGAGGATCCAGGTGCCAGGGGAGGAGCCTTGCCACTCCCAACCCGGGATCCTGAACAAGTTCCGAGCCTATTATGAAGGGCTCTATCTGAGTGGTGATACTGGAGGGACGGAGGAGCTTGAGGAGTTCTTGGATGGGCTGGAGTTGCCGCGAGTGGAGGACTCGGAGGCAGAGGAGTTAGGGCGGCCCATCTCCCTCGGTGAAATAGGTTGCGCAGTAAAACAGATGGCTAGAAACAAGACCCCGGGCCTTGACGGTCTACCGATCGAATTCTATGGCAAATACCTGGAGCATCTTGCTCCGCGGCTGCGCGAGGTATACAATGAGGCGCAGGAGAAGGGCCGACTCCCGGGCTCCATGTGCGAGGCCCTAATGATCCCACTCTTGAAGCCGGGCAGGGAGGGTACGGCGCTGTCCTCGTACCGCCCGTTGTCTATGTTGACGACGGATTACAAAATCCTTAGTAAGATTCTAGCCAACAGATTGCTAGTGCATATGACGAGCCTGGTTCACGGTGACCAGTGCGGTTTCATACCGACACGCAACACCACTCATAATATCCGCAGACTGACGAGACTGTTGGGTGTGGACTGGCCAGGCACCATCTCCCCATTTGTCCTGTCCATCGACATTGAAAAGGCGTTTGACAGCCTCGAATGGGGTTACCTGTATGAGGTGATGCGTCGCTTTGGACTGGGAGACGGATATATACAGTGGACCAAGGTCCTCTATAATGAGGCGGTAGCTAGGGTCCGGGTAGGTGCGCTGATCTCGAAACAGTACCCGATCAGGCGTGGCACTAGACAGGGTTGTTCCCTATCCCCGTTACTGTTTGCGTTAGCAATGGAACCCTTCGCTGCGGTAGCCAGACTGGGCCGCCACTACGCAGGTTTGCCTTTTAGGGGGAGACCACACCTCATCTCCCTTTATGCGGATGACTTGTTAATGTTTTTGGCTGATGCCGGCGCTGAACTCCAGGGGGCACGGAGGCTACTGGAGCAGTTCGGTAGATTATCGGGCCTGAAGGTCAACTGGCCAAAATCCTGTCTGTTCCCCCTGAGGCCGGGAGAGCCGTGCCCACTCACTGCTCAGGAACTCCGATGGGAGCCGCGCTGCCTACATTATCTAGGGGTTTATGTCTACCACACCCCATCCGACCTGCTAGATGGCAACGTAACTCGCTGTGTTAACGCCCTGCGTGGATCTATGGACTTCTGGGCGACTCTACCGCTCTCTCTGGCTGGTAGAATTTCCCTGCTGAAAATGATAGCCCTGCCCAGGCTTTTGTACTATTTCAGGACACTGCCGGTATGGATCCCGAGTACGCTTTTCAAACGCCTGAGGTCACTGATCATAATGTTCCTGTGGGGCACGGGCAGGAGACGCATAGCGCTCGACACGCTGTTGCGCCCCAAAGATGAGGGAGGTATGGCAGTGCCGGACTTCGAGGGATATTACCTCGCTGCCCAACTGCAGACTTTTACTCAGGAGGTGGCGAGAGTATATAGAGGTCCCGAGGAAGCGAGAGTCGAAGGCACCCCGCGACACGTTCTGGCGTATATCACGCTGCACCAGAAACTCCGAGTGGGAGACCTGACGGTTGAGGAGCAGACTTTCCGTCTGTGTTGGGACCGGGCCCGTAGGCGGGCGGGTGTCCGCCTTATGTACGCCCCCGAAATACCGTTGGGAATGATCACCGCCCTCCCACATGGAGGTGACTGGTCGCGCTTGCTCGGGTGGGAAGAGGCGGGAGTACACGTGCTGGGTGACCTCTACGAGGATGGGGTGTTGCTGCCGTTTCGGGACCTACGAGAGAGATTTGACTTACCGAGGGGTGACTATCTGCTGCACGCGGCAGTCACAGGCGCCATGCGAGCCCATTGGGGGGAAGGGCAGCAGGAACCAGGTACCTCAATGGCATGCCAGTACGCCATGATGGCGGCGGGAACCTTTAAGGCCGTCACGTGCTTGTACTCGAGAATGCAGCGGGAGGCCTTGCAACCTTTGGCAGTCCTGAAGGCCAAGTGGGAGTTGGACCTCCAGGTGGAGATACCAGACACGACCTGGGGCCAACTGCTGAGGAGGGCGCGGAAGAGCTCGAGGAATGCCAGGTTCCAATTGATCCACTTTTATATTGTCCACAGGGCATACCTCACGCCCGAGAAAATCCAACAATACTTCGGGGCGACCGACGCTGCTTGCCCCAGATGTAGTACAGCGGGGGCGGATCTATGTCATATGCTGTGGGATTGTCCCTCTCTGGGCGACTATTGGCAGGAAGTTGGGCGGGCCCTTAACGAGGCGACGGATAGGGACATTCAGTATACTAAGGCAGTTGGCATCCTTCACTGGTTCCCACATACGCCTAGAAATACGATGTCAAGTAAATTTATAGATTTGGGGCTTATCTTGGCCAAGCGGGAGATCACACGAAATTGGAAGTCCAGAGTGGGGCCCACGTATGAAAGATGGTATGGGGAGTGTCTGAGATGGGCTGCGTGTGATAGCACCCTGAGATACCAGATGGCCTGGAGGTCGAATGATGAGAAAGCACTGGAAAGGGCGACTGCATGGGAGATGATGGTGCAGGCGCTCAGGGATGTGGGCGGTGAGGAACAGGAAGGCGAGAGCGACCTAGCAGGAGCAGATCCCAACACTATACAGGAGAACACACCTTAGCGATTGTTTGCTTCCTCCTGCATCACCGGGCACTGACACATGGCTACTCAAGCGCAGCGCGACCACGGGGGAGGGTGGGTAGGAAGCTGATTTGGAGGGATGTTGGGGCACCAAAATCTGGGGAGGGGGAGGGGCATAAACTACAAAAGCATTCCAGGGTTATATGCACAAAGAAGCGGTCAGACAATGTACGCAGTACGAGACCGAGACGGAAGATGAAGCTGCCCGCACCACAAGCGGGGAGAGCCCCCCGGAAGGAAGGCACAAATTCCTCAATTGAATTGGTTCATGTACATACTGATGTTGATGAATATATTGTCTGTACTTTTATATTGGTGATGCAATAAAAATGATGTTAAAAAAAAAATCAAGATGTGCTGGAGGTGATTGGGGCAGCTTTGCAGAAGAGTGCTGTTCACACTATCCACTTGACAACAGACATGTGGACCAGTTGCCAAGCCCTTGATTACATGTGCATCACTGCACACTGGGTCTCTTTTTCAGGGGTTAGAGACAAGTCAAGTGCAGTTGTTGACCTGGACACAGTTTTTCAAGCTTCTCAGAAACATGAAACATTAGCCATGTTTGCCATGGAGAAAAGTCATACTGCAAAAAACATTTTGGATGAGTTTAACAGTAAGGTCTCTGAATGGCTGCAACCAAGAAATCGCATAGTTGGTTATGTTTCCACGGATAATGGCAATAATATAGTTAGGGCCATGCAGGACGGTGACTATTTCAGAGTGCCGTGTTTAGCGCACTGTATAAACCTGGTTGTTCAAGATTTCTTGAAAACTGAAACCCAAGTCAAGAAGTTACTGTCTATGTGCCGAAGAATCTGCACACATTTCAGCCATTCTTTTAAGGCCCGGAAGCAGCTGAGGAGCATTCAACATGTCCGTAAAGTGCCAGTCAAAGGACTCATCCAGGAGGTGGCAACACGTTGGAACTCAACATTTTACATGCTTGAGCGTCTGTTTGAGCAGTGCATTGTAAGCAATGACTATATCTTTACAGTAGGTTATATTGACCTGAGGCTAGAGTTGGAGGAATGACAGCTAGTTAAAAGCCAGACAGACATGCTTCGTCCTTTTGAGGTCTTCACACGTGAAGTCAGCAGGGAGGACTATTCTTTGAGCAAAGCTATCCCATTGTTGCGCATGCTAGAGCACCAACTGAAGGCAGTGTCTTCAACGTTGAGAGATGATGGTGGAAAGCAAGCTGCATATCTGTTGGCGGAGAACTTATTAAGCCGCCTAGTTGCCAATGAAAGGCTTCAAAAGATACATACAGAACAACATTACATTTGTGCCACTATTCTGGATCCACGGTACAAAAAGGCAGTGGCCAGCAAAGCATTCATTCCTTTTGATGAGGCAGATGTTTCAAAGTACAAACATTGGATAGCTGTGTCAGCCAAACGGTTCGAAAAAGATCGGCAGACAATTCAAGGAGCCGTCAGAAGTCCAACTGAATCAGCAGGCGATCCAGCGTCAAGTTCAACTTCTGAATCTGTGGCCAAAGGGAGTCACTTTCCCTCACAGCTGTTAACGACACCAGCAGCAACCCTATCATCATCCTCACCTGCACCAGGCCCAGCCATAATATTGTCGGAAGCGGATTGGCTAACTCATCAAGGGTTTGTTCGTTCCAGTGCTGAGATGCCACAGATGGTACGCAAAGTAGAGCAACCGTGGAGAACCTTGAGTTGATGGTGCAGGCCGATCTGGATGAGCCAACACAGGTCTTTGTTCATATGAACCCATTGCAGTATTGGTACAGGAAAATGGCTCTATAGCCACTGATCGCCAACCTGGCTTTAAATTATTTGTCTTTCCCACTCGCAAGCGTGTCTTATGAACGTGTTTTCAGTGCTGCTGGTGCCATTGTAACTTCAAAAAGGTCCCGCCTCTCGGCCAAAAATGTGGAGGTTAACACTGATCAAGATGAATCAGCACTTGATACCACCAGATTACAAAGTACGTGAATGCACGGAGGAAGAAGAGGACATCGACTTAGGTGACGGAAGTTCTTCTCTGTTACCTGACCTACTTCCGTCTCAAATCATGGAGTTGGAGGACGAGCTCTACTTCCCTGACACCGAGCCCTGAAAATGACTTCCTTTTTTTCGTTCTTATTCACTTTTATTCCTGTGTGTCTTTCTTTGTTTTGCAACTTTTACCACAAAACTCTAATCACAACAAGTCCATCAGCAGCACTGTCTTCGTCTTATATTCCTTATTGATTTGAAGGTGCCGCTGTCTGCATTCCTGAGGATCACAAGTTCACAACTCAATCATGCTCCTTTATACTCCTCCTCCAGACTCCCCCTATCCATTTCCCTCAAGGCAGATGGATGGATTACGACGAGTCCCCTCAAGTGGGACTGAAATTACTGACTGACTACATGCTTGCTGATTGCTGACAGAGTTGCTTTTGATATTGACAGGAGAGGCTGCCCTGTGGGCCCTCACTTTCCGAAGAAGATGCAGACAAAAAGTAGAACAGGTAATGAATAATTAAGAAGATGGCATGCACTGGACAGCAATGGCTGTCTGGCTCTGATGAAACCAATTGCTGTTTGTTTTTTGAGCATGAAATGATGATTCATATGTCTTGTCTTAGTTATTATCTAATCTTTCACACAGTAATTGTAACTCATGTCAATCAGCAACTCTTTTTTTTTACCTTGTTTAATTAAAATTGTACTTCAAATTCAGGGGCCACTATATTGCATTTCACAAAATATAAAAAATGTCCTTGGAGCGGACTCACTTGCCAATATACCATGATGATTGATTAAATAATATATCTTTTTTCTTTACAGTCACTCACTGGGATGGATGGATCATCAGCGTCGATTTACGGAAGAACTATGGCCAATTCGTGAGTAGCAAACAGGTAAACCAGTCTACAACAACTACTACCGCCAGACTACATGTCTGTCTATTCGTGGTATGTATTGGTCAAGGGTGAGGCAGTGTACTGTTGTTATTATGCAAGGCAGAGTCTACTCCAGACAGCAGTTCATGTAAAATTGGGGCTATGTGGCTTGCTGCATATAATTCGATATGCTTTGTCTGTCTGACAAAGAGCCTAGGTATGCTACATCAGGTTACTTCACTCAGTGGTGCCTGCCTTGACCCTCTGCATGGCACTGCCTCAAGCTTGGTCCAAACATCCGCTATGTTTGCAAAATTTGCTGTTTTTCGGTATTTCGCAAATCTCGCGAAAGAACAGAAAAATTGCAAATTCTTGAGCGGAAAGGATTTTTGGCCCATGCTTGCGGCAGGGCCATGCAGATGGTCAAGGCAGGCACCACTCAGTGAAGCATCCTCCTGATGTAGCATACCTAGGCTCTTTGACACAGACAGATAAAGCATATCTACGGTTTAGGGTTCAGTGTGTTTTACTTGGCTTTTTGGGTTTAAGTTGGTATGGTTCACGCTGATTCTAGGGCTCGGGCCCGATGCAGGCTCGTTCATAATGATGTTGGCAATGTTTTAGTGGGGTTTGGTGTTCTTTGGTCCAGAATTGGCAGAATTTTGGCCTTTTCGGGTGTTTTGCGGGCGCGTGTTTTTGGCTGAAAACTAAGTGAAAAGTAGTCGTAGACCTTCTTCTTCTTCTTCTTCTTCTTCTTCAAAGAGCGCAGTGGTTCGATTTTGTTCTGCCTTGCTGAAATTCTTGTGAATCGCTGGAACAAGTGACAGTCCAGGCGAGTTTCAAGAGGATCAAAGTAGTGGAAGTGCTGAAAATAGCAATGTTTTGTGAACAGCGCAATTTGCCATGTTTTGAATATACCAGTATTGCTTGTATTTGGGGGGCTGTTTGGTGGTGTTCTAGATTTGTGGGGGGAGGGTGTGGGGGTCTGGGAGCACTGCTGGGATAGCATAATTTTTATTGGAAGTGATTTGAAGAAAATCCATGGTGGGAAAGAGGAGTCAGGGCCTAGCTGCAGGGCACCTTTGGACCGATCTTGACTGGTTGGCTGAAAACGTTCTAAGTATGAATTATTGCATTTATGCTTTTTTGCCTGTTTAGGGGTGTTCTGCTTTTTTGCGAGTGGCTGCAGGGGTCTGGGGCATAGCTCGGAAGGTCTAATATCGGAATTAAGTGTTTTGGACCAAATCCATGGTGAAAAAGTGTTTGCGTTTTTGCTCACTTGCCTGTCTTTGTGGTGCTGTTTGGGGGGCTTCCAGGTTTTTGTGGGTGGGGTTTGAGGTCTGGGAGCACTGCTGGCACAGTCTAATGTTGATTGCATTTGTTTTTCAGGAAATCCATGATGGAAAAGGGGAGTTAGGGCCTAGCTGCACAGCGCATTTGGACTGAATTGAAGGTAGTAGGCCCATTTTTGCTTTTTGCCTGTTTGGGGGTGTTCTGCTTTTTTGCGGGTGGCTGCAGGGGTCTGGGGGCATAGCTCGGAGGGTCTAATATCGGAATCAAGTGTTTTGGACCAAATCCATGGTGAATTTTTTTTTGCGTTTTTGCTCACTTGTCTGTCTTTGGGGTGCTGTTTGGGGGGCTTCCAGGTTTTTGTGGGTGTGTTTTGGGGTCTGGGAGCACTGCTGACACAGTCTAATGTTGATTGCATTTGTTTTTCAGGAAATCCATGGTGGAAAAGGGGAGTTAGGGCCTAGCTGCACAGCGCATTTGGACTGAATTGAAGGTAGTAGGCCCATTTTTGCTTTTTGCCTGTTTGGTGGTGTTCTGCTTTTTTGCGGGTGGTTGCAGGGGTCTGGGGGCATAGCTCGAAAGGTCTAATATCGGAATCAAGTGTTTTGGACCAAATCCATGGTGAAAAAGTTTTTGTGTTTTTGCTCACTTGCCTGTCTTTGGGGTGCTGTTTGGGGGGCTTCTAGGTTTTTGTGGGTGGGTTTTGGGGTCTGGGAGCACTGCTGGCACAGTTTAATGTTGATTGCATTTGTTTTTCAGGAAATCTATGGTGGAAAAGGGGAGTTAGGGCCTAGCTGCACAGCGTATTTGGACTGAATTGAAGGTAGTAGGCCCATTTTTGCTTTTTGCCTGTTTGGGGGTGTTCTGCTTTTTTGCGGGTGGATTTAGGGGTCTGGGGGCATAGCTTGGAGGGTCTAATATCGGAATCAAGTGTTTTGGACCAAATCCATGGTGAAAAAGTTTTTGCGTTTTTGCTCACTTGTCTGTCTTTGGGGTGCTGTGTGGGGGGCTTCCAGGTTTTTGTGGGTGTGTTTTGGGGTCTGGGAGCACTGCTGACATAGTCTAATGTTGATTGAATTTGTTTTTCAGGAAATCCATGGTGGAAAAGGGGAGTTAGGGCCTAGCTGCACAGCGCATTTGGACTGAATTGAAGGTAGTAGGCCCATTTTTGCTTTTTGCCTGTTTGGTGGTGTTCTGCTTTTTTGCGGGTGGCTGCAGGGGTCTGGGGGCATAGCTTGGAAGATCTAATATCGGAATCAAGTGTTTTGGACCAAATCCATGGTAAAAAAGTTTTTGTGTCTTTGGGGTGCTGTTTGGGGGGCTTCTAGGTTTTTGTGGGTGGGTTTTGGGGTCTGGGACCACTGCTGGCACAGTCTAATGTTGATTGCATTTGTTTTTCAGGAAATCCATGGTGGAAAAGGGGAGTTAGGGCCTAGCTGCACAGCGTATTTGGACTGAATTGAAGATAGTAGGCCCATTTTTGCTTTTTGCCTGTTTGGGGGTGTTCTGCTTTTTTGCGGGTGGCTGTAGGTGTCTGGGGGCATAGCTCGGAAGGTCTAATATCGGAATCAAGTGTTTTGGACCAAATCCATGGTGAAAAGGTTTTTGCGTTTTTGCTCACTTGCCTGTCTTTGGGGGGCTTCCAAGTTTTTGTGGGTGGGTCTTGGGGTCTGGAGCACTGCTGGCACAGTCTAATGTTGATTGCATTTGTTTTTCAGGAAATCCATGGTGGAAAAGGGGAGTTAGGGCCTAGCTGCACAGCGCATTTGGACTGAATTCCAGGTAGGCCCGAAATTTGCTAAGTCTCACTTTTTGCGGTTTTGCTTTTTGCCTGTTTGGGGGTGTTAAACTTGTTTCCGCCTGGGTTGACGAGTCTGGGGGCATTGCTGTGAAGGTCTAATACTGGATAAAAGTGGTTTGGAGAAAATCGGAGTGTGAAAAAGTTTTTAACTTTTCAGAGTTTTCGCTCACTTTTGTGTTTTTGGGGGCCTGTTTGGGGGGGTTCCTGGGGTTTTGTAGGTGGGTTTTTGGGTCTTGGAGCAATGCTGGGTATGGATACTTTTGATTGAAAGAGGTTTGAAGAAAATCCATGGTGGCAAGGGGAGTTAGGGCCTAGCTGAAGAGCGCGCACGGAGTGCGCTGGGGAATATGCAGAAATATGTCAAAGTGCCCATTTTTCCATTTTTGCTTTTTGGCTGTTTGGGGGGTTAAACTTGTTTTTGCCTGGGTTGACGGGTCTAGGGGCATTGCTGTCAAGGTCTAATACCGGATAAAAGTGGTTTGGAGAAAAGTGGAGGTAAAAAAGGTTTTTCCATTTTCAGGAATTTCGCTCACTTTAGAGTTTTCGGGGGGCTGTTTGGGGGGGTTCCTGGTGTTTGTGGATGGGTTTTGGGGTCTTGGAGCAATGCTGGGTATGGATTCTTTTGATTGCAAGAGGTTTTACGGAAATCCATGGTGGCAAAGGGGAGTTAGGGCCTAGCTGCAGAGCGCGCACGGAGTGATTTTGGAAGTAGGGCAAAATATTTCGAAGTCCCTGTTTTTGTACTTTTGCTTTTTGCCTGTTTGGGGGTGTTAAACTTGTTTCCACCTGGGTTGACGGGTCTGGGGGCATTGTTGTGAAGGTCTAATACCGGATAAAAGTGTTTTGGACAAAATCGGAGGTGAAAAACGTTTTCACTTTTCAGAGCTTTCGCTCACTTTCGTGTTTTTTGGGGGCCTGCTTGGAGGGGTTCCTGGTGTTTGTGGGTGGGTTTTGGGGTCTTGGAAAACGCTGGGTATGGATACTTTTGATTGCAAGAGGTTTGACGTAAATCCATGGTAGCAAAGGGGAGTTAGGGCCTAGCTGCAGAGCGCGCCCGAGTGATTTTGGAACTAGGGCTAAATATTTCTAAGTGCCCATTTTTCCATTTTTGCTTTTTGGCTGTTTGGGGGGGGGGGGGGGGGGTTAAACTTGTTTTCGCCCGGGTTGACGGGTCTGGGGGCATTGCTGTGAAGGTCTAATACCGGATAAAAGTGGTTTGGAGAAAAGTGGAGGTAAAAAAGTGTTTCCATTTTCAGGCATTTTGCTCACGTTAGCGTTTTCAGGGGGTGTTTTGGGGGGGGGGGGGTTCCTGGTGTTTGTGGTAGGTTTTGGGGTCTTGGACCAATGCTGGGTATGGATACTTTTGATTGCAAGAGGTTTGAAGAAAATCCATGGTGGCAAAGTGGAGTTAGGGCCTAGTAGAAGAAAGCCTTTGACACTATATTTAACTTAGGGCTTGTTAGGGTTAGCAGTATTGCATGTGTTTGGGGGAGTTCGAGATTTTGGCAACTGGGTTCTGGGGTCTACTTTTTGAGCACTTGTCGAGAAATGTCTAATTTTGGTTGCAAGTGGTTGGAAAAAATCCATGGTGGGAAAGGGGGGATTTGGGCCTACTTTACTTTCAAAGTACGTTTTGTCACCATTTTCCACTAGGCCTCAGAAAGGTAGCAGTATCGCTCGTTTTTTGTGGTCTGATTGGGGGTAATCTACATTTTAGCGTCGGTGTTTAAGGGCATGGGAGCACTGCTGGGAAGGTCTAATTTTGTTCTAAAATCGTAGTTTACACTACACCTAGCTTGAGGGGAAAGATCCGCAAAATTCGCCCATACTTATTTATCCTTCAAAATGAAACTCAGAGTACGCCCTTTCGAAACTATTGTACAGTCGATTCTGAAACTGAAAGTGTGACATTTTGCACTACACAGCGTACGTACCTTATATTTTTTTCTCAGTGGTGTTTTAATATCACTTCCTGTTTTTGCATCAACCTTTTCACCCTGTGCAATGGAAAAAAGGATGAAGTCAGGCTTCACATTAGCAACACGCAATTCAGCATCCGCCAGGCAGGCAGTGGACAGGGTGTCTTCTGGTCACCAACATTGATCGACGGAGCATCAGATGGAATGGAGGAGTACCGCAAATAAAAGGAATGGCTTGATGCATTCAACTTCCCAAATTCAACAGGACAATTACAACAACATACAGTAACAGTATCCATTCATTTCTACTTATCTTTTAAGTGATGTTATTGCTGTGAACTTCTATGGGTGTGAATCTGCATTTCTTTTCTCTCTGCTTCTAAATTTTCTAAGTTTTTGCTATGTTTAACAGTAATGTTCTAAGTGTTTATTCTCTCTGAGGGCAGAGAGGCAAGTGAAATTGCGTCATGACTGCAGCCCTGTACTCTCAACTTGTTTCTTCGTAGTTCAAATCCAAAAATTAGTTTCTCTTCATTTGTTGTTTGACTGTCCATGCTGTGTTTTTTTCCTCTCTACCAAACTTTCCCAAAAAACCCCATTCCCATCCAATTTTCAAACCCTAACCCTCTTCCCCCGGGCTTTGTGGTGTATTTCATTGTGGTGTGACTGACAACAACAATAAATTCCACACACTTGCTAGGGAGGACAAGGTCAAAGCAGCCAAAATCATTACAATCAGATGTTCATGTGCGCCAGCGTGGATTGATAAGAACATCCTCCTCCTACAGGACGTGAACAATCAAATGCTTAATGCTTACGTTACGTTGATGACGTGTCCTTTGCCTTAGATTCTTATAGCAGTCCAACTCCACGCAACTACTTCTTATATTTACATTAATTTAACACTGCTTAGGCTACAATTTAGGGCACTGTTCTCTACCGTACTATCTAATGTACTGTTGCTAATGCTACGCTCAGCCCAATCACTGTTTCATTTCCTTTTTTTCATATGGTGATACTGCCAGTGTGTACCACTACTGCTACCAGCACAACAATGATAATGCATCCGTCGAGGATTCAAGTCAACAACCAACCTTATTCACCAACCGTGATTCACAAATCACAGGTAAGATAAGCATATTGGAGAGGTAGTAGAATAATGGGCTAGGACTAAGTTGGGAGGAGAGCAGAGACTGACAGTACTACTAGTAAACTACAGTAGTAGGGCTACTGAATTGACTAACTCGGTTACTTGCATTTTGGTACATTTCAGGACGAGATGTTTCATTCATGCTGGTAATTTTGAAAAACTAAACGTCCAGTAACCACCGCCAACCCCCACACAAAATAATAGGAGCGCGTATACTGTGTTTCGGAATGAAAAATATAATTATTAAGAAATATAAATTATGGATGTTGTTGTCACAAAAAGTCAGCGAGAACCTCCACAGTACCCGGTAGCCGGGTCGGAATTAGTACCGGCTGAGAGCACATAGCCATTGTGGCAATAGCTTTGGAACCGTTTCCGCGCGGGAGCCCTGATGAAGTCGTGGGCTACTAGCCCTGACGAACCACGTGTTGGCTGGGCGTGGTGAATACAATCTGAATTGAAGAAAAACTTCTATCAAGACTACTTCCACATTGTTTGTCTATTGGTTGAGTAGTTTGATTACCTACAGCATTTACTCTGTAAAAGGCGACGTGTGAACAGATACCTGTTGTAACAGTATAACATTTTGGCATGAATCTTTCTGCTGTCTTTGTAAGCCTGTGACATTACTGGGAGTTTCAGGAATTCAACTAGCAGCACTATGGGTGGACTCACTACTACATACATAGTCAGAGAGTACTAAAAAAAGGCCTTTTTTACTTTTTTTCTCTTGTGTTGCAAAAGAAATTACTGGTACGTGAACTTGTGGTAGCCGCCATAATGGCAGCTCACTCAGCTTTCACCCAAGAAATACAGACACAGGCCATGATGATGCAGACTCGCCGTACTTTAAGCAGTACATGCAGGTGGGGATATGAATGTCTTACTTGTCTATAGGGGTGACACTCATACTTCATCCACTCAGCGTCTGCTCTACTACATCTTAGACCTCTGCTATTGATGAGGATAAAGAAGATAACATCCAGGCTTCCAAAGTACGTCTATGATTCTTCTTAATGTCTCAAATGTACCAACATTTCTTTTTGTCAACAACCAACTAACACCTGTTTCATTATATTTTAGAAACCGCCGTCTTCTTATCTTGAATTGCATTCAACAAAAGCATTCTGTACAGTCATAAATATTAAGACTCGCTCGTCCTTCGTTTCACCCTTCTTTAACTTTTCGTTCTTCACATCCCTAAAGTACATCTGATATGACATGCCTTCACAATAAACATTTGCCAGCTGAGTTGAAGTGAAATAGAGGAGGCCATTGGTTACCCGAGAAGTACCGCAGCTAATGCTATTACAAGTCAAGGTTGACTGTTTTCTCCGTGATAGTAGCCCAAAAAGTAGTTCTATATTAGTAACTGTTCTTAACAGTACAGTCTACTTATACTAGTGTACTGTGTACTACTGTACAGTACATCATACACACCTTTGCAAGCCTAATCAAAAACATTTCAATGAGTAAGGAGTATAATAACTTACCACCGTCCGCCGCCGCTGAGTCTTCCCCCCCAGCTCCTCCTGTTGGCGCCGCTGTATCCAGAGTGGACCCCTCCGCACTACTGGCCCCGGCACTGTTGGTCATCTGTGCCGCATCAGATGTTGTGACGTCTAGGAAAAACATGTCATATTTTCAGATGCCATACACAACCCCTATTTTATCTCGTAATGGAAGAAAATGTTACTTAACACATTTTCTATTACTGGGATTGAAAAAAAGTAACGGTTTTGGGGAGGAAGTGTTAACCTTTTATATGCTTATTCCATTAAACGCTACACTTCTTCTTATGACAACTGATGAATGCTTGCTTAACGTGCACCATTTTTCTCATTACAGAAAGAAGATTCCATTGCCCTTCTGCCAGACGATTCACCAAGTACTAGTAAGTCATCACCAGCAGTACTTTAAGTACTTTAAAGAAGGTGAGGGCTCCCGCACAGTTATTCTAATAATTTCATGTGTCTGTTAACTATTATTAAGTTTGAGTCATAGTAATTTAATTCATGGTAATGTTGTTTATACTTTAACGTCATCTTCATCCATCACCATTCCTCGCTCCGAATACTTTGCTATTAAAAATAAAGAAATAATGTTTTCATTTCTTAATTGAAAATAAAACTTTAAAACTAACAAACACTGTGTGGTTTTTGTTCACGACTGAATGAGCGGAAGGGTTTGAACTACTGCACTTGGCAGTCATGTTTCAGTGACTCAGATAGGCCGGGACTCGGCGGTAGTCTTCTTCTGTTCTTCTGGGTCGTAAAATCATTGGTCAGACACACTAGATAGTCGGTCAGGGGATTGGGGGTTCAACTTCTGTTCAGACTGAGCTATGTCAAAAGTCGAACTGCACCTATCATCAACAATGTCCTATTTCTCTTGTCCATACTTCTTTGTGTGCAAAATAGTCCCTTAAACACTAGCGGTATGGGATGTGCTCCTCTCAAATCAAAAAGGCAACTGCTACCTTTTACTTGGTGTAAACAATGACATTTTGTTGTTGGAAATTGTCAAAGCACTTACATTAAAAAGACTGGAATAGACAGCAAGGGCAACCCAGAGGACTGCACTCAGTGCCTAGAGCTATTGCCGGATCAGAGTTTTGTTTCACACCGTTTGCGACTGGGCAAGCTTACACAGACCGACTCATAATCGTAAATAGTGGTAGCACAGAGAGTGATGGTAGAGGCAGGATAAGAATGTAGAAAGTAGTCTACATTAGAAGAAGATCAAAGACTATTTTGTAAAACATAGAATTATTAGGAAACAGTTTGTAATGAATAGGAACTGTAAAAGTTAGGGAAGTATAAGTATTAATATAACAATAGAACAACTTACTGGGGCCAGCAGAAGAGCCTGCAAGAGACTGATCCTGTCCACCTTCTTCCACTGGAGTCTCAGTCGCCGTCCCTGCCTTGCCCCTGGGAGCTTCTGGTGAACATGAAATAAAGAAACACAACATGGATGATTGTTTTTTGGGAAATATTTGATTTCTTTGAACACAATCTAAAATTATGTCGGGGAAACAAATTAACAACAATTGCATCTAATCTGGTCAAGTAGGAGGATAGTAGTACAGTATTGCAGGACTCGCAGACCGTCCAATAGGAAAGTTATGTAATTCACTAACTACACCAACAACAAAAAGGTTCTAGTACGACTGCCATCACTCAGAAGCACGGGACTTCGCGTGACAGACACAGTCTGTCATCATGATTGCAGACCACTAACAAATGTCCTATAACAAGTAATAAATAATATACTCAATGTATCAATCCACCACTATCTCTTCAAAGTGGCAGCAGCAGGAGTACAAAGAAGGACTAGACTTGAGTCTACTGTCTCTACCATTACGCAGTAATGCTCTCAAATGAGTAAAAAGTTGCAAACAAGTAAGCATAGTAGCAACGCCAATAACCAGGCGAGCACCTGCAATGACAGAAGCTATTTAAAGATTAATTTACCTGAAATGTAATCGAATCAGCAGCATTCGTACTCTTCAGGAAAGAAATAGATTAGCAATGTAACAGAACAAAAGAAAAAAAAGTAGTTATTAAATAGCTACTTACCAAGGCCAGGAATCTCCAATCCTAGCAGATCGAGCAGGTCATGCTCCCGGTCCAGGATGTCACTCCACCGGTGCGTCGCTTGCTGGTAGGTCCGCCGGACCACAGACTCCTTCCGCAAGCGTCGGCACACCTTCTCCCACAGCTGGCGACGCTCCCGGAGGCCGTAACCGGAAGCAATCCGTACACCTGCTGCCACAATCTTAGGGAGGTGAACTTGGACAAAAACCTGCAAGGTGGCCACTTCCACTGCAGAGAAGATCTCCCTGGCCTGGACTAGCTCCCCCCTCAAACGCCCGCAAGGGAGCCGGGTACGGGGTGCTGGGCCCTTCTCCTTGCCCTTGTCGGCTCCCTTTGCCACGGCCCTGGGCACAAGAAAAAGGAAAGAAGAATAGGTGTGAAAAAAAATAAGAGACAGAGCGAAAGAAATAAAGTAGGTAATAAAGTAACAAATAGTTAAAAAAAAAACACAAAATATAGATGTAGGAAATTGTATAGATAGATAATAAGCAAAGAAAACCAAAAAAAGTTCAGAATAACAGAGGATTACAAAGATGTAAGATGGATAGAAAGGTAGCATGCCCAAAAACCATAGCAATGAATGAAAAACAAGATGGCCGCGCCCATAGAAGACCGCGTGGGTAAGTTTGCACGATATTTTCCCCGCGAGCACGCAAAAACACAGGCGAACTCGTAATAGCGTGCCGCACACAACGCGAGATTGCCAATAGCACCCGGAACTGGAAATACACAACGCGCACAAGATGGCAGCGCCCATGTACGACCGCATGGGTAACTTCGCGGTCGGTGCGCTGTAAGCGGCTTTCGAAGACGCAAAAAAAACCCCTGAACATGCAAAAAAATCCGCTATTTTGCACGCATTCGCGGTTTGCGAGTTCGATTTAGCGCGAATTCGCACCCACCGAATGTCGCTAAATTGCAGAAAAACTAATTTTGCAAAACTGAAAGCACTTAGCAGGTGCAAAAGTTCAAGCTAATTTGTAACCATTCCCTGTAGTGCTTCTTGAGGGGCCCCTCCAAAGTTCAGTTGCCTACTTGCAACTATTCTCTGACCCTGCTCTGACCCTCAAAGCAGGGTCAGAGAATAGTTACAAGTATGGCACAATGCTCCTGTAAAAAAACAATAAACTGCAACAGGAAGCACTTACAGCTAAGGTGCCAGACTTGAAGCTCAAATTCAGTGACACATTAACCAGCCCAAAATGAATTCATCACAGTTGAGGCTGGGAAGGTGTGCTTTGCTTTCCCCCATAATCTACAGTGGTGAACAAGAGGGTGGTAGTGGTGAACCAGAGGGTGCTGTGATAAACCAGAGGAGGACAGTGAGGACCTGGAGGGTGGCAGTGGCAAACCAGAGGATGGCAGTGATGAACCAGAGGGTGGCAGGGATGAACCAGAGGATGGCAGTGATCAACCAGAAGATGGCAGTGATCAACCAGAGGGTCGCAGTGAGGATCCAGAGGAATTTTTTTTGCGTTTTTGCTCACTTGTCTGTCTTTGGGGTGCTGTTTGGGGGGCTTCCAGGTTTTTGTGGGTGTGTTTTGGGGTCTGGGAGCACTGCTGACACAGTCTAATGTTGATTGCATTTGTTTTTCAGGAAATCCATGGTGGAAAAGGGGAGTTAGGGCCTAGCTGCACAGCGCATTTGGACTGAATTGAAGGTAGTAGGCCCATTTTTGCTTTTTGCCTGTTTGGTGGTGTTCTGCTTTTTTGCGGGTGGTTGCAGGGGTCTGGGGGCATAGCTTGGAAGGTCTAATATCGGAATCAAGTGTTTTGGACCAAATCCATGGTGAAAAAGTTTTTGTGTTTTTGCTCACTTGCCTGTCTTTGGGGTGCTGTTTGGGGGGCTTCTAGGTTTTTGTGGGTGGGTTTTGGGGTCTGGGAGCACTGCTGGCACAGTTTAATGTTGATTGCATTTGTTTTTCAGGAAATCTATGGTGGAAAAGGGGAGTTAGGGCCTAGCTGCACAGCGTATTTGGACTGAATTGAAGGTAGTAGGCCCATTTTTGCTTTTTGCCTGTTTGGGGGTGTTCTGCTTTTTTGCGGGTGGATTTAGGGGTCTGGGGGCATAGCTTGGAGGGTCTAATATCGGAATCAAGTGTTTTGGACCAAATCCATGGTGAAAAAGTTTTTGCGTTTTTGCTCACTTGTCTGTCTTTGGGGTGCTGTGTGGGGGGCTTCCAGGTTTTTGTGGGTGTGTTTTGGGGTCTGGGAGCACTGCTGACATAGTCTAATGTTGATTGCATTTGTTTTTCAGGAAATCCATGGTGGAAAAGGGGAGTTAGGGCCTAGCTGCACAGCGCATTTGGACTGAATTGAAGGTAGTAGGCCCATTTTTGCTTTTTGCCTGTTTGGTGGTGTTCTGCTTTTTTGCGGGTGGTTGCAGGGGTCTGGGGGCATAGCTTGGAAGGTCTAATATCGGAATCAAGTGTTTTGGACCAAATCCATGGTGAAAACGTTTTTGTGTTTTTGCTCACTTGCCTGTCTTTGGGGTGCTGTTTGGGGGGCTTCTAGGTTTTTGTGGGTGGGTTTTGGGGTCTGGGAGCACTGCTGGCACAGTTTAATGTTGATTGCATTTGTTTTTCAGGAAATCTATGGTGGAAAAGGGGAGTTAGGGCCTAGCTGCACAGCGTATTTGGACTGAATTGAAGGTAGTAGGCCCATTTTTGCTTTTTGCCTGTTTGGGGGTGTTCTGCTTTTTTGCGGGTGGATTTAGGGGTCTGGGGGCATAGCTTGGAGGGTCTAATATCGGAATCAAGTGTTTTGGACCAAATCCATGGTGAAAAAGTTTTTGCGTTTTTGCTCACTTGTCTGTCTTTGGGGTGCTGTGTGGGGGGCTTCCAGGTTTTTGTGGGTGTGTTTTGGGGTCTGGGAGCACTGCTGACATAGTCTAATGTTGATTGCATTTGTTTTTCAGGAAATCCATGGTGGAAAAGGGGAGTTAGGGCCTAGCTGCACAGCGCATTTGGACTGAATTGAAGGTAGTAGGCCCATTTTTGCTTTTTGCCTGTTTGGTGGTGTTCTGCTTTTTTGCGGGTGGCTGCAGGGGTCTGGGGGCATAGCTTGGAAGGTCTAATATCGGAATCAAGTGTTTTGGACCAAATCCATGGTAAAAAAGTTTTTGTGTCTTTGGGGTGCTGTTTGGGGGGCTTCTAGGTTTTTGTGGGTGGGTTTTGGGGTCTGGGACCACTGCTGGCACAGTCTAATGTTGATTGCATTTGTTTTTCAGGAAATCCATGGTGGAAAAGGGGAGTTAGGGCCTAGCTGCACAGCGTATTAGGACTGAATTGAAGATAGTAGGCCCATTTTTGCTTTTTGCCTGTTTGGGGGTGTTCTGCTTTTTTGCGGGTGGCTGTAGGTGTCTGGGGGCATAGCTCGGAAGGTCTAATATCGGAATCAAGTGTTTTGGACCAAATCCATGGTGAAAAGGTTTTTGCGTTTTTGCTCACTTGCCTGTCTTTGGGGGGCTTCCAAGTTTTTGTGGGTGGGTCTTGGGGTCTGGACCACTGCTGGCACAGTCTAATGTTGATTGCATTTGTTTTTCAGGAAATCCATGGTGGAAAAGGGGAGTTAGGGCCTAGCTGCACAGCGCATTTGGACTGAATTCCAGGTAGGCCCGAAATTTGCTAAGTCTCACTTTTTGCGGTTTTGCTTTTTGCCTGTTTGGGGGTGTTAAACTTGTTTCCGCCTGGGTTGACGAGTCTGGGGCATTGCTGTGAAGGTCTAATACTGGATAAAAGTGGTTTGGAGAAAATCGGAGTGTGAAAAAGTTTTTAACTTTTCAGAGTTTTCGCTCACTTTTGTGTTTTTGGGGGCCTGTTTGGGGGGGTTCCTGGGGTTTTGTAGGTGGGTTTTTGGGTCTTGGAGCAATGCTGGGTATGGATACTTTTGATTGAAAGAGGTTTGAAGAAAATCCATGGTGGCAAGGGGAGTTAGGGCCTAGCTGAAGAGCGCGCACGGAGTGCGCTGGGGAATATGCAGAAATATGTCAAAGTGCCCATTTTTCCATTTTTGCTTTTTGGCTGTTTGGGGGGTTAAACTTGTTTTTGCCTGGGTTGACGGGTCTAGGGGCATTGCTGTCAAGGTCTAATACCGGATAAAAGTGGTTTGGAGAAAAGTGGAGGTAAAAAAGGTTTTTCCATTTTCAGGAATTTCGCTCACTTTAGAGTTTTCGGGGGGCTGTTTGGGGGGGTTCCTGGTGTTTGTGGATGGGTTTTGGGGTCTTGGAGCAATGCTGGGTATGGATTCTTTTGATTGCAAGAGGTTTTACGGAAATCCATGGTGGCAAAGGGGAGTTAGGGCCTAGCTGCAGAGCGCGCACGGAGTGATTTTGGAAGTAGGGCAAAATATTTCGAAGTCCCTGTTTTTGTACTTTTGCTTTTTGCCTGTTTGGGGGTGTTAAACTTGTTTCCACCTGGGTTGACGGGTCTGGGGGCATTGTTGTGAAGGTCTAATACCGGATAAAAGTGTTTTGGACAAAATCGAAGGTGAAAAACGTTTTCACTTTTCAGAGCTTTCGCTCACTTTCGTGTTTTTTGGGGGCCTGCTTGGAGGGGTTCCTGGTGTTTGTGGGTGGGTTTTGGGGTCTTGGAAAACGCTGGGTATGGATACTTTTGATTGCAAGAGGTTTGACGTAAATCCATGGTAGCAAAGGGGAGTTAGGGCCTAGCTGCAGAGCGCGCCCGAGTGATTTTGGAACTAGGGCTAAATATTTCTAAGTGCCCATTTTTCCATTTTTGCTTTTTGGCTGTTTGGGGGGGGGGGGGGTTAAACTTGTTTTCGCCCGGGTTGACGGGTCTGGGGGCATTGCTGTGAAGGTCTAATACCGGATAAAAGTGGTTTGGAGAAAAGTGGAGGTAAAAAAGTTTTTCCATTTTCAGGCATTTTGCTCACTTTAGCGTTTTCAGGGGGTGTTTTGGGGGGGGGGGGTTCCTGGTGTTTGTGGTAGGTTTTGGGGTCTTGGACCAATGCTGGGTATGGATACTTTTGATTGCAAGAGGTTTGAAGAAAATCCATGGTGGCAAAGTGGAGTTAGGGCCTAGTAGAAGAAAGCCTTTGACACTATATTTAACTTAGGGCTTGTTAGGGTTAGCAGTATTGCATGTGTTTGGGGGAGTTCGAGATTTTGGCAACTGGGTTCTGGGGTCTACTTTTTGAGCACTTGTCGAGAAATGTCTAATTTTGGTTGCAAGTGGTTGGAAAAAATCCATGGTGGGAAAGGGGGGATTTGGGCCTACTTTACTTTCAAAGTACGTTTTGTCACCATTTTCCACTAGGCCTCAGAAAGGTAGCAGTATCGCTCGTTTTTTGTGGTCTGATTGGGGGTAATCTACATTTTAGCGTCGGTGTTTAAGGGCATGGGAGCACTGCTGGGAAGGTCTAATTTTGTTCTAAAATCGTAGTTTACACTACACCTAGCTTGAGGGGAAAGATCCGCAAAATTCGCCCATACTTATTTATCCTTCAAAATGAAACTCAGAGTACGCCCTTTCGAAACTATTGTACAGTCGATTCTGAAACTGAAAGTGTGACATTTTGCACTACACAGCGTACGTACCTTATATTTTTTTCTCAGTGGTGTTTTAATATCACTTCCTGTTTTTGCATCAACCTTTTCACCCTGTGCAATGGAAAAAAGGATGAAGTCAGGCTTCACATTAGCAACACGCAATTCAGCATCCGCCAGGCAGGCAGTGGACAGGGTGTCTTCTGGTCACCAACATTGATCGACGGAGCATCAGATGGAATGGAGGAGTACCGCAAATAAAAGGAATGGCTTGATGCATTCAACTTCCCAAATTCAACAGGACAATTACAACAACATACAGTAACAGTATCCATTCATTTCTACTTATCTTTTAAGTGATGTTATTGCTGTGAACTTCTATGGGTGTGAATCTGCATTTCTTTTCTCTCTGCTTCTAAATTTTCTAAGTTTTTGCTATGTTTAACAGTAATGTTCTAAGTGTTTATTCTCTCTGAGGGCAGAGAGGCAAGTGAAATTGCGTCATGACTGCAGCCCTGTACTCTCAACTTGTTTCTTCGTAGTTCAAATCCAAAAATTAGTTTCTCTTCATTTGTTGTTTGACTGTCCATGCTGTGTTTTTTTCCTCTCTACCAAACTTTCCCAAAAAACCCCATTCCCATCCAATTTTCAAACCCTAACCCTCTTCCCCCGGGCTTTGTGGTGTATTTCATTGTGGTGTGACTGACAACAACAATAAATTCCACACACTTGCTAGGGAGGACAAGGTCAAAGCAGCCAAAATCATTACAATCAGATGTTCATGTGCGCCAGCGTGGATTGATAAGAACATCCTCCTCCTACAGGACGTGAACAATCAAATGCTTAATGCTTACGTTACGTTGATGACGTGTCCTTTGCCTTAGATTCTTATAGCAGTCCAACTCCACGCAACTACTTCTTATATTTACATTAATTTAACACTGCTTAGGCTACAATTTAGGGCACTGTTCTCTACCGTACTATCTAATGTACTGTTGCTAATGCTACGCTCAGCCCAATCACTGTTTCATTTCCTTTTTTTCATATGGTGATACTGCCAGTGTGTACCACTACTGCTACCAGCACAACAATGATAATGCATCCGTCGAGGATTCAAGTCAACAACCAACCTTATTCACCAACCGTGATTCACAAATCACAGGTAAGATAAGCATATTGGAGAGGTAGTAGAATAATGGGCTAGGACTAAGTTGGGAGGAGAGCAGAGACTGACAGTACTACTAGTAAACTACAGTAGTAGGGCTACTGAATTGACTAACTCGGTTACTTGCATTTTGGTACATTTCAGGACGAGATGTTTCATTCATGCTGGTAATTTTGAAAAACTAAACGTCCAGTAACCACCGCCAACCCCCACACAAAATAATAGGAGCGCGTATACTGTGTTTCGGAATGAAAAATATAATTATTAAGAAATATAAATTATGGATGTTGTTGTCACAAATAGTCAGCGAGAACCTCCACAGTACCCGGTAGCCGGGTCGGAATTAGTACCGGCTGAGAGCACATAGCCATTGTGGCAATAGCTTTGGAACCGTTTCCGCGCGGGAGCCCTGATGAAGTCGTGGGCTACTAGCCCTGACGAACCACGTGTTGGCTGGGCGTGGTGAATACAATCTGAATTGAAGAAAAACTTCTATCAAGACTACTTCCACATTGTTTGTCTATTGGTTGAGTAGTTTGATTACCTACAGCATTTACTCTGTAAAAGGCGACGTGTGAACAGATACCTGTTGTAACAGTATAACATTTTGGCATGAATCTTTCTGCTGTCTTTGTAAGCCTGTGACATTACTGGGAGTTTCAGGAATTCAACTAGCAGCACTATGGGTGGACTCACTACTACATACATAGTCAGAGAGTACTAAAAAAAGGCCTTTTTTACTTTTTTTCTCTTGTGTTGCAAAAGAAATTACTGGTACGTGAACTTGTGGTAGCCGCCATAATGGCAGCTCACTCAGCTTTCACCCAAGAAATACAGACACAGGCCATGATGATGCAGACTCGCCGTACTTTAAGCAGTACATGCAGGTGGGGATATGAATGTCTTACTTGTCTATAGGGGTGACACTCATACTTCATCCACTCAGCGTCTGCTCTACTACATCATACACCTCTGCTATTGATGAGGATAAAGAAGATAACATCCAGGCTTCCAAAGTACGTCTATGATTCTTCTTAATGTCTCAAATGTACCAACATTTCTTTTTGTCAACAACCAACTAACACCTGTTTCATTATATTTTAGAAACCGCCGTCTTCTTATCTTGAATTGCATTCAACAAAAGCATTCTGTACAGTCATAAATATTAAGACTCGCTCGTCCTTCGTTTCACCCTTCTTTAACTTTTCGTTCTTCACATCCCTAAAGTACATCTGATATGACATGCCTTCACAATAAACATTTGCCAGCTGAGTTGAAGTGAAATAGAGGAGGCCATTGGTTACCCGAGAAGTACCGCAGCTAATGCTATTACAAGTCAAGGTTGACTGTCTTCTCCGTGATAGTAGCCCAAAAAGTAGTTCTATATTAGTAACTGTTCTTAACAGTACAGTCTACTTATACTAGTGTACTGTGTACTACTGTATAGTACATCATACACACCTTTGCGAGCCTAATCAAAAACATTTCAATGAGTAAGGAGTATAATAACTTACCACCGTCCGCCGCCGCTGAGTCTTCCCCCCCAGCTCCTCCTGTTGGCGCCGCTGTATCCAGAGTGGACCCCTCCGCACTACTGGCCCCGGCACTGTTGGTCATCTGTGCCGCATCAGATGTTGTGACGTCTAGGAAAAACATGTCATATTTTCAGATGCCATACACAACCCCTATTTTATCTCGTAATGGAAGAAAATGTTACTTAACACATTTTCTATTACTGGGATTGAAAAAAAGTAACGGTTTTGGGGAGGAAGTGTTAACCTTTTATATGCTTATTCCATTAAACGCTACACTTCTTCTTATGACAACTGATGAATGCTTGCTTAATGTGCACCATTTTTCTCATTACAGAAAGAAGATTCCATTGCCCTTCTGCCAGACGATTCACCAACTACTAGTAAGTCATCACCAGCAGTACTTTAAGTACTTTAAAGAAGGTGAGGGCTCCCGCACAGTTATTCTAATAATTTCATGTGTCTGTTAACTATTATTAAGTTTGAGTCATAGTAATTTAATTCATGGTAATGTTGTTTATACTTTAACGTCATCTTCATCCATCACCATTCCTCGCTCCGAATACTTTGCTGTTAAAAATAAAGAAATAATGTTTTCATTTCTTAATTGAAAATAAAACTTTAAAACTAACAAACACTGTGTGGTTTTTGTTCACGACTGAATGAGCGGAAGGGTTTGAACTACTGCACTTGGCAGTCATGTTTCAGTGACTCAGATAGGCCGGGACTCGGCGGTAGTCTTCTTCTGTTCTTCTGGGTCGTAAAATCATTGGTCAGACACACTAGATAGTCGGTCAGGGGATTGGGGGTTCAACTTCTGTTCAGACTGAGCTATGTCAAAAGTCGAACTGCACCTATCATCAACAATGTCCTATTTCTCTTGTCCATACTTCTTTGTGTGCAAAATAGTCCCTTAAACACTAGCGGTATGGGATGTGCTCCTCTCAAATCAAAAAGGCAACTGCTACCTTTTACTTGGTGTAAACAATGACATTTTGTTGTTGGAAATTGTCAAAGCACTTACATTAAAAAGACTGGAATAGACAGCAAGGGCAACCCAGAGGACTGCACTCAGTGCCTAGAGCTATTGCCGGATCAGAGTTTTGTTTCACACCGTTTGCGACTGGGCAAGCTTACACAGACCGACTCATAATCGTAAATAGTGGTAGCACAGAGAGTGATGGTAGAGGCAGGATAAGAATGTAGAAAGTAGTCTACATTAGAAGAAGATCAAAGACTATTTTGTAAAACATAGAATTATTAGGAAACAGTTTGTAATGAATAGGAACTGTAAAAGTTAGGGAAGTATAAGTATTAATATAACAATAGAACAACTTACTGGGGCCAGCAGAAGAGCCTGCAAGAGACTGATCCTGTCCACCTTCTTCCACTGGAGTCTCAGTCGCCGTCCCTGCCTTGCCCCTGGGAGCTTCTGGTGAACATGAAATAAAGAAACACAACATGGATGATTGTTTTTTGGGAAATATTTGATTTCTTTGAACACAATCTAAAATTATGTCGGGGAAACAAATTAACAACAATTGCATCTAATCTGGTCAAGTAGGAGGATAGTAGTACAGTATTGCAGGACTCGCAGACCGTCCAATAGGAAAGTTATGTAATTCACTAACTACACCAACAACAAAAAGGTTCTAGTACGACTGCCATCACTCAGAAGCACGGGACTTCGCGTGACAGACACAGTCTGTCATCATGATTGCAGACCACTAACAAATGTCCTATAACAAGTAATAAATAATATACTCAATGTATCAATCCACCACTATCTCTTCAAAGTGGCAGCAGCAGGAGTACAAAGAAGGACTAGACTTGAGTCTACTGTCTCTACCATTACGCAGTAATGCTCTCAAATGAGTAAAAAGTTGCAAACAAGTAAGCATAGTAGCAACGCCAATAACCAGGCGAGCACCTGCAATGACAGAAGCTATTTAAAGATTAATTTACCTGAAATGTAATCGAATCAGCAGCATTCGTACTCTTCAGGAAAGAAATAGATTAGCAATGTAACAGAACAAAAGAAAAAAAAGTAGTTATTAAATAGCTACTTACCAAGGCCAGGAATCTCCAATCCTAGCAGATCGAGCAGGTCATGCTCCCGGTCCAGGATGTCACTCCACCGGTGCGTCGCTTGCTGGTAGGTCCGCCGGACCACAGACTCCTTCCGCAAGCGTCGGCACACCTTCTCCCACAGCTGGCGACGCTCCCGGAGGCCGTAACCGGAAGCAATCCGTACACCTGCTGCCACAATCTTAGGGAGGTGAACTTGGACAAAAACCTGCAAGGTGGCCACTTCCACTGCAGAGAAGATCTCCCTGGCCTGGACTAGCTCCCCCCTCAAACGCCCGCAAGGGAGCCGGGTACGGGGTGCTGGGCCCTTCTCCTTGCCCTTGTCGGCTCCCTTTGCCACGGTCCTGGGCACAAGAAAAAGGAAAGAAGAATAGGTGTGAAAAAAAATAAGAGACAGAGCGAAAGAAATAAAGTAGGTAATAAAGTAACAAATAGTTAAAAAAAACACAAAATATAGATGTAGGAAATTGTATAGATAGATAATAAGCAAAGAAAACCAAAAAAAGTTCAGAATAACAGAGGATTACAAAGATGTAAGATGGATAGAAAGGTAGCATGCCCAAAAACCATAGCAATGAATGAAAAACAAGATGGCCGCGCCCATAGAAGACCGCGTGGGTAAGTTTGCACGATATTTTCCCCGCGAGCACGCAAAAACACAGGCGAACTCGTAATAGCGTGCCGCACACAACGCGAGATTGCCAATAGCACCCGGAACTGGAAATACACAACGCGCACAAGATGGCAGCGCCCATGTACGACCGCATGGGTAACTTCGCGGTCGGTGCGCTGTAAGCGGCTTTCGAAGACGCAAAAAAAACCCCTGAACATGCAAAAAAATCCGCTATTTTGCACGCATTCGCGGTTTGCGAGTTCGATTTAGCGCGAATTCGCACCCACCGAATGTCGCTAAATTGCAGAAAAACTAATTTTGCAAAACTGAAAGCACTTAGCAGGTGCAAAAGTTCAAGCTAATTTGTAACCATTCCCTGTAGTGCTTCTTGAGGGGCCCCTCCAAAGTTCAGTTGCCTACTTGCAACTATTCTCTGACCCTGCTCTGACCCTCAAAGCAGGGTCAGAGAATAGTTACAAGTATGGCACAATGCTCCTGTAAAAAAACAATAAACTGCAACAGGAAGCACTTACAGCTAAGGTGCCAGACTTGAAGCTCAAATTCAGTGACACATTAACCAGCCCAAAATGAATTCATCACAGTTGAGGCTGGGCAGGTGTGCTTTGCTTTCCCCCATAATCTACAGTGGTGAACAAGAGGGTGGTAGTGGTGAACCAGAGGGTGCTGTGATAAACCAGAGGAGGACAGTGAGGACCTGGAGGGTGGCAGTGGCAAACCAGAGGGTGGCAGTGATGAACCAGAGGGTGGCAGGGATGAACCAGAGGATGGCAGTGATCAACCAGAAGATGGCAGTGATCAACCAGAGGGTCGCAGTGAGGATCCAGAGGGATTGCAGTGGCAAACCAGAGGGTGGCAGTGATGGTCCAGAAGGTGGCAGGGATGAACCAGAGGATGGCAGTGATCAACCAGAGGGTGGCAGTGAGGATCCAGAGGGTGGCAGTGAGGATCCAGAGGGTGGCAGTGGCGAACCAGAGGGTGCTGTGTGTGAGAAGTTGGCCTGGTGTATGATGATCACTATTCTAGTAAGCACCTTGTACCAGTCCAAACGACACTTATGGTGATTGGTTGTAAGTCAATCTTATAGACCAGCTATCCTAGGGGTAGCATGGACAAAAGCAGTCTTAGGCTAAACTTAAGAGGGCATGTGAAGCCAGCTGTTTTACCATATGCAATCCTTTAAATACCAAATGAAAGGACACCACACAAGTTATATTATAACATTTATGTATTTATTTCTAGAATAATCCCCTTGACTCTTTATGAGCACAGGAGCACAAGCGTTAAACAAAGAACACAGTATAACATACAATAAGATGCACAATTATGGATAGGCCGGGTTGCCACTCAAACCATATATTAAGAAAGTGGTATAAGTACCACGTCATGAACAATGACCATGCCTAGGGCCTAGGGAATCGCTGGTCCTACACTGGACTAATGAAGGTTAGGACATAGGAGGCCCACAGGATGGGGGTGCAGTGTCTATAGGCAACCATGTTTACCATACAAGCCAATGGTGCTAAAAATCAGAAAGTTATAGGTTTAGGAGTTTTCCGACTGGACTAGAACTTAGCCACTAAAAACTAGGACACTATAGGTGTAAACCACTATAGGAGCACCGGTGTAATCTCGTTACCTCACCCACAGGAAGCGGGTGCATTGGTGCCAAAGTGCGTCGGGTTTCTTTGTGGAGTTCTATGGAGCCTGGAGGTAAATATGCTGCAGGCGGCCAGGAGAGAAGAGTCCGGTTGGATCCAAGGGTGGATCGAAGATGTAGAGTACCTGAAAGCAGAGGGGACAGAGTCTAGGTCACTAGCCAGTGACCAGGACGGAACCAGGACGGAACCAAGCAGTTTCGGGTTGCGATCAGGTGATGTCGAGTAGTTTGTCTCTGCTGCCACGTGGAACAGGAAGGATCGAAGATGACCATCTGGTGTACACGAGCTGTCCCACAAAGGCTCTTGCTGTCGGCGGTGTCGGTTCTCGAATTGGAGTCACCAAACCTTGGCAAATGCAACCCAAGCAGGACTCAAAGATGTCTTCTGGATCGGACCGAAAAGGTCAGATCTATGGCTCCTTGTCAGGGGAGCTAGGGCCAGTCTGGAGCAACCAGACCAGCAGTATAGTTTTGATGGATCTTTGTCACAGAGGCCACTAGCCAATGGGCAAGCGACCGGACAATGCGTCGAGCCGGAAAAGTGCAAAAGGGCTCCACGCAGCACTCAGTGAGTGTGGAGGAGTGATCTTTGGAGCACAGGCTGCTCAGGGATGGAGTTTCTCAAACCCCAAAGCACAGCATCGAGGGTGCCTCGGGAGCTGCACAGGAAGCACTTTGTTGACTTTTCAAGATGGCCGTCCCACGTCTCTCTTCGCCTCCACGGGTCTTAGCTTTGCCAGGACTGTGGATCGGGCTGTTTGATGTCTGGGAGTCTGGGTCTTGTCGATCTCTGTTATTTGAGCTCCGGCGGGAGCAACAGCAAAGAAAGTCTCAATGCACTGATGGTGCCTGCTTGCACAGGGTGGCCCCTCCTTGACCACAAAGGAGATTCTTCAGTCTTCCAAGTTGAGTGGGATGAAGAAGGGTCCAGAGTTTTGTTACAAAGTTTCAGTCAGGATGATCTGGTTTGCATTGGCACAGCTCCTACCTTTATTCCAAATCTAGGGGCTGGATCTCCTTCTAGGTCCCTTCTATGGGTGGGACCCAGGAAGGGGGTGGTTACACCCATTTCCCTTTGTACAGTTTCGCCCCAGAGCTGGGGCTGGAGAGCCCCAGCACCGGTTTGAACTGGACTTTGCATGGGACACCTTTTGTGGCCTAGGCAGTGTCTAGTTTCATTCAGCCCTCCCTGCCCCAATCCACTATCTCCTGTCTGGGGAGGTGTAACACCTCCCTGCGACAGGAAACCTATTGTTCAGGCCTCCCCTGCCGGAGTTTTGTAAATGTAAATGTAAATGTTTTGGTCAGCAGCAGGAGGCCAGACTTGTGTCTGTGGCAGCAGCATCCATTTTGTGATGCTGAGGCTCTGGTTAGAATTAACAGCGTTTAAGCAAACTAACATGCCTTCTCCCTCTAGAAGGGTGGAATGCTACCCCCGTCATTAGAACTGGTGAGGGGGTAGTATTCCAAGGTGTATGACACCTTGCACTACATGTTTCAATAAAGCCAAACCAAAGTTAGCAAGTAACCGCGAGGATTATAATGCACTTAAGAGTATATGGTATAGCAATATCCCAGAACAGCTAAAGGACATGGTTCTGAAAGCTGCAGACAGGCTCAGCTCATGCTAGAGCACCATCTAACATAAAACCAGGAACTCTGCCTCCAGGATTGTTAAGGCCTGCCATAGGAGTGACTTATAGGTGCATATGTGTCCAGATATAGCTTTAGATATAGGTATACTATATCTAAGCAAGGGGTGATTACACCATCTTTCCCCAGCTGAGTGATCAGCCAGTTGTGTCAGTTTGGATAGCCAGCCAGGGGTGGCAAAAGATATGCTGCAGCCCCTGGTAGGCCTTGGATGCACCTATGCCCTGGGTACCTATAGTACTCTGTACAGGGGCTGATAAGGTGATCCAATCCCAATTGGTAATGTACTGGAGTTCTGGACTTTTTGGTTCCGTCCAGAGGTGTCAGGGTACAACACCCGAAGACCCCGGAGTTCCACCTGCCTTGGTGCACAAATGAACAGAAACACGGGCTTCTCGATGGTGGCGTCAAAGACCAAAGGTTTATTACTGCAGGGACACAGAAGTCACAGAATCTACACACGGGCAGAGACTAGGAGCCTGTTCGATTTGTACAAAGTGGGTTGCTCCTTATATACGGTTTTTTATGCTAGGGGCAAATTCTTTACATGTAATACATTCCCAAAACCTTTGTGTCTAAAACAATAAATATTTGGTGTTACACAGGAACCGTCGATAATATCTGGGGCCAAACATTGCGAAGAGAGGGGTTCCCACTAGTTTGTCACAATTCCCTGTCAATATTGTATTCAGGACCCGGACCGCCTCATCGTAAAGTTCGTTACCTCCCCCTAATAAAGATTCAGAAAGAAAGAAAACAGAGCCAGGTGTGGAAGATAGAAAAGTGGGATAAGGGATGTTTGTGGGTTGTAAATGGGCAAGGCTACCGGCTTCGGCCGCCTAATCATGATCAGGTACAATGGACACGAAGACCAGTTTGGCAGGGCTGGCCTCGGGCAGAGGAGGCAGCCTTTGTCGAGTCATGCAGCTACAGCGTGATCTGGTTTAAGGTGCACGTGTCATGTAAGAGGTGAATCTCCGGCTAAGGCTACGTGTCCTTAATCAAAGTGGAGTGAATGAAGTGATCCGAGGCTATTGCATATGTGAGGGCAAGGAAACACAAAATGGCGGCCATGGTCTAAGATGGATGCCGTGGGTATATCAGAAATATGTCAATGGAAGGAGTGCTCTTGCTCGTAGCGTAGCGAAAACACTAGGATATACTAAATGGATCATTTGCGGTTCACTGATACCAATATTAGGTATTTCCGACAAACTTGAAAACACGGGTTCAAGTCGTCACAGAACCGCCACGGAACCTCAGACCCTCCTTTTGCCCTTACATAGGCAATTACTCAGTCTATGTCAGAATCTAGTTCTATGCTCATCAGGTCAGTGACATGTTGTTGTATCATCATCCTTTCTCGTGTCTTTTCTCCAAACGCAGGTGGTTTTCTGAGACAAGTCGCAGCACAAAGACTACACAGAGCAGGACCACACTGGATAATCAGACAACATGAGAATAGGAATACTAGGATGACACCAATGACCATTAGAACCTTCCATCCCCACGCTGAGATCAGAGTCCAAAACCACTCCATGAAGGACCAGTTTCCCTTGTCTACATGTATGGAGTCTGAAATCTTGTGCAACTTAGAGATCGCCTCATAGACTGTTGGAGCATTATTAGGAATAAAGACACAGCAGCTCGATTGGATCATTCTGCATACCCCACCTCGATCTGCAAGTATAACGTCTAGAACCATACGGTTCTGCAACATCATGAGCCTATCCGCCTGAAGCTCAGCTGTCAGATTGCTAAGGGCACCAGCAGTTTCAGTAATAGTAGATTCAACTACCCGTGTTAGCTGACGTATGTTTCTACTATTGGCCATAGGTCCCCAGAATGGAAGGAAGCCTTTGAAGAAGTCTCCGGCTTCCTGACCAGCGGTATCTTCCTTGCTGAAGACACCTCTCGCTACTCTTGTTCTGTGGTAATCGGGTGAAGCAGTGTATGTCGGAGGCAGTAATCGAGCAATATAACAGGATCCTGAGAAGTCGGCAGGCAACCATGTATAAGTTCTGTCTCGACAAATGAAATAGGTACCCCTAGCAGTAAGAAAGGCAGGGGAAGAGTTAGCCGGAAACACATAAGTCTCTACGCACTCACTCCTCCCTAGCTGAGCTCTCGGATTTCTCCCATTACCTTGCAAACAGACCTGACCTCGGTGAGGTACGACCCAGATTGGAGTTGAGCTTTTACGCTTGCTTTCTCCTAAACTAAGGCGATACTCTGAAGTATTCCAACTTAAATATACTCGCAATTCGTCTCTAGGGTATGATGGAGTATTATTGACGTCCTTGACCATGTCAATAATTCCCTGGACTAAAGCTTTGTTAGCAGAGTTATATTTAGTGGAACGTGGTGGACGTGGAGGATAGGTTTCAAGGGCATAAGCAAAGATGGTTTGGAAGGCCTGAAATGATCCATTATAGCTGTAAGGCAAAACCAGATATGGAATACCTTTATCCATAGTGTGAGGTATCAAGCCACACACCCAGCAGTCTGTAGTGTTAACTACCAGTTGGTGTTGGTGCAAGAGCTGTACAAAAGTGTTGTTGGTGAATTCTGAGCGTCTGGCTTGCTCATGTTCCGGAAACAAGTGAAAAGAGTGTATAGTAGAAACAGTAGAAATAGCAGGATCAAGGGGAGGTACTGTAGAAACTGGAACAAAAATCAAATTTATGCTAAAGACGATTCCACCCACCAATGTTGCTAAAACAATCAAAAATGTAACGGCACATTGCATCAAGAAAC
Organism: Lissotriton vulgaris; assembly: GCF_964263255.1. Classification (NCBI taxonomy): domain Eukaryota; kingdom Metazoa; phylum Chordata; class Amphibia; order Caudata; family Salamandridae; genus Lissotriton; species Lissotriton vulgaris. Next base: position 616,365,602 of record NC_141698.1, read on the forward strand.
ATTTGCTGTGAAGAATTCTATTAAGTCTGTTTCTGCGAACGTAAATCACATTCTTTCGTTGCAGCGCAGGAAGCTCCATCTTCTACAATCCGCTCGCGACCACTGATGATGTGTACGTAGATGAAAATGCCTCTATCAGCCCTGGGAGTTCCCAGAGCTAACAGAAAGATCGACCTTGTGTCAGACCCCTGCAAATTCAAACTAGGCACACAGCCACGACCCTACGGCTACCCAGACGGCAAGGCAATTTTTAAAAACAATAAACAATAGCAAACTTCCTGGCTGAAGGCAAAAGGTTCAATATATCAAAAAATCACAATATGCAGTTGCCTGCTTTATTTGTCCTTTTTATGGCTTCTAAGGTTGTATCTCTTCTTCGCTGGTACTGTCTGATCGGAAAATAGTGTATTACTAGCAGCTGTTGCAGAGTTTAAGTTCGCAGATAGCAAAGTTTCTCCTGATGCCGGAGTCAAATGTTCAGTGTTCAAAGGAGTCTTTTCAGGAGGAGAGTCAGGTTTCAAAGTGTCAGTAATCAAATCGGCATCGCTGAAAGGAATAAATTTCGGAGTGATTTCAGATTCGGAGGCACCAATTCCCTTCTTCACCCAGTCGTCGTAGGGCAGCGGCAAAGGAACACGCTTTACGTGAGAGGCGTGAATCCAATGCTTACGGCCAGCGACACGTACGGCTGTCCTCGTTGCCAGTAGGACCTGGAAGGGGCCGATGTAGCGAGGCTGAAGATTCTTTGTCCTCGCGAAGTTTCTGACCACCACGTGATCTCCGGGTTTCAGCTGATGCCCTGGACTCTCCGGAGGTTTTGGCAAAGCATCGAAGACCTGTTGATGAATAAGACTCAATTTAGCAGTCAAGTCGTAAAGGTAGTCTATCAACATAGGATATTCAATGGAGCACAATTGTTTAGGCCTTGGCACACCCCAGATATTTGCCGGGCGGCCAAACACAATCTCATATGGAGAAAGCCCTATTCTAGAATGCACTGTTGCTCTCGTTGATAACAAGGCCAAAGGAAGTGCGTCTGGCCAGGCTAAACCTGTGGATGCTTGTATTTTGGCTATCTTAAGCTTCAGAGTGCCATTATAACCCTCGACTAAACCAGCAGATTGGGGATGGTTTGCACTATGGAATTTTTGTTTCAATCCTAGACCAGCACACACACTCTGCATAACTTTCCCTATAAACTCACTTCCGTTATCTGACCATACAATCCGTGGCATTCCAAACCTAGGGAAAAATTCCTTGAGAAGAATTTTGGCAGTTGATAGGGCAGTGTTGTCTTTTAGTGGGTATGCTTCTATCCACCTGGAAAAAGCACAAACTACCACCAGGACGTACTTTAAATTGTTGCAGCGTTCCATGTGAATGAAGTCTAACTGAATCACTTCGAAGGGGCAGGAAGGAGGAGCGAAATGACCAGCTGGAGTTGGAGTTCCCTTGCCAGGATTATGCATCAAGCACACCATGCAGTTTTTCACCACTCTCTCTGCACACTTACTGATTCCCTCATTCTTCCAGACCGGAGCTAACATCTTACATATCCCTTTAGAACTTATATGCGCAACTCCATGTGCCATCGTCACTACTGCAAGCACATATGCATCAGGCAACATCCAACGCTGCTGTTCTGTCAAATCAATCCAACATCCATTCGAGTCCAATTTGCCCGTACTTTCTCTCCATACACGTTTCTCTTCCTCAGTCGCTTCTTTCTGAATCTCTTTCACACTTTCCATAGTGTCCTCACACATTCCAGACTCAGCAATCCATCTTGCAGACGTAGCAACGTACATTCTACTCATCGTGTCTCTAGCTGTCTGCTTAGCAGTTTCATCAGCAAAGGCATTCCCACGACCAACATCATCCGTGATTGCTTTATGAGCACTGCACTTCACAATCGCAACTTCAGTCGGCAAGGTTAGAGATTCCAACAAGTCGTTAACTAGCTGACCATGTTGGATCTTAGTCCCATGGGACGTAATGAAACCTCTTTCTCTCCACAACCGACCAAAACTATGGGCCACGCCAAATGCGTACTGACTGTCTGTAAACACATTCACTCTTTTTCCTTTAGCTAAAACACACGCTCTCGTTAGAGCTATTAATTCTGCAGCTTGGGCAGAATTCTGACTCACTCTTGCAGTCTCCACAATCGTCTTCAAAGTCGTTACCGCATAAGCAGCAGTCACATCACCATTCTCCAATTTAAAACATGACCCGTCCACATACAGCGTACCATCTGGGTTGGATAGAGGAGTATCTTTTAAATCGATACGTCCTTTTGTCTCTTCCTCCGTTTTGAAATAACAGTCATGTGGCTCAGAATCACTCGACTCTTGATCAGTCGGCAACAATGTTGCTGGATTCAATACATTACATCTTTTGATCTGAATATGACTCGCTAATAATGTCAGCTCGTAACCAGATAATCTCGCACTAGTAAGGTGTTGTGTCTTCGTTCGGTTCATGAGTGTATCCACTGCATGAGGAACCATGACCACTAGCATATTGTTCATCACCAAACCAGCAGATTGTCGAATGGAAACTGCAGCTGCCGCTGTAGCCCTCAAACAACTAGGCAACGCTCTGGCTACTGGATCTAATGTTGATGAAAAATACGCACAAGGGCGTTGTTTATCACCAAATTTCTGTGTCAGAACACTCAACGCACAACCTTCTCTCTCGTGAACGTAGAGCGTGAATGGCTTGCTGTAATCAGGTGTACCCAATACAGGAGCTGAACACAATGCTTTTCGTAATTCAGTAAAACTCTCTTGACATTCATCAGACCATGGCACCGGACTCGGAACATTTTTCCCAGTCAAAGCTACCAATGGTTTCGCTAACAGAGAAAAATTTGGGATCCACTGCCTACAGTAAGAGGTAATACCTAGGAAGGCACGTACTTCTCTCTGTGTGCGTGGAACACTCATCTGCGTAATTGCTTTTATTCTTTCTGGGGTCAACTTCCTTCCCTCCTTTGACAAGAGATGACCTAGGTAGGTCACTTCTTGGCAGCAGTATTGCATCTTGGAAGGAGACACCTTATGATTCAAATTAGACAAATGATGCAATAGGGAAATTGTAGCTGCTTTGCAAGTTTCTTTGTCATCGGCAGTCACTAAAAGATCGTCTACGTACTGTACTAGGGCAGAACCTGGAGGAAGGACAAAGGAATCTAGCTGACTTTTTAAAGCTTGACTATAAATAGATGGACTTTCACAATAGCCTTGTGGAGCGCGTTTGAATCTGAAACTGCGACCTCCTAGACAGAAGCCAAAAATATCCCTACTTTCTTCGGCTATCGGAATGCTAAAGAAAGCATTCTTTAGGTCTATAACTGAGAACCATGTAGCTGTAGCAGGTATCAGTGTTAACAAGGCAGTAATATCTGGTACTACAGGAAACTGCGGAATTACAATCTTATTAACTTCTCTAAGGTCTATGACAAACCTATAAACTGGAGGTTTTGTAGGGTCTGTTCGCTTCAGAATCGGTAATACAGGACTGTTACAGACATTTCCTCTAGTTTCTTCAACTACACCCTTCTTAATCAAATCTTGCACAATCAATAAAAGTGCACGCTCACCTTCACTCGATATTTTATACTGGGGAATTCTTGGAAATTTCACATTTGCTTTCAAGGTTACTACATATGGTGGAATTTCTAGGAGACCTACATCATTAGGACCAGTCGCCCAAAGAGAATCAGGGAGTGAACGTAGCTCCGGCGGGAGTGCGTCCATTGACAAGTACATCGGAGAGATGATATTTTTACCCAGTGTAAGCTGTACCCCTTCCGGAGAACAGTACAATGTCGCATATAGTCGTTTTAACAAATCTAAACCAAGCAGATTTTCATTACAACCTGTCGTCAAAATCAGGGGTGCTTTCAATTGGCACGGTCCAACAGAAATAGACAAAGGACCAGATATCGGGTTGTACACAGGGGCGCCTGAAAAACCTACGGAAACATTTGTTGAGCCAGACAAAGGTGCGCCAGGGAGTTTCGCATGCATGATAGAACTTTTTGCGGCACCAGTATCCAACAGAAACGGTTCGACTACACCTGATGTTGCTACTGCGACATAAGGCCCACTCTGATCCACTGGAACTGATACTACTCCCTCTCTCTGTCCATGGCTGTCCTAGTACCCATTTTGTTGAAAACCCTCTTCTACTTCACAATAATCTTCAACAAGATATTGCTGAGATCTATTTTGCTGAACAGATTGTCCATTTCGTTGATCAAAGTGATTGGAGGGACGATCATTCGTTTGTGGAGGCATAGCACCTCGTCCTCGTCCTCTAGAATTCTGCACAAAACCACCACGACGTCTTTGAGCTGCTGCTGCATTATTCTGCGCTAAGATCGGACATTCATTTTTATAGTGACCCTCTTTCTTGCAGTACGCGCATTGATTCCATTGATATTGAGGTCTTGACGTACTATGATCTGCCCTTTGGTATGAGTTTTGCTGCGTATTAGTCTAACCCGCAATGCTGGCATCAGAGTCTTCATTAGATCAATTATTCTTCCTGGTAGATCAGCGATCAAAGGTTCAGGTTTCGCACCACCTATTTGTTGGTTATCTGCTGCAGTGATAGCTGCCCAATCACCACCTAAAGCAGCCTGATGATCTTCTCTACGAATTTTAGCCCACACTGGTTGCGGAACTACATTACCAAATAACATATCAATGTCGGCTAAGTTCATTATACAAGCCTCAACTGTCTGTGTTAATTCCTTGTAATATCCGGCTGGATTCTTACGCGGATCTGGCAAGGCCTGTTTCACTGCTAATACTTCTGCTCGCTTCCATGGAATGTGTATCCACACTCGTTGGAACTGTGCTGGAGCACCTGCAATACCAGCATTATCATCACGTGCCACTGCTTCGCGCCAGATTGGAGGAACTTCCCTCATAGGATATTGGCGACTTAGTTTCATTTTACCTTTCTCTAAATCTCTTGGTGAATGAAGAGATGGATCATTCCTAAAACTTAAAATGAGTTCCATTGCTTGTTTTATTTTCTCACCCACTATCATTCCAGCAGCAAACTCCTTTTGAACCCTAATTAAATCTTCCAAATCTGATTCGACATCGTCTTCTTCTATCTCTTCACGTAACAACGAGCACATCTCATCAAAGACGTATCGCTGCGTTGGTTCTCCCCACTGCATAAATGTGTCTAGCACATCTCTCGTACTATATCTTCTACCCTTCGAAATCCATCTGAGAGCCGTGGAGTCTAAAACTCCCCGTTCCTCAGTACTTGGAAGCTGACTCCGTCTCTGTACAGAGTCAGGAGTAGGAGTCTTAATCAAAGTTTTATATATAGGAGACAGCATATTAGTAACCGAATCAGTGATTCTCCGACGAACAGAAAGTGGAGTTAGTACACTCGCAGACATAGAAAATGCAGTGGAGGTAGGAATAGATGAGGAAGCAGTAGGAGAATCGAGGAAAATAATTTCTGGAGCAGTAGGTACAGAGGTAGGTATAGTGGCTGGCAGTGTAGGAAGAGGAGGAGCTGTAGGAACATTCACATTCATCACAGGAAGTACAGGAACTTGATTCTGAGGGATAGGAGCAGGAGCACCAGGTTGTCCAGCAACCGGCAATTGAACATTCGGGACGAGTGGAGTCGTAGCACCTTGTGCATACGGTGGAGGTGACCGTAACAGATAAGATAGCAGAGGATCGTTTTCGGAGTCCTCCAGTAGCTTAGCCATTTTCGATGGCAAGGCAGGATAGCACTTGTCAATCGCTAAGTTATGCTCTCTAATGGCTACATCTATGACCTTCTCACACTCGTTAGCCTGCAACTGTTTAGTCGCTTGCTCTAGAGTTAACTCTTCTTGTTCTTTCTGCTCTTTCTTCAACCTTCTCATTTCTCTCTGTTTGGATTCTTTCCGCCAATAACGGAAGGAATCAAACATTGCCGGCCGGGCTTTCTTTTTGAACAATTTCACTTCCAAATTGTCGAGAATCTCTTGCTCAAAACTACCATGCAGTGGCCAACTAAGGACACCATCCTTCTTACAATAGCAAACCCATATCTCATTATAAGTTATAGGACCCACGCCATACTTACAATATAAATCATATAGGGGAGTCCCAATCGGAGGAACCAGACAAGAGTCCTCCAATCGTGAGTCACTGTTGCAACTAAAACAAGACAACATTTTCCGACTTACCATTTTCAGTCCGGAACACAAAAACAAACAAAACACGGAACAAATATGTGCACTCGAACCAAGAACTTAGGCCTACCAAAACGAACTGATGTATCGATACCCAAAACTAAACCAAATAGATTATCGTAACTAGAACAACCAGTGATAATCTAACAAAACCAAACCAAACCAAGAACCGATCAAGGATTTTTTTTAACAATCCTCACAAAAAGTAACCAGCTAGCTATCACTAAATACTTAACTGAGTCACTGAAGACGTCACCAAGGAGAAACCCGTCACGTTTCGCCGTACTAAGGACTGCACCACTTCGGGTCCAAGACAGGGCGACGGTCAAGGCAACGGCCCACTGCAGCCGTCCTGAACGGGAAACCCTCGTGGAAGAGAACTTCGGGCCACTTTTGCGATATGCCGGGATCGATGAAGTGGGGCGCCTCCCTCAGGAATCTTCACACGAAGCTTCTCGAACTCTTCAGGCTTTTGGACCGGTACCGAATGACGTCGCCCCACGTTGGGCGCCAATTGGAGTTCTGGACTTTTTGGTTCCGTCCAGAGGTGTCAGGGTACAACACCCGAAGACCCCGGAGTTCCACCTGCCTTGGTGCACAAATGAACAGAAACACGGGCTTCTCGATGGTGGCGTCAAAGACCAAAGGTTTATTACTGCAGGGACACAGAAGTCACAGAATCTACACACGGGCAGAGACTAGGAGCCTGTTCGATTTGTACAAAGTGGGTTGCTCCTTATATACGGTTTTTTATGCTAGGGGCAAATTCTTTACATGTAATACATTCCCAAAACCTTTGTGTCTAAAACAATAAATATTTGGTGTTACACAGGAACCGTCGATAATATCTGGGGCCAAACATTGCGAAGAGAGGGGTTCCCACTAGTTTGTCACAATTCCCTGTCAATATTGTATTCAGGACCCGGACCGCCTCATCGTAAAGTTCGTTACCTCCCCCTAATAAAGATTCAGAAAGAAAGAAAACAGAGCCAGGTGTGGAAGATAGAAAAGTGGGATAAGGGATGTTTGTGGGTTGTAAATGGGCAAGGCTACCGGCTTCGGCCGCCTAATCATGATCAGGTACAATGGACACGAAGACCAGTTTGGCAGGGCTGGCCTCGGGCAGAGGAGGCAGCCTTTGTCGAGTCATGCAGCTACAGCGTGATCTGGTTTAAGGTGCACGTGTCATGTAAGAGGTGAATCTCCGGCTAAGGCTACGTGTCCTTAATCAAAGTGGAGTGAATGAAGTGATCCGAGGCTATTGCATATGTGAGGGCAAGGAAACACAAAATGGCGGCCATGGTCTAAGATGGATGCCGTGGGTATATCAGAAATATGTCAATGGAAGGAGTGCTCTTGCTCGTAGCGTAGCGAAAACACTAGGATATACTAAATGGATCATTTGCGGTTCACTGATACCAATATTAGGTATTTCCGACAAACTTGAAAACACGGGTTCAAGTCGTCACAGAACCGCCACGGAACCTCAGTACCTAAAGTACATGGATATGAATTTTACAGAGAGAGCAGATGGCCTGGGCCCTGATTAGCAGGATCCCAGGCCAACTAAGTCGAAAACCAGCTAAACACTAGGCAAAAAAATCTGGGGTAACCATAGTCAGGTATCCACCTTCCTACACTGTGATGAACCAGAGGATGCCAGTGATCAACCAGAGGGTGGCAGTGATCAACCAGAGGGTGCTGTGATAAACCAGAGGGTGCTGTGATAAACCATAGGGGGACAGTGATGATCCAGAGGGTGGCAGTGGCAAACCAGAGGGTGGCAGTGATCAAACAGAGGGTGGCAGGGATGAACCAGAGTATGGCAGTGATCAACCAGAGGGTGGCAGTGATCAATCAGAGGGTGGCAGGGATGAACCAGAGTATGGCAGTGATCCAACCAGAGGGTGGCAGTGATGAACCAGAGGGTGCTGTGATAAACCATAGGGTGGCAGTGATGATCCAGAGGGTGGCAGTGGCAAACCAGAGGGTGGCAGTGATGAACTAGAGGGTGGCAGGGATGAACCAGAGGATGGCAGTGATGAACCAGAGGGTGGAGGTGATGAACCAGAGGGTGGAGGTGATGAACCAGAGGGTGGAGGTGATGAACCAGAGGGTGGCAGGGATGTACCAGAGGGTGTCAGTGATGATCCAGAGGGTGGCAGTGATGATCCAGAGGGTGGCAGTGGCAAACCAGAGGGTGGCAGTGATTATCCAGAGGGTGGCAGTGGCGAACCAGAGGGTGGCAGTAATGAACCAGAGGGTGGCAGTGATGAACCAGAGGGTGGCAGTGGTGAACCACAAGGTGATGAACCAGAGGATAGCAGTGATGAACCAGAGGGTGGCAGTGGTGAACCAGAGGGTGGCAGTGATGACCCAGAGGGTGCCAGTGATGAACCAGAGGGTGGCACTGGTGAACCAGAGGGTGGCAGTGATGATCCAGAGGGTGGCAGTGGCAAACCAGAGGGTGGTAGTGATGAACCAGATGGTGGCAGTGATGATCCAGAGGGTGGCAGTGGCGAACCAGAGGATGGCAGTAATGAACCAGAGGGTGACAGTGATGAACCAGAGGGTGGCAGTGGTGAACCACAAGGTGATGAACCAGAGGACAGCAGTGATGAGCCAGAGGGTGGCAGTGGTGAACCAGAGGGTGGCAGTGATGATCCAGAGGGTGGCAGTGGCAAACCAGAGGGTGGCAGTGATGAACCAGATGGTGGCAGTGATGATCCAGAGGGTGGCAGTGGTGAACCAGAGGGTGGCAGTGATGAACCAGAGGGTGGCAGTGGTGAAACACAAGGTGATGAACCAGAGGATAGCAGTGATGAACCAGAGGGTGGCAATGGTGAACCAGAGGGTGGCAGTGATGATCCAGAGGGTGGCAGTGGCAAACCAGAGGGTGGCATTGGTGAACCAGAGGGTGGCAGTGATGAACAGGAGGGTGGCCGCGATGAACCACAGGGTCGCAAACAGGCTGGACACGTACAAACAACATGGTCGCGACCCTTGCGACCACACAAGTAAGTTCGCGTTCCCGAACTTGTACAAAACACACGCGAACTGGCAAAAACAGCAAATTTGCACATTTGAACGAATGCGCGAATTTTGCGAATTGCAAATTCGCTTTCGCACGAATTAGCAGATCGCGAATTCGCAAATTTCGCCCATACTTAGCGACAGATAACAGGGTCACTGGTGGGGTTCAGGTGCCAGACAGCCTTACATACATGGTTTAATTTCCAATTATCTTGTGACTTCTAAGGGTTTATTTTTCTGTTTCCATAAAGTTTCCATTTTCAGTTTCCTTCAAGTTGCACATATGGATTCTTCTTCTAATCATTGCCAAATGTTGTATTTAAAAGGAAGTCCGGACTTCTAGCGTAGGTTAAGTAGATTCTTTATTAAGTAGCTACCAAGTGAAAACAAGGAAAACCCTACCAGGAGTCGCCGCCCTGCTGCTCAGCCCATATCCAACTGACACTCACAGACATCCAACATTCCATCCATTCAACATTCCACTCCACACTCCATCTGGCTGAGAAGCAGGTAAACATAAGTTACAACAAAATAGAAGAGTATTTGAGCAGTCACTCAAAATGTGCCCACATTTTTCTGTCTTCAGCACTAATCATATTTTCTATGTCAAAATGTACCCCCTCATTGTGTTCATTTTTAAATTAAATGTTTTAAGTGTTACCAGCTTATTCCAATCAAGATGGCTTCAGGTATACCATACTTTTGTCATAAGTAAGACTGTTAGTCTCTAGTTGTTTTTTAGAACACTCTGAGACATTCTGTCATTGGGCTACACGGGGGCTACATCTGGATGATATGTGTGCTACATTTGGGCTCTTTTGTCTCTGGTTCGCTCGTGGAAGACTTATTTTTATGAAGTTTCCTAATTTCCTCATTTACTGCAGTCTCCTAAGTAGGAAATACTTTCAGTTGTTTACTTTGATTCCATCAAGAAGACATTCAGATGTGTCACAAATTTGCCATAATTTCAGAATGTTAGCACCCTAGTTGCTCATTAGATCACTGCAGTAAAACTACTGCTCACCAGGGAAGTCTGCTGATGGTATTCAAAGTGCATGTTTCAGTCTGCATGTCAGAATCTTTTAATGAAATGGAAGAGGATTTGAGAAGTCAAAATGTGCCCTAATTTTTTTACTGCAGCACTAATCGTAATTTCTATGGCAAACCGACCCCTCATTTTGTTCTTTTTTCATTTAAATGTTTTAAGAGTTACCACTTTATTACAATCAAGATGGCTTCAGGTGTGCAATACTTTTGTCATAAGTAAGACTATTAGCACTCTGGTTGTTCTTTCGAACACACTGGGAAGCTGAAGTAGAACACAAAGGAATCAACTGACAGTTTCTGCTCTTGTTGGATGTACATGTTTTACTGAGAATGTCAGACTTCATTCTCACATGACTGAGAAAGATAATGTGAATTTTCAGAAAATATGCTCTCATTTTAGCTTCTAGATCACCTTCCAAACCTCTGTGGAAAAAGTATGAGGAAATAGTTGTCTCTCAAACATGATTCATGATATCCCAGCAGAAGAGGGGGGCGTGGCTTGGACGCCGATGGCGGTGGTCGCCTGAGAGCTCGGCTCCGGGACTGAGCCCGTGATTATCCTGCAGATCAGAGTCCGCGGGGCACCCTAGCCCCCGCAAACCGATGATCGGACCGATTGGGACCTGCCGAGGCACCCGGTGAAACTCGAACACGGGTTGACCCGACGGGAAATCGAAGTTTGAAGATCCGCGGAGTGCGGCCCAATATGGCGCCTGGACCTCTTTGTCTCCTTGGCCGGGACCCTTAATCTGGAGGAGCGTCGTTGCCCACAGCGCACCCTCCACCTCCTATCTCCCTGTGATGTGATGGTCTGGGTGTCGCTCTGATCGGAATTTCAACGCGGTGACCGCTCCTGGACGATCGGAGGTCCACACCATCGTGGACCTCGATTCACGGACGCCTGGCGGCCCTGTCTGTGGTGCCGTCCCCCTGTGCCGCACCCGGCTGCACCCCGCCGAGTGACTAACCTCCATGGGCAGCACGGCGCCTTGGCGCCACAAAATTTCCGGTGGTGTTGGTGACCCTCGTTCCAGATCCTCATCGGCCAAACGGGCCTGCCCGACCTGGCGCCGATTGTCCCCGCCTCCTCCTCAGTGCCCTCCGACGACGCGGTGGTGGCGCGGCCCGAGGTTGTGGAGGACCGACAGGCCCTGGAGACGGAGATCGTCGGCCCTCGGCCCAAAGACCACCAGCCGAGAGGGACATAGTCGACGTCCGCACTCAGTGGCGCCTCTGACTGACTCTCCACCGTGGAACTCCTACGCCATGGGTAAACCGAGGGGAGCCAAGGGAACCACCCCGGCCGCCTCAGACTCGGAGGCGCCGGACAAAGATGATCGTGGGGACCCGGAGAGCTCTGGTGGCGCGCCATTGCAGCAACAATTTGACCGGGTCCTGGAGGCGATCGCGACCACGCGCTCGGCACTCCAGCAGGACATTGCCCAGGTTGCGACGAGTCTGGGCCTCCTTAGAGCGGACCATGGCAAGCTTTCGGATAGAGTCAAGGAAGTGGAGGGCTCGGTAAAGACCTTGGAACCAGCACAGAGAGCCTTGGCCGCGACGATGAAGGATGCCTTATCCCGGATTGAGGCCCTGGAGCGGCGAGCGGAGGATGCGGAGGGGCGCAATAGGCAGAATAACATTTGAGTGATGGGCCTGCCGGAGAAGATTGAAGATGGCGACATGGTGGCCTACTTGGAAGCCTGGCTCCGGGACATGGTGGCCCCGGAAGGCCTGTCCTCCTTCTACACCCTGGAGCGAGCGCACAGAGTCCCAGCAAGGCCGCCGCAGCAGGGCCGTGCCCCGCGACCGGTGGTGGCACGTTTGCTGCACTTTCGGGACAGAGACCTTATCCTTAATGGCGCCAGATGTAATGGCCCCTACAAGGTGGAGAATAGCCAAGTGAATATTTTCCCGGACTACACATATGAGACCCAGCGCAGGCGGTTCTCTTTCCTGGCGGTCAAGCGCGAGCTCCGGAGCGAGGGCATCCAATACTCGCTCCTGTTTCCAGCAAGGCTCCGCATAATCGTTGATGACAAGACTCAGTTCTTTGATTCCCCGGAAGACGTCTGTAGCTGGCTCGAACTCTATAGGGCTGGAAAGGATGGCTTTGGCTCATCCTCTCAACTGGCAGTGGAACCTGGACAGCGGCGGCGGTCCAAGAGAATTCGGAGTCGCCGTGGCCAGACAGGCAGACCTTCGACTGTGGAGACGTCGGCGGAGCGGAAGGGAGTGTTGGAGATGTTGTCTACGCTGTCTGGCTCACGAGAGGGTCCCATTGTAGAGGAAGCGGACCTTGGAGACGAGGGAGCACCAACGGATTCGGAGGAGTCGGTGACCGATAGTGTCCACACGCCGGTGATCACTCCGAACTCAGTTGAGGACCTTTTGGATGGACAGGGATGACGGGGTGAGCTACTTCCATTTGGGTGGGGGCCCGCGGCGGGGGTGGCAGGGGTAGGCGATTGCTCATGAACTCCGGTGAAATGGGGGTGGGGTGCCCTGCTCATGACATAGTCTTTTGTTTTGGGCTCACTTTAGTCTCGGTAGCCCGAGGATCGAGGGCCCATTGCCGGCGCCCAGCCCGCACCTAGCCCTTAAGGCCTTCCTGCGGTGGCGACTGCAGGATTAGTTGGGGACTGTGGGTTTGTTGGGGGTATGGTTTGGATGGGAACTAGATGGTACTATTTGGGTCCTGTTCTGGGGAGAGGGGGCAAGGGTTTGGTTCGAACGGGGGTTGTTGTTTTTTGGTTGGGGAAAATGGCCAGTGCTGGGTTGATTGTTGCTCTTTCTTTGTTGGGACCCGGGTGGAGAGACTTGGCACGGACGATATGGGACAATGGCTGATGTTGCTAATGTGAAATGCATCACTTGGAATGTACGGGGGCTTCACACTATGTCTAGACGTCACAAAGTCCACGCTTATTTAGTGCGTAGAGGGGTACAAATGGCGCTGCTGCAGAGGACCCATCTTAACAAGGCGGAAGGGGCGGCGCTACAGCGTAGGTGGAGAGGGCAGGTCTTTTGCACTTCGTACTCAGCGTATGCCAGGGGGGCGCTGATTTGGATCAGAGCTGGGGTCCCTTTTCTGGTTACGAAATCGGTGGTGGATCCGGAGGGTCGCTACGTGGCCATCTCAGGCACACTGGGGGGGAGGGACCTAAACGTTTGCTGTGTTTATGCGCCTAATGTGGACCAGCTTGCCTTCCTTTCCAGGTTATCGGGCTCGTTGGCCCACTTCTTCTCCGGGCCCCTCCTGCTCGGAGGGGATTTTAATTCAATAGTGGATGTGGAGGCTGACCGCTCGCACCCCCCCCCTCCCTGACTCTCCGGTTCGCCGTATGGCTAAAGGTAGGAGGGACTGGCAGACGCACTTGGGACTTACGGACATCTGGAGGGCACAGCACCCCGACACTAGGGACTACTCCTACTTCTCGGGCCTGCACGAGTTGCACGTCCGACTGGATGGGTTTCTGGGCTCGGCAGAACTGGTCTCAGCAGCGGTCCGGTCTGAATATCTGACCAGGACTATCTCAGATCATAACCCTCTCCTGCTGGACCTCCGCTGGTTTCCCGGGGTTCCTCCTGTACCCACCTGGAAAATGCGTCCGGAAATCTTGGAGGACATAGTCTTCAAAGCGGACCTAGGAGATAAAATCTCGGAATACTTCGCGTCCAATGGGGGCACTGCGGGATCGAGGGCGCTGGAATGGGACGCCTTTAAGGTGGTGGTCAGGGGCTACTGCATTTCTAAAAAGGTGGGCATGCGGCGAATCATCCTTGATGATTTGGCTGTGGCCGATCAGAAACTCCGTGAGTTGGAACTCCGCCGCCCCGGGCGTCCTGAACTTCAGGAGCGCACGGCATCGGCGAAGGAGGCGGTAGCGGCAGAGGTCGAGCGGTTGCGCTGCTTCGACTATAAGGCCTATACTGTTAGGTCGCTCGCGGAGGGGGACAGATCGGGCGCATTGCTGGCGTGGCTAGCTAATCCCACGCGCCAGTCCTCTCTAACGACGTCCATGCGCACGGCGGAAGGGGCCGAAGTGCACACTCAGCCTGAGATCCTGAGTTGTTACCTGCGCTACTATGAACGCTTGTACCGCAGTCGCTCTGCCAGGGACCCCGACCTGATCGATGACTACCTGTGACCCCTAGAGCTCCCAATGGTGGAGCCAGACGTAGCGAAGGCTCTGGGCTCCGACATCGAACTGGGGGAAATTCGCAGCGCCATTAAAAAGATGGCGAGGAATAAGACCCCGGGACTAGACGGCCTTCCGATTGAATTTTATGCCGCCTACGCCGATCTCCTGGCACCGAGGCTGTTGATAGTTTACAGAGAGGCGAAGCGGCTAGGTCGGCTCCCCGGCTCGATGTGCGAGGCCTTAGTGGTTCCCCTCCTCAAACCGGGAAGGGACTCGTCCGATCCGGCGTCCTACCGTCCTTTATCAATGTTGACGGTCGATTATCAGATACTGAGCAGCATATTGGCATCGAGGTTGCTAGGTCACATGAGCTCTCTGGTACATGAGGACCAGGCCGGATTCATTCCCAAGCGAAACACGACCATGAACATCCGTAGGCTGTTCCGCTTGTTGGGAGAACCGCTCGTGGACGCCCCATGCCCGGTAGTCCTCTCGGTAGACTTGGAGAAGGCTTTTGACAGCCTGGAATGGGACTACCTACGCACTGTATTGCTACGGTTCGGCCTCGGTGAGGGCTTCGTTAGATGGACCATGGTACTGTATGCATCGGCGTCGGCCAGGGTAGGGGCGGGCCCGCTGATCTCCTCGCAATACCCGGTGGAGAGAGGCACGAGGCAAGGTTGTTCATTATCCCCGCTTCTCTTCGCGCTTGCGGTGGAGCCACTGGCGCTGCTACTCCGATCGGGGGCCCACTTTAATGGTTTGTGGACACCTTCGGGCCCACATTATATCTCGTTGTACGCCGATGACCTGCTGCTCTTTCTTGAGGATCCGGTTGCTGCCTTGAATGGGGCTGCATCGGCGCTCACGGCATTTGGGGAGGTCTCGGGCCTTGGGGTGAATTGGGCTAAGACTTGTCTCTTCCCGGTTCGCAAGGGTACGCCCAGCCCTGATATCAGCAGGGAGATTAGGTGGGAACCTGACTGCTTTAAGTACCTTGGGGTGTACGTCTACCACGAACCGACTGACCTCCTGGATGGGAACATAGCTCGCAGTACTCGCGCGCTGCGTGGTAGCATGGACTTCTGGGCTACTCTACCGCTCTCGGTGGCGGGGCGGATCGCTCTGCTTAAAATGGTGGCGCTCCCCCGGTTGCTGTACTATTTCCGGGCACTGCCGATTTGGATCCCGCCGGCCACCTTTCGCCTGTTACGGTCAATGGTGGTGGGATTCCTCTGGGGTTCGGGCCGCCGGAGAGTGGCCCTCAAGACCCTGACGAGGCCGAAAGCTGAGGGTGGGCTTGCGGTGCCGGACTTTGAGAAGTATTACTTGGCAGCGCAGCTGCAGACCTTCACCCAGGAGGTCGCCAGAGAGTTCCGAGGCCCAGAGGACAGGAGGGGCACAGGAATGGCTAGGCATGTTATTTCCTTCATAGCGCTGCGACAACGTTTGGCCTTGCAGGACCTGTCGCTCGAAGAAAGGACCATTCGATTATGCTGGAACCGTGCCCACGCCCGGGGCCAGTTGCGGATACCATATGCACCCGAGATGCCTCTGGGTATGCTGACGGCCCTACCTCATGGCGGTGATTGGTCACGACTAGCGTACTGGGAGGACGCGGGTCTACAGTTGGTGGGTGACCTTTACGAGGACGGGGCGCTATTGCCCTTTCAGGAGCTCATTGACCGCTTCGAGGTTCCACGCGGCGATTTTCTTTTGCACACTGCCCTGGTCCGAGCGATTCAGGCACACTGGAAACACGGACTGGAGGAACCTCCTACATCTCCGGTGTGCCAGTATGTTATGATGTCCGCGGGAACGGTTAAGACGGTTACTTGCCTGTATGGCAGACTGATCAATGAGGGGTTGACCCCCCTCACTACCTTAAGAACCCGTTGGGAAGAGGACATAGGAAAGGAGATCCCGGAGACGACCTGGTCGCAACTCGTGAGGCGGGCCTGGAAGGGCACGCGCCACGCCTGCTTTCAATTGGTCCACTACTATGTACTCCACAGGGCATACTTGACCCCGGCGAAGATCCAACAATATTTTGCCACGGACTCTGCGAATTGCCCTAGGTGCCGCGCGCCTGGTGCAGACCTCCTCCACATGTTGTGGTCTTGCCCGGGGCTGTCCTCCTACTGGCTTGAAGTGGGGGATACCCTGAAGGAGGTAACGGGGAGGTCCTTATCGGTCGATGCGGCAGTGGGGCTCCTGCACTGGTTTCCGCATACCCCCAAAAATAAAATCACTAGTAAATTCATTGATCTGGGGCTTCTCCTTGCTAAACGGGAGGTAACCAGGAACTGGAAGGCGCGGGTTGGTCCAACGGGGGCTCGATGGCACAGCGAACTTCTGAAATGGGCGGCGGGGGAAAGCACGCTGCGGTACCAGTTAGCTAGGAGACAACACAGCGAGAAGGCGCAGGAGGCAGCGCTAGAATGGGAGACATTAGTGCAGGCCCTCAGGGATTATTGCGCTCCCAGCGGTTCCGAAAGTGAGGATGCAGCTCGCCCCGAGTCCCGATAGACGATTGCACTTTACATGTTTGCAGCTTTCCCCGGGGGTCCTCTCATAGATCCTCCTACGGCTATTACCGTGCACTGATGGCGGGGTTGGAGGGGGTTCTGCTTAGTTCATAGTGTTTTGAGGGGGGGTTTTCTTTTGCCTTTTTTGTAGGATGGTTTAGAAAAGCAGATGACGGATAGTGGATCATCCGGACCGGCTTTGACTTCCTGTTGAGTCCCCTCTGGTAATCGCCGCCCGACCCTCGGGTTGTGGACTAAATGGCTGTGTACTGGACCATCTTGCTGAGGGACGATGGGATGTATTTTATTAATTTTGATTGAACTTATAATGCTGGTCCGCTTTGTAAAATTTTACTGATTCCTGCAATAAAAATATATTTAAAAATTTTTTTTAAAAAAAAAATGATATCCCAGCAGAAGGCTTTTTCACAGGGTAAAATCACCTTAGAACACACCACAATTCCTAAAATTAGTATGGCACCATCAACAAATGATCTATAATGTAACTAAAGTCAAATCACCCTTTATACATTCTCCTTTTGGTGACCCTCAAAACCTTCCATTCACTGCAATGCTTTTTAATGAGGTGCTTCGAGCAATAACAACAATCCACACCGTTATTGACTTAGCAAAAAAGGTCACTTTATTTAGAGAGGTAAACAAATAAAAGTCTTTCTTAAATAAAACCTTGTTATGACAAAATCCACATTGTCATTACACCTTAAAACATTTTATCATAAATAGAACCAAAATATTCCAACCAAGACTTTCAGAAAAATACCCCATGAATAGCACAATCCCATCATTTCTTTCCCCTCCTTTTATTTTCCTATCCAGCTTTTCAACCACCCTCCCACCACCCCAGAGGGAGGAATAAGCCCACTCCAGACTATCCAAATCCCCCAAAAAGCACCACCCAGGAAAACTGAAGAGTTTTCCTGGCCCCACCCCAAGAATCCTGTGAAAAAAACATTTTTTACTTTGAATTTTTATCACACCAAAGATTTTCATCCCAAAATCCCCCCAGCAAATCCCTCAATTCCATCATATAATATGCTTGACCTATTTGGAATAAATGTACCCCATCCTGCCGGAAGAGATGATTCCCAACGCTTGTGATATTTTTATGGGTCAAAACCTTAATACCCATAGCATGGCAAAAGTTCTTCATCGTACGATTTAGCTTTCTGCGAGCCTTTTTCCATCGCAGTGTGATTGCGAGCCCCCCTCCAATGGTTCCTGTAAATAAATTCTGTCCATACCAGTGAGGTACTCACCCAATTGTTCTTTATCACTGCTAAATCTAATTTCATTTGCTTTAAGAGGGATAGACCCGACAATGGTACTAAATCAGTTTCACCTAAGTGAATGACTAATAAATCCGGAAATCCTCTTTCAGATGATAATTCTGATAGCATGGGAGACAAACCTTCCCACCTCATCCCACCTTTCCCTTTCCAGAGGATTTTGCGACCTTTGCTGGGAAGTCCAAGCACTCTGCCGTATATCTGCCGCTCTGCAAATGTGGCTGACATTTAATGAAAGAGTGGCCTACAATCCATATACGCATTTTGATAAAGAACTTTTCACACAACCTAGGCGGAAAAAACACAATTAGACTGCAGCCCTGTAATAGATTGTTATTATTTTCTGAAATAACGAGAACAACAAGCAGATCATCCAATCCGTTTAATGTATTCCCAACCCAATCTGGCCGCTTCAGTAGCTGCCCCTATTTGGAAAGAGTGAGTCCCAAACAGCAATGGGGTTTTCCCAACCAAGTTCAAGGATTTCCGCATCATAGCCAGTAAATGAGCACTGGTAATCTTAACCCCATGGCGATGCAGAAATATAGCCCATGCTGAAAATCGGGAGAACTTACAAATGACTCCCATTCCCCCAGAGGGCAATATTCCTGTACTCCACTACTGTTTAACTAAATCCACGTGCCCTTGCCGAATTGATCAGTTTTAGACTTCCTCAACCAAATCCTCTTTGTCCTTCATTGAACAAGAATTTCACTGGTCTGAATACCCATTTGATACCTCAACCCCAACATTATGAAACTCTAAAAGCACAAAAAAATAGCCTTATTATGCAAAGCCCAAAACAAGAAACCTCTCACCTATCATAACAACAAAATGGTAGTTGTACCAGCGACTGCTGCAAAAGAACAAAAGTAATTGGTTCGCGTAAAGGCAAAGAATGTGCACCTTCTCTACTAAAACCTTTCAACATTCGACGTAACAAAAGATCCCCCACCAAGTCTTGACCCCACCATAAATGTCCATAAAATGAAATCCCAGACAGTTTCCCAGCAATGGTTGTTTGAGACAAACCCTTGTTAATCAAATACAGCACAAACTGTAAAATGAAACATTTGTTACCAACTGATGACCCTTCAAAGCTGTGAGATTTAACATAAGTTAAAAATTCAGTCCAAGCCTGCTGATAGCTGCGTCTAGTGGAAGTAGCTATAGACTGTTCGACCAACTTGATGATCCTCATTCCCCCAGCACCCAGGTGTCTTGCGGAATCGAAGTTTTGAAGTTGTCCGCCCCCGGCGCCAAATTGCAGAATTTCTGCCAATTAAAATGAGACAACGCGCCTGCAATTGAATTATTAATGCCCGGAATGTGCCTCGCTCTGAAAACAATATTTAATTTGAGGCTCTGTATCATGAAAAACCGCAAAAGGCGCAATCCCCATAGATCTTTTGATTTTTGGTTATGAAGGAGCTGCACCATAGACATATTATCGATATGAAACAGCACACACCTGTCTCGAAATTCCTCACCCCAGACTAGCAAAGCTACAATGAGAGGAAACAATTCAAGAAAAGCAATACTGCATCCCTGTTGGATCCAATGCTGAGGCCATTTCCCCGCACACCAGCGACACTCCCAAAATAAGCCAAAACCATGAGCCCCAGAAGCATCGGAAAATATCTGGATAAAAAAGAGAGAATCTCCATTGAAGTCTTCCAAAAATGTTAGCCAAAATAAAAGGTCCTCTTTGATTGCTTTAGGATCTCTAATCCTGTGATGAGGGAGGTATGCTCCTGACATTTGCCATTCCCACCCTTCTGCAAAAAGGTCTGCCAGCCCAGACCACACGACAGGCAAAGTTTAGGTAGCCCAACAAACGTTGAACCTGTCTGAGCTCGATTTTATCCTTGTCAAGAACCTCCAAAAGAAAATACCTGATTTCACCCACCTTTGCAACTGGGAAACGAGCCATCATAGCTTCAGTGTCGATCTCGATACCTAAAAAAGTGAGTTTGGTACAAGGACCTTCCGTTTCTTCCAGAGCTAGCTGAACACCGAACTCCTTGGCCATGCTTTGGAAAATGCCTAAAGCTCTGCGACACTGATCTAGATGTGCCTCTCCAATGAACATAAAATCATCTAAATATTGACAAACATGTTTGTGACCACTCCTCGCCGAAAAGCACCTTTGTAAGAAAATGCTGAACATTTCAAACAAAGCACAAGACACTGAACAATCCTTAGGAAGGACTCTGTCAACATAAAATGCTCCATTAAAAAACATGCCTAGGAGCTCAAAGTCCGAAGGATGAATAGGTAATAAGAGAAAAGCAGACTGAATATCACATTTCGCTAGTTCAGCACCAGTCCCAACCATTCACACCAATCTTAAAGCATCATCAACAGAAGCATTAGAGACATTAGAGTCAGTAGGGGAGATGAAATCATTAATAGATTGGCCCTCTGGCCACGATAGATGATGAGCCACGATAGATGATGAATTCATCTGAATTCTCTAGCCAATTTCTTGGGAACTACGCCAAACGGGGATACCAGCAAATTTTACAAGGGACACTGACTAAAAGGATCCGCTATCCTACCAGCTTTTAACTCAACATCCAGTTTCTTTTGAACAATATGTGGCAATTCTTTGGCAGATTTTAAGTTGTCAGCCCATCGATGATAATGTGGCCCCTGATAACCTATATTGAAACCATCTTTAAATCCCCAAAACAATTTAGAAGCAGCTTGAGGATTGGGATACACCTCCAACCACGGTATCAGTAACTGCAACTTAATTGGGGTATGAACCTTTTGGTATAAATGGATGAACTAAGCCTCTACCTCTTTGGAACCTCCTTTGATCCCCGGAATTCTGGTTTGTGAAACATTGGGTAATGGCATGCTTCCATCCACATTGGGAACATTCTGCTTGAACCTGCAAAATTGCCTGTTGCATACGCCTCGGCTAAAATTCCAACAGGCGCCCGATGTTGGCAGTTGTCCTGTACCAAAAACACCCGCCCCGATTTGGGCGGGGTGAGGCAGAAAGGGCCGGTACGTAATTGGCAGACCACTTGTAGTATGAATCGTCACACGTGGCTGGGTAGAGGACATCTACTGCAACCAAAGTTTTTGATCAACCTCGCCCTAAGGTTTATCATTAAAAGTCACTGACTCGGGGGGAGGAGCTTCGCGGGCAACCAAGATGGCCGCGTAAGCTCGGAGCTCCGCGGACCTTCCGATCCTCCTCATATATCCTGTCTGAAATCCTGTTCCACGAGGGTGGATTCTTATTGCTGATGGTCTACTGAGGCGGGAACTGCCTTCCGTTTTCGAATCGGTGGTTCCTACGCTGAGCTACGTCGAGTTGAACTCCGTGCCAGGACTGTGCCATTGTCTCTCCGGTCTCCGTCACTCCGCATGATTGGACTGCGGAGTGAATGCCTTTTGTCTCTGCTGGCGGAGTACTAATGCCTACAGTGCGTTCCTTCGTCGGCCTGGCCTAACTGTTTAGCCCGGACTCTCTACTTGGCTCGCTGGGCTCGGGCTTGGCTGGTGCAGCCCTTTGTCCTCATCGGAACCAACATGGCGGGCAGAGGGGACCCCGACAAGACATCAAACAGGGGTGTCCGCGGGAAAACACAGTCGCAGCAGAGTAAAATTGAGCGATATGTCCAGCCGAAGACGCCGCCTGCCACGGGATCCTCTGCCAGGAGCCTTCCACCTACGGGCTCGCCCGACGGCTCCGAGCCTACCCTGAGCGACATTATGGGTGCCATCACTAGTTTTTGGGCGGACATGCAACACCAACATGAGATCTTGACCCACAAGGTGGACACCATGGCTGTTGATCTGACTCTCATTAGAGCCGACCTGGGCAAGACTAATGATAGAGTGAAGACACTGGACATTAAGACCTCCAGCCTAACGGCCGACGTCTCGGACCTGCAAACCGAGGTCCGGAACCTGCGGATGACTGCGGACCAATTCTCGAGGAGGCTGGAGGACTTTGAGGAACGTGCCAGGCGGCAGAACGTCAGCATTGTCGGTGTCCCGGAGGGATCAGAGGAAGCGGCGACGGACCTCTTTGTGGAAGACCTGATAAAGACCCATTTGGCACCGTCTGGCCTTAGTAACTTTTTCTCAGTAGAACGTGCCCACCGGGTGCCGGGCGGCCCGCCAAAGCCGGGCGTGGCGCCTAGGCCCATCGTGGCACGACTTCTCAACTTTCGGGACCGGGATGCGGTCCTGCAGGCTTCCAGACGGCATGGACCGCTTAAGTACCAGAACGCTGAAATACACTTCTACCTGGACTTTACCAGGACGGTACAGCGGCAGCGCCAGAGCTATGCGGGAGTAAAGCGGAGACTGCGAGATATGGGATATAAGTATTCCATGATGTTTCCTGCTAAGCTCCGGATTGAGCATGAGGGCCGTGCCCTGTTCTTTGACTTTGCCGAGAATGTGAGTGAATGGTTGGACACTTTGTCGCCGCGTCGGGACGCTCATGATGAACAAGATGGAGGTGCGGCTGGTGGCCCGGATCTAAGAGACTTGGCTCTATTGTGGGGACACCGGCACTTGATGATCCCGCTTCATGAGACTGTTGGGTATTGTTTCTTAATTGACCCTGTTGACTTTCCTGTCGTTCAATGGAGGGTGGCGGGAGGTGTTCGCGGAGATTCCTTACTCCTCTGGGTCTCTTTTTGTAGAGTAGTTTTTGAAGCGACAGGCACACTGCTGGTTGGGGGGGCTTTTTAGTCTGATGCAGGGGTGCAGGGTGCAACTATGCAAGTTTATTTGTTTGTTCGTTCTTTCTCTTATCTTTCCTTTAGGCAATGGATCGTGTTTACTGCTGTTTACTTGATGGTTGGGTTGGCTGGGGTTGGGTGGGACGGGTTGCGGGATGATGGGGGGTAGGAGATTAAAAGTGATCAGTTGGAATGTTAATGGGTTGGGTGACCGTGTTAAGAGAGGGGTGGTTATTCAACTGCTTAAGAGACACATGCCCGATGTTGTGCTATTACAAGAGATGCATTTGATAGGAAACTCTTGCAAGGCTCTTAACCGAAAAGGCTACAAGATGGTGGCCCACTATGGGTTCTCTTCGGGCTCCCGGGGGGCGGGTATCCTGGTGCGTGCGTCCCTTCCCCTTGAGATTTACGTCACTGTGATTGATGAGAGGGGGCGCTACGCTGCAGTGGCGGGGAGATGGGAAGGGCGTTCCCTAGCGTTACTTTCGGTTTATGTTCCCCCGGGCCTGCAATCTAGTACCTTCCAAGACCTTGGTGGCGCCATTTTGTCCTTGCCCGCTGGCCTATTGATAATGGGGGGTGACTTCAATTCAGTCTGCTCTGGTTCCCTGGACCGCCAACCGCCGAGAGATCTCTGCAGTTCCCAACTGTGGTTGCCTTCCTTTCTTGATTCCATGGGTCTGGTGGACACTTGGCGACTACTACATCCCGTGCTCCGCCAATTCTCTTTCCTTTCGGGTGCCCATGGTAGTCTCTCCCGTATAGACTACGTTCTTACCCTTGCTGCACATGCGTCTGCCGTGTCTGAGGCTCGTTTTCTGGCACGGGGTATTTCCGACCACTCCCCGTTGTGGGTCTCGTTTGATTTTAACATCGTCCTCTCTGACCGTCCGGTGGCGGTTAACCCATGGTATTTCCGCAATCTCAAGACTCGTGCACTCCTTGCTAAGGCCATCGACCTCTATTTCTCGGAGAATGTGGGCTCGGTTGGCTCGGCTCTCACCCTATGGGAGGCATTCAAGACGGTGTTGAGGGGTGAGGCTCTTGCTCTCATTGCGGAGGCCAGGCAAGTCAGAGATGCCGACCTCGCGTGTGTTGAGGACGAGGTTTTGCGTCTCGAGTCCCGATTGGGACCCGAGCCCGACCCCTCTCTTTTGCATGACCTTTCCCTTAAACAAGCGGAGTACCATGATCTCGCCACAAATGCTGCCATTACCCTGGCCAAAGTACAGCAAGGTCGTATCTACGACGTTGGGGACAAAGCCGGGAAACTGCTGGCTTGGCTAGACAGGCGCGAGATGGCTAGCCGTGTGGTGCCTGAGATTCTGGGCGATGACGGTGTGGCTGTCACCGACCCGAGTGCCATTGCCGAGTCGTTTGCTGATTATTTCCGGGGTGTCTACACTTACAACTCAGACCGCTCCGAGGCTGACTCGGCGGCGTTCCTCTCGACGATTGACCTTCCCTGTCTTTCTGAGGAGGACCGTGCCGACCTAGATCGAGACATATCCGCTGACGAGATCGCCTTGGCGATCCGTGCATTAAGGTCGGGTAAAGCGACTGGCCCCAATGGTATCCCGGTCGAGTTATACAAAATTCGACCGGATGTGGTGTCCCCGCACCTGCGGACTATGTTTTTGAGGGCACGGGATGAGGGTCTCCTCCCCTTAGATCAGAGGTTGGCCACCATCGTGGTTATTCACAAAGAGGGAAAACCGAGAGACGTGTGCCGGTCCTATCGCCCCATCTCTCTCCTCAATGTGGAACCTAAGATCCTAGCCAAGCTGCTTGCCAATCGGTTGGTTGGAGTCATTAGCGATCTGGTGCACCCGGACCAGTCGGGTTTTATCCCCCGCCGTAACACTGCCCTCAATCTGCGTCGGCTTCATGGTGTTATGGCCAGAGCTCACACCCTAGAGGAACCGGCGGTACTTGCTTCTCTCGACGCCACGATGGCTTTTGACTCCCTTGAGTGGAGCTATCTTTGGGCGGTGCTGGCAAAGCTGGGATTTGGACCGGTCTTTCGGAGTTGGGTGCAACTCCTTTATGCTTGCCCGCTGGCTAATGTCACAGTTAATGGCCGCGTATCGGCGTCCTTTGCCCTTCACCGAGGTACCAGGCAGGGTTGCCCCCTGTCACCTCTCCTGTTTGCTCTGGCTTTGGAACCGCTTGCGGCCATGCTACGTGTACACCCGGACTTACACGGTATAACCTGGGCCCCGGGCTTTGAAGATAGAGTTTCCCTGTTCGCAGATGACATTCTGCTCTACCTTACTTCCCCCTGCAAGTCGCTCATTTTGGCATGCGATGTTCTCAGGCTGTTTGGACGCCACTCTGGCCTGGTCATCAACTGGGCCAAGTCTTCCCTTTACATTCTAAAGGGAGACACACCGCGCCTCCCCAGAGGCTGCAATATCCAGATGGCCGGACAGGGCTTTAAGTACCTGGGAATATACATATCCGGTAGTTCTAAGGCGCGATACGATCACAATCTCCTCCCTCCTCTCCAGCGACTACGGAGAGACGTGGATAGTTGGCGCAGGCTCCCGCTCTCGCTCCTGGGCCGGGCAGCATTGTTTAAAATGATGTCCTTGCCCAGATTTCTGTATGCTTTACAGAACACTCAGGACCCGGTTCCGGCCCGCTATTTTCGGGAGATCGAGAGCTTGCAACGCACCTTGCTCTGGGAGGGTCAACCTCGTGTCGCCATCCAGAAGCTCACATTGCCGTGGTACGACGGAGGCATCGCCCTACCGGATGTACGTCGGTACTACTGGTCCTCTCAGCTTACTGCTATCAACCACGGTTTTTATGGCCCTGTGGATAGCCCAGGTTACGCAATGGACAGGTGGCTTTTACGCGGTGGCAACTACTATCGTGCCCTGTATTCCAGATCCTTTGATCGGCGCCTATCAGGCCCGACCAAGGCTGCGGTTCACATTTGGCGGACGATTACCAAGGCGCAGGGTTGGCAGTGCAGACTGACTAGGTTTACCCCACTGTATGACTCTGATATCTTGGGCAGGCTGTGGCATACCAAGGGCTTTGACAAATGGGATCTCATCGGTATTTCCAGGGTGGACGATATGGTTATTAAAGGCGAAGTTAAGACCTTTTCTCAATTGCAGGCCGAATATCACTTGGGCGGTTCGGAGTTTTTCCGCTACGCTCAGCTGAGACACGCGTTGATCTCTGCCAAGCCGGCGGAGGGTGAGATCCCCGAAAGCTCCCCTTTGGAGGACAGGATTCTGGATGGCCATATGCCTGACAGTGCTATTTCCCTGTCCTATAAGAAATTGATCAGTGTTCGCACTGACCTCCTCCTGTGCTTACGAGATCAATGGACGGCGGACGGCCTGGAACTTGACGATGAGGACTGGCAGAGTGCAGTGTCCTCCCCTAAGGAGGTCGCTATCTCCTCACGTCTCCGACTGGTACAATTCAAAATCCTTCACCGGGTGTATGTCACCGGCCCTCGGCTCTTGCACATGGGATTCTCGCCCGATGGCCTTTGTCGTCGGGGTTGTGGTGCTCTCGCAAACTTTTTGCATATTCTATGGGAATGTCCCGTCATTGCCCCCTACTGGGAGAGAGTGCACCGGATTATGGGAGAGGTGACTGGGGTTGTGTTGGCTGCAGAGGCGTGGAGGTGTCTCCTTAACGTTTGGGAACCGTCTGACCACAACACGGCACAGACTCGTTGGGTGACATTGGGCAATATGGTTGCTAAACGTGATATTGCTCAAAAGTGGGGCGCTACTACAGCCCCCCTGGTGGTACAATGGAAAGCCAACATGGACTGGTGCATGTTCAGAGAAAAGACGGTTTATGTTGCCAGGGGGAGGCCTCAGACATGGAATAAAGTGTGGGGGGCATGGAATGCATACAGGGGTGATGTGTGTTTGCCGCCGGAACCTGTCCCCCTGGATGAACGCCTATCACCGTAACCTGTGACACCAACTGTTTTATGATGTTTGTAATTCTCCTTCTCTTTCCTTCCCCCCCCTCCCTATCCTACCACTCATTCTATTATCGAATCTCTACCTGTCCTCCCCTGCCTATGGCCGACTCCTTTACGTCTCTATTGCTCCATTGCCAATCTTACGCGCCCTTTGGCGTTTCTTTTCTTGGCTTAGTTATCTTGTTATTAAAAAATTAAAAAACAACCTGCAATGTACTGATGTAAATCGCCTTGCACTATTCTCCTCCTGAGTCTATGCTGCCTTGCCTCCGGGATGTTAGGCTGAATAGCTGTGTGCTCTTTTATAATAAAGGTTTTAAAAATTAAAAAAAAAAAAAAAGTCACTGACTCTGGCCCTAAATTCTTCATCATAATTGAGCCATGCATAGCCACCAAATTGTACATTTGATTTACGAAAAATATCCATGTATTTAAACATGGCTACAGCCCTATCTTGGTGTCTCTCACAATACACGCTTGCATATATTAAAAATGCAGCAGTCCAATTCTCAATATTCTTAGGTACTCTGGGACGTCTATAAAGCTCCCATTCTTCCTCTTTGGACCCCTCCCTAGCTTGAATGTCTCTATGAAGGAGTTTGAAAACATCAACGAATTCATGTTGCCAAATTCTTTGCTTTGTTTTATCAGAAAATTGCGTCCCCCAAAGGTATAGCTAAACCCATATAAAGGACCTTCTTATGAATGCTATCAGTGACTGAAACCTGCCCCAAACTGGAATTGTCAAACTCCGAAACCTGTTTGTCTTGACCTGAAGTTTTGTTTGACCCTGCAACACTAATAGATGGCGGTGGTTGATCTGTTACTTCCACCATATCCTCCCTTCTCCCCAAGCCCAAAAATTAATGCACATGTGAATCACCAATACCCACAAAACTTGCCCGTCAAAAGTTGTGACAAATAAGCCCACCAATAAGGCTTACCTGATGTAAACTGAGGAGCACGCTTCTGAAATTCCTGTGGATCATCGCGTTGACGATGTCCGTGACGCCGTTCTTGATCTGCCTCATTGTCCACTCTTGACTTCTGTAACAGTCTAGAAGACTTGATTGACCCCAGACCCCCTTATTACAAAACACGATCATAACCCAAAGTATATGTATTACCATCAAGACTTTCCACAAAAACACCCTCATTTGTATTGTCAGTCACAAACACTTGATCAAAATGCTCATCCAATATACCAAAATCATCTTTGTTAGTACCTGGCATTTCACCATCCCCTACCCCACCGTCATAATATGTCCAATTGGTCACAGGCCTCTGCTCTGAGAGCCCGGCCGTAACACAGGAATCCCCATCTGATGCGCCTTGTGTAGGTGATACATTACGAAAAGCGGCAACCTGCTTCGCATTCACAAGTCTGGAGGAACCAGACACTGGTTGAGAGACTGTAGACAATGTAGACTTCCAGCCACTCTTGCCAGAAGCTGCTGACAACTTACCAACTCCAGAAGCCTGTATGAAGCTGCCAACCGCGGACGATGAAGGAGCAGAATGCTCAACCCACTGACCACATTGTGGTCTGAATGAAGAGTTAAAAGTAACCTGAGGGTGAGAGGGAGGGTGAGAGATTCTAGAAAAATAGGTACAATGCCTGCCGCATTTCCAAACTGATCTAAATGAAAAAATTCTTGTTCATTCTGCGGCCACCCTTCAACTTCATCCAAAAACTCAGAGACATCATCACCCAGAGCTGCTTCTGAGGTGTCAATATGACCAATGTTAACAGATTTATGAATATTCAAACTAGATTTTGCCCCAGGGGGCCTCTAGGCATAGGTGAAAGCACAACATCAGAAACAGCTCCCCCAATGCAGGCCCCACAACCTGAGCATTCTAAGGAAAATTTTTATGTATAATAGTAGGAGCCACTTCTTGACAAACAGCATCCTCCTTCCCACTATCAATAGAGTAATCTACTAAAGCTGCAGAGCGCCCACCAGTAAAAACAGGAGGGGCTATATTAATTGCTGGCAGCTTTTGGCTTACATTGCTGAGTATTTTTACACCCAAATATGACATTTTCACATTAGAATGAGCTGCTGGGAAAGATAAAGCATTTGCCTCCCACTCAGGAAAGCCCTTCCCCCTCCCAATGCAACTATGAGCAAGTGACAGCACCGCCCCTACCCGTCACACGCTTCCTTGCGCAACTTACATGAGGAGCGTAGACTGCCCCCAACTGCCCCACCTCCACATCAGAAGGAGAAGAGCAGCGAGTGGAACGAAGCCAGGAAACACCGCCTGATGCATAAGGCACCCGCGGCTCCGCTGCCCAGAAGGTAATTGACTATTGTTAACAGCTGCCAAAGGAGAATGGCCTCTTGGTGGCAGGCACGTCGCAACAGCTTCAGATACTCCCTTTGTCGCCACACGCTTCGGGCACCTCGCGCCTGCTGCCAGACCTGCAAACATACCTGGCCGTAGCAAATCTTCATGTCCCGCTTCACAGAGGACGTGGAGCGCGTCGTTAACTGCAGCGCTCTCAACCATATTGGCAAATAATTAACGTTTCACTCTGAGGGAAAAGGCCAACGTCAATAAAATGTTTGCCTGATCAACTCTCCTCAGAGTGAAGCTTCCCACCCAAAACCTCTACTATATATAACCTACCCACTAAACCCGCACCCTACCTGCCTACACCTATCGCGCTAAGTGGATTGTTCCACCAAACGAATCACCCCAGGGGTACATCGGCTCGCGCCAAGGTCCCCCTGGGTCCCCAATCATTGATATTGGTCCCAAGATGACTGCCAACACTTCTTTGATGAAGTAATGACAGCCAATCAGATCTCACGATGAGAAGTCTGGTTAGGCTCCGCCCAGATATATAAAGCCAGATAAATAAAGTTCTTTACCCTTTCATATTTAAAAATCTACTGAAGGGATTTACACCATTTAGATATAGATACATCTAAATGGGATTCGATGTATACATATCAACAATGTATATAGTAGATAGTTTTTAAGGTGAACAAACAAACAGTGACAATCGATTATCAAAAAGTTTTGATCAGCAAGCACAGTCTTTTTCTAAGGGCAGCGGGATACACTGAGATGGGTCAGCCGGTGAAGTAATGTTGAAAATTGTGTCATTGGAATTAAATTATGAAAACATATGATGGAAATGTACATTACAAAACAATATTGCAAAACAATTTCAAGCATTAAGTTAATCAGGTAATAATATACAGCAAGTCTTGACTGCACAATGGATCGTATGAAATCATAAAGAAAATGTATGATTTTAATTTATCACAAGCACTTTTAGGCACTTTTATAAATTACCTCAATGCGATGTGATTTGAATTCACAATAAGAAAAATGTTAATGTATTTTACCGAGATATTAATATGTGTACAGTTCAAATTAACCAAGACCTAACCAAATGTGCCACATTTTAACCCGCGTTTTACTATTTTAGTGTAACAAACTAGCGGGGGCCAACTTAGAAAATTTTGAAGTCCAAACAGGGCTACATGTTGCAATATACACGAGAAATTGCCCAAAATATTTTGTTGTGCAATCTTCGGCAGGTGTGTTGGGCACACACGATTGGTTGGGAAGTAGAGTAATTCCAAAATGAGCGCATTGTTGGTTTAAGATATCAGGTTATTATGGTCAATTGTTAAAAGGTATTTTACCTATATTTATTAATTGCGATTTTGCACAAGAAAACTGCCAAAATTGAGCACATAGTATTGTGAAAAGAATATGGGATAGTATATTTTCCATTGCAAACAAGGTTGTAATCACGTGATACACTTTAATTATGCACTGCCACTTTAAAAACGTTTCCCAAGCACATAACATTTGTCGAGTGAACAAGCGGCGTTAAGCTGCGAAACGCGTCTCTGACCTTTGGGAAATAAAATATTGGAGCACCAATACTGGTTTCGTGTCCTTTTTATCGGTGGCAGCGCGTGAATGAAGACGTGGCAGCTGACTAAACTGGATTGTTGAATATATATATATATATACTAGCAGCCCGCCCCAGCGTTGCCTGGGGTAGAAGGGGGCTGGGGGCTGCATTTCAGGTTTGCATGCTCTCCCGCCCAGGCCCCCGCCCGCCACGACATTGTCTGTGTCCCGGACAATGTTGTGGCAAGCGGGGGCCGGGGCGGGAGAGCACGCAAACCTGAAATGCTGGCTTCCCCTACCCCCGCCTGCCCTGACATTCCCCAGCAGCCCGTGCCCCGCCCGCCCCGACCCTGGCTGCCCAGGATTCTTACCTTGCCTCTGCTGCTCACACCGCCGGTCCATATTTCTCCGCTCTGCCACTCACCACCTGTCCGCCGCCGCTCCTCCCCGCACCATATCCGCCTCTCCGCTTCGCCGCTGGCCTCACTTCACCGCCCCTCCCCTGCGCGCCATGTCCGCCGCTCCTGGGACGCTGCTCCTCCCCTGCTCCTGACGTGACGATGCACAGTCGCGGCCGGCGCTACTTTGGGGGAACTACTTTTTGTAAAAATGTAACTTTTTATATAACGTTTATTTTTAAAATTTTTAAAGCCTATGACCATCTACACACCCTGCCGATTTCAACTGTGTATCGGGTGTGTAGATTGGCGCTGTGGTTCCCGAGTTTACCTTGCCTAAAGGTGCAAGTTCTCTCTTTATAATAGTAGTATATATATATATATATATATATATATATATATATATATATATATATATATATATATATATATATATATATATATATATATATTCACTGAAAAAAACATAGATTTCAGCCCTGTTATAGTTAGGAATTAGCATTTTAGCATTTAATAAACCTTAGAAATTCACTGAAAAAACCATAGGTTTCATCCATGTTATAGTTAGCTGGACATTTCTCTCATACAAAACCATTGAAATTCCTCCGTTATAGTTAGTTCAGCTAACTATAACTTGCGCGCCCGCAATGCACTGCTGATGACGTCACATATTACATCACTCATGACATGGTCAGTGACATCACTCATGACATCACTCATGACATCTCAAATGACATCACTGAGGACATCATCCTTGTGAAAGAGTGGCAGACCTCCTCTCAGCGTAATATAACCCTTGATACACACGCCCGCCCACACTCCCCACATGCCACCACCTAGCATGCTTGCTATCACTAAGCCTGGAAACCAATACATTAGCCAATGTGATGTCCCCCAAGGCCATCATTCTTATAGACCGCGGAAACGCTACCAATGATGCTCCTGGACTTGGTTTGCTCAGCCCCCGCTGTTCCCATATAATCCGAATACTGACATGAGCACGCTCTCTTTTGCCTGCTTGTGCTGCGGTGACAGACAGAGTGTCGTCATCGATTTTACTACAAACTCACAGCTCAAGCGGAGGAGGACTCCTGACACTCGACGTGATATCACTACTGCTGCCGCCCAGCCACAATACCATATGCGCGGCGGAATCCGCGCCCAAAACACCACAGACCCAGTGAAACCGCAGTCTTTGAAGACACGACAAAAGACGACAGAAGCAAAGGTAAGAGAAACCGTCACAACATCAGACTCCACTGTAAACTGTATATGCATGATGCTATTTTTTTTCTCCATCATATGGCTCTCCTACCCCTTAATGCTTTAAAATTGTATGCATATAGTATAAAAGTTTCTATCTGCTCACGAGGTCCTATAAACCTCTAATTTTATAAATTATGCATCCATAAATTTCTGTTTCGTTTCGTATTTCTGTACTACGCCACGTGCTTAGGCCTCTAGCGTTATATTTGAAAGCTGACTATGCACCGTCAAGGATGTGTAATACTCATAGCCCGACGCACAGCACATATTGTTTGAGGTCAAGGGCAACAAGTTTTCATGTGTATTGTGTCCTTGGCACAAGTAAGCCCAACTCCCACCAGCACAAACCATATGGCTGACAGTTAGCAGTACCACATAATGGGTCAGAGAAGGGCACTGTCTGTAGTTAACGTAATATGTTTGCCCATATGTTAATACTGTTCAAACCCGTATTCATGGAGAATGCATTTATTACTCGGGCGCGCACTCTAAGTAAATGTTGTATCCTATGAGTGCACAACTGTCAGTGGCTCTAGTATACAAAAGTGTGCAGCTCTGAAACACGCCTGACCCATGTATGCTTATCAGAAATGTCTACTGCTGAGTTAATATTTCTGTCCATATATTAAAGACCTTCAAACTTATACAACATTGATGCAGTCATTATTATTAGTTAGAGTGACTCTTCCAAATAA
The DNA here is from genome assembly GCF_964263255.1 of Lissotriton vulgaris. Classification (NCBI taxonomy): domain Eukaryota; kingdom Metazoa; phylum Chordata; class Amphibia; order Caudata; family Salamandridae; genus Lissotriton; species Lissotriton vulgaris. The sequence continues at coordinate 616,398,808 of NC_141698.1, forward strand.
ATATTGTAAACTCAGTCTGCACTACTGACAGTTTCTGTAGTAAAAAAAGTGTCACACACTTCCAAAATTTAGCACTATGAGGCTATGTATACTGCTCCCAGAATACTCTGCAATTTGACGCAAATAATTGCAGAAGCTTAAAAGCAAGTTTGATAATACTTTGCTTTCAAAATAAAATGTTCATAAAAAAGAGAAAGCAGGAAAAAAAACATTTTGCTAAACTACTATAACATTTCTGTTACCATTTTTTTGCAGCATCATTTAATAACATGTTCATCCATGCTAGTTTTCCCCAAACATATTCATTATGGAAAATCTCTGTAACTGCTTTGTGCCGCAGCGCTAGGTGTTTTTGTGCCACACAATAGTGAGGAGGTGTTCCCTGCTTTCGAAACCGCACTGAGGAGAACTTGCATTTCACGACAAGAGGGACTGGGAGCCAGCGAGAGTGAGACGCGCATAGAAGCAGCGCCAGGACTACATCGCCCAGGAGCCCCTTTGAGTCCCACACCTGCAGCGGGGCTTGAGCACCGACCCCCTGCTGCTGTTTTAAATCGCACGCATACAACCGCTGCGCGGGAGCGTCCCGGGAGAAGCCCGGGACAAGGGCGGGGCCGTCTGTGGCCATCCGGGGCTGGGAGTGGCCGGGCTGGGCCACCCCTCTAACTTTACGCCCAGTGGTCCAAGTCATTGTGAGGTACTTTGAAAAGCGCGCTATTGCCAACTATCATACACATCCCACTGCCTTTGGGTTTAATGATTTCTATAAAAATCCTTGTTGTATATGCCAATGTCCACACGGTCAGGAAGGGGAAGAAAGACGAGGGGGTTGTGTGAGTGGCACTTTATATCAATTTATTACCCGAGCATTTTCGGTTCTCGACCACGAAATCACTATCACTGAGTGACGCATATCCACCGAATTATCCGATTACAAGCGCTCTTCCTTGGGGCCATTGGGGTCGGCGATCTCTCCTGCAAATACCCAAGAGTGTGCAGATGGTTCCCCGAGTGGTAGCCCTCTACAGAGTCCATCTGCTCTGGGGGAAGCCTCTGATTCTGCTACAAAAGAGGTGCACACAAACCCTTTGGACTCCTTGATTCCACCACAGGCAGCTTTGGTAGATGGGCCCAAGCTTGTGCTGGAAAGACAAAGCCTCTACAGGGTCCCATGATGAACTTCAAGCCCGCCAACACCACAGGGCAGAAAGCTGTTCGCCCCAAAAGGAAAAGAGTGGGTAGTGGCAAGTGGGTGGATCGCACACAAATTTGTAAAAAACTTAAATTAAAGCTTCATGGTGTGAATGAGAAACCAACCGGGCAGGGGATCTCGCAAAACCTATACAAGCACCCCAAAGAGCAAATCCCACTGACGGCAGCACAATTTCTTGCGACTCACCTGAGCTGGTATCCCTGAGCCAAAATCCACCCACTACCTCAAATAGTACATCTCAGATCCCTCCCATAGACCAAGTAAAGCAGATCATGAAAATCACTTATCCTCCCGATCCGAGAGAGGGTAAAGATATTGGCAGAGAGGCTAGATAGATTCGAACAAGCCACTCTAGACAATTTCTTTTCTGTAAAAGCATTAGTTAAGCTCCATTCTAGAAGCAGGACGAGTATGACCCAAAACAAAATCTTATGGTAGACCCCGCGACTATCCCTGTACCTGCACTAACAACTAATGTTGCAATTTCTGCTCCCCGGCCCGCTGTAAATTGTCCAGTGACAGGAAAATCAAAAAGTAATACCAAACCTGGCAGGAGCACTCCAAGTGAGTCTATAGCCAAAGGGGCTGGAGACCGAGTCGAAGGCCCTCTTGCGTTGGGCAGTGAGGTAGCTAAACAAAATATCCCAAAACCAGCTAAAGACCTCGCTATGCCTCTGCCCGAAAAACTAGGCCATGTAAACTTACCGCCCGAATGCCTACCCTATGTAGTGGTTCTAACTGGCATTCCACGGCTAATGCCTGGTAAGATAGAAACTTACCATGAACTTAAAAACAAATCCATGCATTCGCTGAACAAGAATAGAGCACTCCCTAGCGGACTTGATGGACAAATTCTGCTTGTGAGACGGGTATACTGGGTGGGCAACAGGGTTAAGGACACCACTGGAGATTGCATTCTTATACATTTCAGGGATGTGCGTGTTGCAAGGTTTATATGTAGGCAAAAATTCGGCCAGGACTGCAGTGGAATTGGCACTTATGATCTAAGCCATTTCCACTTGCAACCCACCTACTTGCAGCACGATCCGGAAACCTATTGCCCACTATGGAGGGAGGCGCAAGGTGGGCCTTTTCCTAACAACTATCTGAACGAGTATCCTACCCATTTAGTACCAGCCATTAACAGAAATTTTAATCAATTTGGAATGGCTTATGGGTTCTGACACGATCGTTACTGCCCCTCTGCCCTAATAGTAAACAGTACTAGTAAGTTTTGGCATACTTGCACCAGGACGACCTTAGAACAGCAAGAGACTTTGGAAATTCCTGATCCCAACTTTGCAACCAGTCTAACTAAGCCTACTGATAGCCTAGGGATGGATACACAAAGCATGCGGTGTATTGACCAGACCACTAGAGAGGGCAAACCCCAGGTCAGGGACAGGCATGGCTAACTCTCTGGTCTCTTGTATCTCAAGAATCAACCCTACTTGGGATAGTCCCCCTGCTTAGCGGGGGCAACACAACTATTGCGAAGATTATTACCACATCGTCTCTAGAAATACATTCCACTGACCAGCATGCAAAATTTCCACCAGCTCAAATAGAAGTATCGGCTATAGTAGTAGATAATCCTCAGATAAAGATCCTGAGCAGGAATATAGCAGGAATATCTCAAAAAAATAGACCTGCCAGACTGGAATGCATTAATTGAATCCCATACCATCTGCCTTTTTCAGGAGACTTGGAGCCTCGAACCTTGCTATAAAGTTGGTTATACTACCTTTTTCTGCCAGCAGTAACCAATTCGACAGAGAGAGGCCGCCCGTCAGGTGGGCTCCTAATATGGACCAGTATTAACCTAGGCTGCAGTATTAAGCAACTGCCATGCATTTCACCCGACATCCTGAGGATCTCGGTTAGTGATGCAAGGAGAAGGAAGGTGTTGGAAATATTTAACATATATGCTCGAGGCACGAAGGAGGGGGCAATATCTCCCATAGTCAATATCCTGGAAGGCAAACTTAGACAATGCAACCCTAGCACACATGTCCTTGTCGCCGGGGACTTCAATTGTACTTTTGAGCCCCTGGCGGCTGAGGACATCCTTGATATCTCTGAAGATGATGCTGGGAGGGGCATCCCTACTCTCGCCATTAAACCTATAAAGAGGTGATCCCAACGGGCTATTCAGATCAACTCAGTAGCCATGGAATTTGGCTGAAGGGCCGCAAATGGTAGAACCACCTCAGATCCTGATGGGACCCACACCTATATTAGGGTTAATCATTCAAAAGAATTGACTATATCCTCCTCAACTTTAAGCTCTGGCAGTTTTTGCAGGATATGAAGGTTCATCAGACTATAGACAGTGATCATAATTTGCTCTCTCTGAGCCTATACTCCCTATGGCAAAGTGAGCAAAGTTGTGTACCCCCACCACAGACAATGTCTACTCTAGAGGTTACTCCATCTAACTGTGGGAGACGCCTGAAATAGCGCAAAGTGGCCATAGATGATGGGATGGGAAAGTCCAGAATATTACGGCCACTTTGATTGCAGCTCACACTAGACTGGACCTACTCCACACGGAATGTCCTAATCTGTCTAATGTGTCTGTAATCTTCCAAGACACCATCAAAAAGTTAGGAAATGTATTCTTAGTTCACAACAAGGGTGGTGGGAGGAATGAGCCAGGTAAGCCCAATGGTAAAGAGGGCTGGTTTACAGCTAAATGCCGTCTTAAGTAAACTGAACTAGTTAAGGCAGTTAAGCTTAAGTCCTTAGTGCTGACCCAGCATGCCAGGAAGGAGTATAAGCAGGCTATCCTAGAAGCAAAGAGAGAATGGGAGTACCAGTATTGGCAGGCACTCAAGGAGGCCGGTAAGCGGAGGGAGGCCGGCCGCTTCTAAAGCATCATAAGATCCAAGAATAGGCCGGAAGACGACCTCATAACATGCAATCTTGATGGTCAAACATGGTTCGATCATTTCTCAAGATTGTACTCGTGCCCCCAGGACGCTCAAAGCGAGTGCGCCCTACAAAGTTGGCCAGAGATAGTGGGCAGTCCCAATGACTACCCATTCACAGAAGAAGAAGTAGAAAATGCAATTAGGCAAATTGTACCTAACAAAGTGGCAGGCCCAGATGGCATTCCTGGAGACCTTCTTCGCTCAGACCTCCCAAGGTGGGGGAAGTTTATTTGCACTCTGATTAATGCAGTTGAGAATGGTGCTCAAATCCCGGATTCTTGGAAGGGGGCAGAGGTCGTCCCTATTTATAAGAAAGGCTATAGGGGCGATCCTGTCAACTACCACCCGATAAGCCTGATCGATTCCACCCAGAAGGTTGTCGGGAAGGTGGTCTTCGAGCGAATCCTAGAATGGGCAGAGAGTAATAAGATCCTTTCGGATTATCAAGCTGGTTTCAGGGTTGGCACTGGGACCATTGAGCAGGCATTTAGATTGCTTCTCATCTACTGGAAAGTGGTCCAAATAGGGAAAGGCAGTTTTTATTTAGCGTTCATCGACCTGAAGACTGCCTTCGATCTGGTGCCCCGGGGCCGCCTATGGGGTGTACTGTCTGAGATGGGGATCCCCTCGTACATCCTATCATTGCTAGTAAGGCTCCATGATGGCAATTTCGCCCAGGTCAGGTGGGGTGCGCAAGGGCAGAAAACAAGTAAAATCCCAGTGAATAGGGGTGTCTGCCAGGGATGTATTCTCGCTCCAACTCGGTTTTCGCTTTACGTGAATGGAGTTGTTGAGCACTTGTTGAAAGTACCATCTGACGCACCATCCCTGGCGGGAGAGGGAATCCCAACAATCCTATTCACGAACGATACCCTTCTCATTTCCAAAACCCCTGTGGGCCTCCAGAAACTCCTGGTTGGTTTCCAGTCCTTTTGTACTCAGAGAGGACTTGTAATCAACACAGAGAAGCCAAGTATTTGGTTCTGAACCCGCCGAAAAAACAGAGCAGGCCTCCCGTCCTGAATCAAGTATCTCTTGAGAGGGTCACGGAATTTGACTATCTTGGCATACGCATCTCTGACACCATGCAGTGGAACTTACGTATACAGAAAATGCTGTTATGCCATAAAAGGGTTGTGGGGCCAATCCTAAAAGAACAGCGTTCCTCATCCACTCGTCCCATTGCTACGGTCATTCAAATATATAAAGCCAGAGGAGTAAGTTCGGCCCTCTACGGAGCCGAAATGTGGGGTACAAGTAATATGGACCAGATAACGAGGTCTGAAAACAAGTTTTTTAAACATCTAATGGTAGTACCGCAGAGTACTCTTATAGTCCCCCTACTATTTGATTTAGGGTGCCACTCGATTTATGACCTGGCTAAAGTTCGACCGCTATTACTATGGGCACGGCTGTGGCGAGTACCCGAGTTGGCAAAATACGCAGAAGGCCTGTCAGAACTTATGTCCATGGAGGGCTGGCACAAAATAAAGTGGTTAAAAGATGTAAAATCCTTGCTCTATGCTCTGGGTCTAGGGGCATCTTGGGAAAATCGTTCTGCCCCTCCGAAAGCAGTCTTGAAGAAGCTATATTGGAACTGGTTAACTAGTAAGCGCAACTCTGATCCTAAGCTGGGTAGATTAACTGATGGATTCCTAATAGCTAAGGATGTTGAATTTTGTGAACCTTACCTTGACATTATCCATAAACCCTTTGACGGGGCTCTATATTTTAGATTCCGGGTGGGTTCACTGCCAATACGAGAATTGACTGCTCGTTGGAAAGTTCCTTATCAAACATCCTCCTTTTGCCCGTATTGTGCTAGCAGGCCGGAATCAATGGCCCATATTTTCTTTGAATGTCCGGCATACAAATCTCCAAGAAGCTGTTGGCTCAAACAACTATGTAGAGAATTGGGCACTAGATCCAACATAGTAGCGCTCCGTATTTTTAAGTCTGTATGCATGTGGCCTTGCAAAGTTTCTGAGATGGGTTTGGTTGATTAGAATGAAAAGGTTAAAGGAAACTGTTTAATTTGATATCTTAAACTATGCATATGTAGTAGTTTTTATTACTAGGTGCTTTATCTAGTTATTATTATTATGCACTCTATCTCTGATGAAATTTGTGCATTATATAAGGAAAACTGTAAATTATTTGCAAAAGTATTTCTCCTGTAAAGTTTTAAGATGTTGATGTTTTATAATACATGTGTACTTTTATGATATGTTTTTATCGAAATAAAGCCTTATTCATACTACTTTCATAAGATTATGGGAAACAAAATTCAGCAAGCATTGGCAAACACAGTAGGTCTGAAATTGATGGTCACCTTTTTACTTTTGTCATTGTGTGACTCGTTTTGGCATCGTGTTTGTAAAACTTAATTGCCATGTAAGCTGCTGCGCCCTCACTATCATTACAAACTTTGGCAAAAGCAAAACATTTTTTTCGTTTTAAAAAGCACAAACTTCCACAGTAGTTACTGGCACTGAACAAAACTACTTTGTGTGCTGATATACTCCTTGTGCAACAGCATAATGCTGTGACTCACAGTGAAGCCATCCGATACAAAGACAGAGAGAGAGAGAGAGAGAGAGAGAGAGAAAGAAAGAGAGAGAGGGGGACAGGAGAGAGAGCAGAGTGGATGAGAGTGGAGGGAACAGAGAGAGAGAGAGAGAGAGAGAGAGAGAGAGAGAGAGAGAGAGAGAGAGAGAGAGAGAGAGAGATGTAATAAAAGCAAAAGGTCACGGTTAATGCCAGACCAAATTAGGGGCCCAATTATTCAAGAAAGTCTCAAAAGTGCACCCATGGAATATGTCCTAGCATTAAGTGCAGCTATACAGCTTTTGTGAATTCCCAAAAATGTACACAAGTAAGACAAGAAATAGTACTCCAATAAAATATTTGTGAACTACATTTTAACATGAGCAAATTTGCATGGGTAGATTTGCTCATGCAAAAATCTGAATGTTTACAAATTCACTTTTCCTCCAACACCTTTTTTCCCAACTCAGGAAGAAGGTTGATGTCTGCCATTGTCGGGAAGAAATTTCCACCATTCTTCACTATAACAAAAGATTAGAGAAGAGTTCTTAAAAACGCATAAAACATGGAAGTTAGTGGGTTTGCACAGACTCAAAAGGCCATTCTGACCCTGGAACTATGTTTACCATGTAAATACATATAAAGTTTTTATTTCAAAAAGCTATTCACCTTTAACAATGCAATATTAATTACAACATACTTTTCACTTTCTTCTCAACAGGCCCAATGTTTGAATGCAGCAGATGGCGGAACCTTCAATTCACAAAACCAAATGTAAATCATACTTGCCTTTTTCTGCCTGTATATTAAAAAATGTATTACTTTTGTTGAGTCGAAACACACCTTTTGGATTAGGCCTATGGAATAGTGGTATAAAAATATAATTCATTCTATTGTCAGATATCTACCTTGGTGATTGTGGAATTACCACTACTTTTTAGACAACATTAATGTGTAGAGGAGCGGTGTTGCTTTTTCACCTTCAAAGAGGAAGATTTAAATTTATATTTCAACCGATAAACAAAATAATTACTCAATTTCGAAAAGAAAATTAAGTAGGAATGTTAGACGAAGTCCGCTCCAACTCTAAAAGCATTGTGCAAATCGTAACAGGTGAAAAAAAGTGTGTCTCAACATTACTTTTTAAGATAATTTGGACGCAAGACTAGACTGCAGGAATGTCCAAATACTTATGTACTTTTTATGCTGGACAGTATTGCTTCTAAACACCCTTTCAGTGCTTTCTTCCAAACCTTCAAAAACGATTTCATGAATTTACATGCATAGTCTTTCAGGTCTGTATATCTCTAATGTAAAACAATCGTACTTGTTTTCTTTTTTCTAAACTGACATATGTAAACTCATCAGTCACTCCTATGGTAAGCCTTTACAATCCTGAATGCTGAGTGATGAGTTTTGTGTGAGAGCATGGCCATACATAACCAAGCTAACTTTTCTTTAGCTACATAGAAACATGTAGTGTAACCTGTCAAACACTTTGAAATACTACCCTCCCACTAGACATAGAGGTGGATGTAGAATTCAACCGTTCTTCATAAAAAAGAATTGGATGTCACTAAGTACAAAGTATTTCTCTAATATGGAATCCCTAATGCGTCCCTTAAACATTCAAGCGAAGTCCAAACACATACTAACTGAAACACACCAACCAATAGTAACCTATAAAATTTGTCAAACAACTCTTTTAAGGTGTGATCAATCCAAAAAATACTACTTTGGCACATCAAATATAGTACAAAACACATAAACTACTTGCACCCCAACAACTTTGCTTGAGCTGCAACACGGATATTGCAGGACAACCACTTGCTGCTACACCAAGCACATCAACAGCTGCAACACCATATTTAGCAAACAGTCCATACTCGCATATTGATCTTGAGTTTCGTAAACTTAAATTTCAATGCATTTATTGTGATGACCTTTTGTGTTATGCAAACACTATACCAACCTCATTAAAAAAAAGAAACAGGAGCAGCGCTGTCCTCAACATTAGTTATTAGACATTTATCAAGCTTTTTTGTTCTAAAAACTACCCCGTCCGAAGGCAGTTGAAAATGTGCATACTTGCTGCCTTTCTTGCCTGGGGTTATCAATTACTCTTGAATTTCATATTCTGATTCAATCTCGTCGCCCTTTATTGAGCCTTTTTTGTTGTACCTACTAACCCGGCAAAAGGCAGTGGTAAATTTGGACACTTACTGCCTTTCTTGGCTGGAGTTATCAATTATTCTTAAATTTGATATTCTGATTCAAACTCGTGACCATTTATCGAGCCTTTTTGTTGTACCTACTACCCCGGCCGAAAGCAGTGGGAAATTTGCACACTTGCTGCCTTTCTTGGCTGGGGTTGTCAATTGTCCTTCTTGTAACACAAATTCAAAGTGCACGCCCTTTATTGAGCCTTCTTGGTAACTATTAGTCGTGAATGGCAGTGGGTAATTTGTGCACTTCCTGCCGTTCATGTATAAACAAAAGCTTAAAAGTCTAACAATATTAAAAAACAGCCAGTATAGTCTATGGTTATCAAATCTTCTGTTGGTTATTGAAATTCAAAGTACAGGCCCTTTATTGAGCCTTCTTGGTAACTACTATCCATGAATGGCAGTGGGTAATTTACGCACTTCCTACCGTTCATTTACAAACAAAAGCTTAAAAGTCTAACAATATTAAAAAAGAGCCAGTATACTCAATGGTTATCAAATCTTCTGTTTGTTATTGTAATTCAAAGTACAGGCCCTTTATTGAGCCCTCTTGCTAACTACTACCTGTGAATGGCAGTGGGTAATTTGGACACTTTCAGCCTTTCATATTTTTTACATTATTCATCTACCACTCAATGAACACATCATCTACACATACACACACCTACTTGCTGCCTTTCTTGGCTATGGTTATCAACTATTCTTCTATTTCATACCTGTACTCAAAGTGCGGGCCCTTTATCGAGCCTTTTTCATGTAGATACTGCACTGCCAGAAGGAACTGGAAAATTTGCGCACTTACTGCATTTCTTCACAGGTTTTATGAACTGTTCAATTTCATATTCCTATTCAAAGTGCAGGCCCCTTATCAAGCCCTTTTTCTTCAATCAACTACCACGGCCGAAGGCAATGGGAAATTTGAACACTTGCTGCCTTCCTTGGCAGGGGTTATCAATTATCCTTCTTCTAATACAAATTCAAAGTGCAGGCCCTTTATTGAGCCTTCTTGGTAACTATTACTCATGAATGGAAGGGGGTAATTTGTGCACTTCCTGCCTTTCCTGTCTGAAAAAAAAAGCTCAACAAAAGTCTACTGTGAGGAGGAGGACCCGCCCCTTAAGAGTAACATACAGGACACTCCTTCCGTGTGGACACCTTACCAGTATGAGGCCGAAAACCATCCCGGAACAGTTGCACTAACCCGCCATTCTGCCCTCCTCCCGCAGCCTTCGCGGCGTGACCCGGAAGAACAACAAACCTGGATGGGAGGAGTCCCCGTCTCGATGGACCAATCGGATCCCTCAAAACTTCCGTCCGTCCCAATAGAAATACAGGACGGAAACTCCTTGGCCCTGTCGACGAAGAAGGAACCGGAAGAAGACGCCGACCAGACGCGGAACAAGTGTGCAGAAAACGCCGACATCGGAGAAGACGCCGATCCTGGTACCGAGGACGAAACCTGGACAGACGAGTGGTGGATCCCGGAGGACGTACGAGCCGCCACGACTCAGGAGAGTTGTGGCTCCTAGTGGTACGTGACGGGACAAGGGCTTAGGGAAGGGGTGGGGGTGTAGCAAGAGGACGGGCGGGTACGGGGTAGAAAAAAAAACTCCCCTGCGTCCTTCCTTGCACTCCTCAATCTGACTTCCTCGACAGCAGCCGTAAATCACCCCCATAGTAGGATTGCGAACCCCACGTGTAACCCTGTTTTTTTAGTTCTTGATAAAAACCTCACGACCCAGTCCCTCTTTCACTTCCTTGGTTATGGTGGCGGACATTTCATAGAAAGTACAGCACAACTAAAGCCACTCTCTTTTTTTTTGAGGTAACTTCGGAACCGGGTGACGCCCTGAAACCCGTAATAGGTTTCCGACGAAAGGCCAAGCCTCCAGAAGCCTAGAAGGGATCCTGACGCTTCGATTACCGGATTGCCTATGGACTTTGTTTATAATTGACCACAATTCCACTCCTTGTTTTGCCTTACTTACTCCAAATAAAACCTCAATATTAACCCTATCCGGCCTCCCCGCTCTGCTTCCGACCTCCCTCCGACATTTGGTGTCAGAAGTGGGATCGGAAGCCATGGAGGCCGTCATTAAGAAGATGTCGGAAGGACAAGAACGTTTGGAAAAAGTTATGACCCAATTCCTGGAAACCGCAGAAACGGATAGAGAGGCAATGCGCAAAGCCCTTACGGGACAACAGCAGTCCCAAGAAACCGCAATAGGGAAGTTGGCAGAAACTCTGAATCAGCCAAGAGGATACACCGCCCCTCCTTCAGTGGTGGTCCAAAAATACGTACCCGGTGAGGACCCTGACTTTTTCCTTTCTAACTTTGAAAGGATGGCCCGTGCTACACAATGGCCCGAGGATCGGTGGGGCCAATACCTCGGTCCCCTCCTGAGTGGGGATCTCCAGGCAGCATATCAAGCGGCCAACCCCTTAGGAACCACAGCTTACTCTGACATTAAACGCTTTGTCCTAGAGTGAATGGGCATAGACGAAGAGACCTATAGAATACGTCTGAGACAGATGAAGGAAGGTCCTCAAGAGAACCCTAGAGCCCTTTGTTACCGAATAAAAGACGCTGCAGACCGATGGTTAAAGCCGTTAGTAAGTACAAAAGAAGCTATTGTAGAAAAGATCTATTTGGAACAATTTCTTTCTTCCTTACATTCCCCTATCCAAAAATGGGTCAGGCAACACACCGACTTAACTTTAGAGAGAGCTGTAGAGATTGCCTCGGCCTATTTCAGGGCCCAAGAACTTCAAAAAGGAAAAGATGAACCCCCATGGAAGCCCTCTAATCACCCGACGGTCAGACCACCCCGTCCTTTTTCCGCTTCCAAGAAACCAGAGACAGTAACTTTGATACCCCAACATCTTCCGGTCTTCCCCAGACCTGTAGCCCCTTCAGGACCCCAGTGTTACCATTGCGGGGGTTTCGGGCACATTGCCAGAGTGTGTCCGCAGAAAGAAGAGCCCATGGAGTTTGGTTTTACTAAGGTGCTATACAACGGACCCAAGGGTGGGTCCTTCCATCGTACAATCGCTGTCAATGGAGCACCTCGAGAGGCTTTAGTAGATACAGGAAGCAAACAGACCTTGATAAGACCTCATTTAGTTCCTGGTTCACCTGCCGTCCCTACAGGAGTGGTGAACATTCAGTGTATCCATGGCGATAACAAGTTATATCCTTTAACAGATCTAGACATCCAGCATCATCCCCAGCAGACCCCTGTTAAAATGAGAGTCGGACTCCTTCCCCAGTTACCTGAACCCATGATACTAGGTACAGACTATCCAAGGTTCACCCAGCTTTTAACTGGAGAGGGAGAGAATGATGCCGATTGGAGGGAAGAAGCCCCGTTTTTTTCTGAGCCCGACACTGAGGGGGATCAGGGTAAAAGCCGGAAAAGTAGACGACAGCGAAGAGAGGAAAAACGAAAAGGGAAACCGGCTCTCCTGACCAATGCGAAATCCTCCCTGTGGGATCATGATCAAAACTTTCGAGCAGCACAAAGAGAGGACACTACCCTTCAAGAGGCATGGAAACAAGCAAACGAACAGGAGGACCCACTTCACGTAGGTCCACAATTCTTCTTAAAAAAGGGACTGCTGTATAGAAAGGCTGGTCCAACACAACCTTCCCAACTCTTAGTACCAGTACCCTTTCGTGAGAAAGTTTTGTATTTGGCCCACAGTCACCTGTTGGGAGGACATTTTGGAGGGGAGAAAACTGAGAAAGCTATATTGAATAGATTCTATTGGCCAGGGATATATCACCAAGTGAGGAAATACTGCAAAGAATGTGTAGTTTGTCAAAAAACCAGTCAGAGTCTTCCGTTGCGGGTTCCCTTGAAAACGCTTCCTGTGATAGATGTGCCATTTTCGCGAGTTGGAATGGATATTATAGGGCCCCTACTTCCTTCCCGCACCGGGTGTAGATATGTCTTAGTCCTAGTCGATTATGCGACAAGATTCCCTGAGGCAGTAGCATTGAGACAACCGAACACCACACAGGTAGCTAAAGCCATGATCAACATCTTCACCCGGGTGGGCTTTCCAAAAGAAATCCTGACTGATCAGGGTACACCATTTACGTCCCGTCTGATGAAAGAAGTGTGTCAGCAGTTGCATATTAAGCAAATCCGCACTGCTGCGTACCACCCCCAAACTGATGGGTTGGTGGAACGCTATAACTCCACCCTAAAGACCACCTTAAAAAAGTTACTCAATTTGGAAGCCAGGAAATGGGAAGAGATGCTTCCCCTAGCACTTTTTGCTATCAGGTGTCATGAACAAAAAAGTTTGGGATATTCCCCTTTTGAACTACTTTATGGTAGAAGACCCGCACTCTTATGGATATGGCTAGAGAGGAGTGGGAAGAGGAAACAGACACCAGCAAACCCTTGTTAGAGGACGTGGCTGGTCTTAAGTCCCAGCTAAATCAAGTCCGAGAAATTGTACGAACAAATTTAGAACAGGCCCAACTAGCACAGAAAAAACAGTACGACAAGTCCACTAAGGAACGGAGTCTGGAAGTTGGAGACCAGGTTCTCTTATTGCGACCCTCTTCTGAACATAAATTGTTGAGCCAGTGGCAAGGTCCCTTTTTAGTCGTAGAGAAAGTCACTCCCGTTACCTATAAATTAGAAATGGATTCACAGACTCAGACCACCCAGATTTTCTATATAAATCTGTTAAAAAAATGGGAAGGACCTACACCAGCACTAATGGCACAACAACCTACAACCCTCATCGACCAAAGTATAAGTTCAGATCTTGCTGAGAACTTACAAAGAGACTTAAGGGAGACCTTGGCTCCGTTACAAGATGTCTTTTCTTTGTCACCAGGTAGAACAACATTGATAGAGCATGAGATTCACACCCCCCCTAGACAAACGGTTCGGTTAAAACCATACCGTATACCCGGAGGGCGGCCATTGAAGAGGAAATTCAGCAAATGTTGCGTATGGACATTATAGAACCATCGACCAGTGAGTGGTGTTCTCCGGTGGTTTTAGTTCCTAAACCGGATGGTTCCATCCGCTTTTGTATCGACTTTAGGGAGGTGAACAAAATATCGCAATTTGATGCCTATCCCCTCCCTAGAGTCGATGAGATGGTGGAAAAACTTGGTAAAGCCTAGTATGTCAGCACCCTTGATTTCTGCAAGGGATACTGGCAGGTTCCTTTAAGATCTCAGGACAGGGAGAAAACTGCTTTTTGCACGCCTAACGGATTGTATCATTTTAAGGTCCTTCCTTTCGGCCTTCATGGCGCACCAGCGACCTTTCAGAGGTTAATGAATATAATCCTACAACCTCATCGCCAATATGCTGCCGCATACTTGGATGATATCATTATTTACAGTAACTCGTGGAAGGAACACCTGTATCATCTGACCTGAGTTGTTCAGGCCCTACAAAAAGCTGGTCTTACTATTAACCCTGCTAAAAGCCATCTGGCATCCAAAAATTTAAAATATCTGGGGTTCCTCCTGGGAGGCGGTACCGTAAGACCCCAAACCGAGAAAGTAGCCACTATAGATCAGTTCCCTTTCCCAACCAATAAAAAGGATTTAAGAGCCTTCCTAGGCCTATTGGGATATTACAGGAGATTCATTCCTCACTTTTCTGAGTTAGCTAGTCCCTTAACAGACCTATTGCGGAAGACAGGACAGGCTGAGAAAAACTTAAAGAATCCTACCTCTACCGAATTAGCAGCTGTTCAACAGCTAAAAAGCGCTATTACGTCCCAACCAGTCCTCACTAATCCTGATTACACCAGACCCTTCATACTACAGACAGATGCCTCAGACCATGGCATTGGCGCTGTCTTGTCACAGGAGGGGGAGGACGGGAAAGAACACCCTGTACTCTTCATTAGTAGGAAATTATTTCCTAGGGAAACCAAATATGCTGTCATTGAGAAAGAGGCTCTAGCCATTAAGTGGGCTGTAGAAGCTCTCAAATATTACTTGGATGGCCGAACCTTTCTCCTGTATACGGACCATGCTCCCCTTGAGTGGCTGTCCAGGAATAAAGGGCACAACCAAAGGATCCTCCGATGGTTCCTTGCTTTACAACCCTTTCGGTATACAGTCCACCATAGGAAAGGAAGAGACCATACAAATGCCGACTTCATGTCCCGATTTCCCCGTGACCCTCTTTTTTCTGACAGAAGTACTAGGGAAGGGGGATGTGAGGAGGAGGACCCGCCTCTTAAGAGTAACATACAGGACACTCCTTCCGTGTGGACACCTTACCAGTATGAGGCCGAAAACCATCCCGGAACAGTTTCACTAACCCGCCATTCTGCCCTCCTCCCGCAGCCTTCGCGGCGTGACCCGGAAGAACAACAAACCTGGATGGGAGGAGTCCCCGTCCCGATGGACCAATCGGATCCCTCAAAACTTCCGTCCGTTCCAATAGAAATACAGGACGGAAACTCCTTGGCCCTGTCGACGAAGAAGGAACCGGAAGAAGACGCCGACCAGACGCGGAACAAGTGTGCAGAAAACGCCGACATCGGAGAAGACGCCGATCCTGGTACCGAGGACGAAACCTGGACAGACGAGTGGTGGATCCCGGAGGACGTACGAGCTGCCACGACTCAGGAGAGTTGTGGTTCCTAGTGGTACGTGACGGGACAAGGGCTTAGGGAAGGGGTGGGGGTGTAGCAAGAGGACGGGCGGGTACGGGGTAGAATAAAAAACTCCCCTGCGTCCTTCCTTGCACTCCTCAATCTGACTTCCTCGACAGCAGCCGTAAATCACCCCCATAGTAGGATTGCGAACCCCACGTGTAACCCTGTTTTTTTAGTTCTTGATAAAAACCTCACGACCCAGTCCCTCTTTCACTTCCTTGGTTATGGTGGCGGACATTTCATAGAAAGTACAGCACAACTAAAGCCACTCTCTTTTTTTTTTAGGTAACTTCGGAACCGGGTGACGCCCTGAAACCCGTAATAGGTTTCCGACGAAAGACCAAGCCTCCAGAAGCCTAGAAGGGATCCTGACGCTTCGATTACCGGATTGCCTAAGGACTTTGTTTATAATTGACCACAATTCCACTCCTTGTTTTGCCTTACTTACTCCAAATAAAACCTCAATATTAACCCTATCCGGCCTCCCCGCTTCTGCTTCCGACCATCCCTCCTACATCTACCAATTTTAAAAAAGAGCCAGTATAGTCTTTGTTTATCAAATCTTCTGTTTGTTCTTGTAATTCAAAGTACAGGCCCTTTATTGAGCCTTCTTGGTAACTACTACCCTTGAATGGCACTAGGTAATTTGCACACTTGCAGCCTTTCTTATTTTTCACATTATTCGTCTAACACTCAATCAACACATCATCTACACGTACACACACCTTCATGCTGCCTTTCTTGACTGCGGTTATCAATTATCCTTCTTCTAATACAAATTCAAAGTGCAGGCCCTTTATTCAGCCTTCTTGGTAACTATTACTCGAGAATGGCAGTGGGTACTTTGCACACTTGCGTCCTTTCTTGCGTCCTTCCTACCGCACAGTGTGTGTACTTTGTGCACTTGCTTAACTCCTTAGATGAGATACCCGTTTCTCAGGCTCCCACTGCGGAATCCGACTCACAGTCTGTAATGGACTGGAAAACCAAACACCCATTTCCTGTACAAGACAGTGGGTTGCTTCCACATCTGCTACCTTTCTTCCTTTTCACCTTATCCAGCATCCACTACCTAAAACGCACATACCTCCTAACTTTCTTTCAGCCTTTGCCAAGTATTATTCTAATTCAAAGTAGAGTCCCTGAAATGAGCCCGGTGTTGTAATTTTTCAGCCCTACCCCCCACAATGGTAACTTAATGCACTTACATTGCTTCCTTCAATGTCGTAACCATTTCTTATGCTCCCACTGCAAAATGTGATGCCCTATCCGTGTAATGACTTGGAAATCCAAAGATCCACTTCCATGACAACGCAGTGGATAGTTTGCGCGTCTGCAGCCTTTCTAATTTTTCACCTTTTTTATCTTCCACTCAATCAGCACATCATCTACACATAACACACACCAACTTGCTACCTTTTTTGGCTGCAGTTATCAATTCTTTTTCAATTACATATTCTGATTCAAACTCGTGGACTTTTATTGAGCCTTTTTGTTGTAGCTACTACCCCAGTCCAAGGCAGTGGCAAATTTGGACACTTACTGCCTTTCTTGACTGGGATTATCAATTATTGTTCAATTTCATATTCTGATTCAAAGTCAAAGCCCTTTATCAAGCCTTTTTCATATAGATACTGCACTGGCAGAAGGCAGTGGGAAATTTGCACACTTGCTGCATTTCTTCGCAGGGGTTATGAACTAGTGTTCAATTTCATATTCCTATTCAAACTGCAATCCCTTTATCAAGCCCTTTTTATTCTATCAACTACCGCGGCTGAAGGCAGTAGGAAATTCGAACTCTTGCTGCCTTTCTTGGCTGAGGTTATCAATTATCCTTCTTGTGATACAAATTCAAAGTGAAGGCCCTTTATTGAGCCTTCTTGGTAACTATTACTCATGAATGGCAGTGGGTAATTTGCGCACTTCTGCTGTTCATGTATAAACAAAAGCTTAAAAGTCTAACGATATTAAAAAAGAGCCAGTATAGTCTATGGTTATCAAATCTTCTGTTTGTTATTGAAATTCAAAGTACAGGCCCTTTATTGAGCCTTCTTGCTAACTACTACCCGTGAATGGCAGTGGGTAATTTGGACACTCTCAGCCTTTCATATTTTTTACATTATTCATCTACCACTCAATCAACACATCATCTACACGCACACACACCTACTTGCTGCCTTTCATGGCTATGGTTATCAACTATGCTTCTATTTCATATCTGTATTTAAAGTGCAGGCCCTTCATCGAGCCTTTTTCATGTAGATACTGCACTGCCAGAAGGAAGTGGGAAATGTGCGCACTTACTGTATTTCTTCGCAGGGGTTATGAACTATTGTTCAATTTCTTATTCCTATTCAAACTGCAGTCCCTTTATCAAGCCCTTTTTATTCTATCAACTACCCCGGCCGAAGGCAGTAGGAAATTTGAACTCTTGCTGCCTTTCTTGGCTGGGGTTATCAGTTATCCTTCTTGTAATACAAATTCAAAGTGCAGGCCCTTTATTGAGCCTTCTTGGTAACTATTACTCGTGAATGGAAATGAGTAATTTGCGCACTTCCTGACGTTCATGAATGAAAAAAAGCGTAACAAAAGTCTACCAATATAATGGTTATCAAATCTTCTATTTGTTATTCTAGTTCAAAGTGGAGGCCCTTTACTGAGCCTTCTTGCAAACTACTACCCGTGAATAGCAGTGGCTAATTTGCACACTTACAGCCTTTCTTAGTTTTTACATTATACATGTTCCACTCAATCAACACATTATCTACACGTACACACACCTACTTGCTGCCTTTCTTGACTATAGTTAGTAACTATTCTATTTCATATTCGTATTCAAACTACAGGCCCTTTATCAAGCCTTTTTGTGGTAACAAGTACCCCAGCAGAAGGCAGTAAAAAATTGCACACTTGTTGCCTTTCTTGGTTGGGGTTATCAATTGTTAATGAATTTCATATTCTGATACAAACTCATGGCCCTTTATTGAGGCTTTTTGTTGTACCTACGACTCCGGCCGAAGGCAGTGAAAATTTACACACTAACTGCCTTTTTTGGTTAGGGGTTATCAATTGTTCGTGAATTTCATAGTCTGATACAAACTCATGCCCTTTAATAACGCTTTTTGTTGTACCTACAAATCCGGCCGAAGGCAGTGAAAATTTACACACTAACTGCCTTGCTTGGCTAGGGCTTATCAATTATTGTTCAATTTCATTTTCTGATTCAAAGTCAAGGACCTTTATTGAATCTTTTTGTTGTAGCTAATACCCCGGCCGAGCAAAGTAGGATATTTTCAAACTTGCTGCTTTTCTTCACTGGGGTTGTCAATTATTTTAAAAATACCTACAAGCTTAGCAAAAATATTTTCTTTTGGAAACAAATCTCAAATTAATCGTCTCTGTAAAACTTCTTTGACATGTTCAGTCATTTCTCCAATTCTTATTTTTTGTAGAATAGTTCCCTATTCAGCATCATTTCCTTATTGCATATTTCTAATAACTTCCTTATATTAAAAATATAACCAAATGTTAATATTACCAATGCTACATTACATCATTTATTTATACTACCTATGGAGCATAACAACAAATTACAATACCGCAAGATATCTGGAGAAGCTTGTTGTGAACAATCTTAAAGAAAATGAAACTTCTCATTATTGATGACATAAGCATGGTATCAAACTTAATGCTTGCCTTTGTGCATTTAAGAATGCTGCAAACTCTTAAAACAGAGTATGACATATTAGTCTCAATTTATTTAAGGCACAGACAATTGTACTATGTCCTCAGATTCTGTTATCTGTACAAAATAACATTCATCACTGTTTGTGTCTAGTATCACCTTCAATATACATTGCAGACATCAGGGTTCACAACTTCACTTCAGCTTTCCTTCTACATTAATGACATCATTGAATCCAGCCTTGCTTTACTTAAGGCAGACACAATTATACTGTGTCCTCAGATTCTGTTATCTGTGACTAAATAGCATTAATCGATCTTTGTCTCAACAACTGCCTTCAATCTACACTGCGGACAGCTGAGTTAACAACTTGAAGTCAGCTTTCCTTTTATATTAAGGACAGCATTGTATTCAGCCTTGCTTTCCTTGAGGCAGAGATAATTGTACTGTATCCTCACATTCTGTTAACTGTGACAAAATAGCATTCATCGATCTTTCTGTCAACAACTACCTTAAATCTACACTGCGGACAGCTGCGTTCACTACTTGCATTGACCGATCTTTCTGTCAACAACTATCTTCAATCTACACTGCGGTCATCTGGGTTCACAACTTCAATTCAGCTTTATTCTACATTGAGGACAGCATTATATTCTTGCTTGCCTTCCTTAAGGCAGAGACAATTATACTGTATCCTGAGATTCTATTATCTGTGATGAAATGGCATTCATCGACCTTTGTGTCAACAACTGCCTTCAATCTACACTGCGGACAGACTGGTTCACAACTTCAACTCAGCTTTAGAACTAAAATTATCTTCAATATCTGTCCTTACAATAACCTTCAATATATTCTGCGGTCAGTAAAAATTAAAACTTCATAGCAAGAGCTCCACTACTACAGAAATCATTGAATTCAGGCTCGCTTTATTTAAGGTAGAGACTAATGGATTTTATGTCTTCCGATTTTGTAAAAGAATGTCACAAGTAGTATTCATCTATAACTGCTCACAAGAGCTTTCAATCTACACTACGAACAGCTCAGTTCACAACTTCAATTAAGCTTTCCTTCTACATTAAAGACACCATTGTATTGAGCTTTACTTTCCTTAAGACGGACACAATTATACTGCATCCACAGATACTGTTCACTTTCACAACTTGCCTTGACAGATCTTTCTGTCAACTACTACCTTCAATCTACACTGCGGACAGTTGGGTTCACAACTTCAATTCAGCTTTCCTTCTACATTGAGGACAACATTGTATTCTTGCTTGCTTTCCTTAAGGCAGAGACAATTATACTGTGTCCTCAGATTCTGTTATCTGTGACTAAATATCATTCTTCGATCTTTGTCTCAACAACTGTCTTCAATCTACACTGCGGACAGCCGAGTTCACAACTTCAATTCAGCTTTCCTTCTACATTGAGGACAGCATTGCATTCTTGCTTGCTTTCCTTAAGGCAGAGACAATCATACTGTATCCTGAGATTCTATTATCTGTGATTAAATGGCATTCATCGACCTTTGTGTCAACAACTGCCTTCAATCTACACTGCGGACAGAAGGGTTCACAACTTCAACTCAGCTTTAGAATTAAAATGGTCTTCAATATCTTCCTTACAACAACCTTCAATATATTCTGCGGTCAGTAAAAATTAAAACTTCATAGCAAGAGCTCCACTACTACAGAAAACATTGAATTCAGCCACGCTTTATTTAAGGTAGAGACTAATAGATTTTATGTGTTCCGATTTTGTAAAAGAATGTCACAAATAGTATTCATCTATAACTGCTCACAAGAGATTTCAATCTACACTACGGACAGCTCAGTTCACAACTTCAATTCAGCTTTCCTTCTACGTTAAAGACACCACTGTATTCAGCTTTACTTTCCTTAAGACGGACACAATTATACTGCGTCCACAGATACTGTTAACTTTCACAACTTGCCTTGACAGATCTTTCTGTCAACAACTACCTTCAATCTACACTGCGGACAGCTGGGTTTACAACTTCAATTCAGCTTTCCTTCTACATTAAGGACAGCATTGTATTCAGCCTTGCTTTCCTTAAGGCAGAGACAATTATACTGTATCCTCAGGTTATGCAAACAGTGACAAAATCACTTTCATAATTCTTTGAGTCAACAACTGCCTTCAATCTATACTGCAGACAGCTGGGTTCACAACTTGAATTCAGCTTTCCTTCTACATTAAGGACACCATTGTATTGAGCTTTACTTTCCTAAAGACAGCCATGAAACCGCTGGTGTACGTGCGCTCTATAAATATTTTTAAATATAAATAGAAATAGATACAATTATAGTGCCTCTACAGATACGGTTACCTTGTACAACTTGCATTGATAGATCTTTCTGTCAACAACCACCTTCAATCTACACTGCAGACAGCTGGTTTCACAACTTCAATTCAGCTTTCCTTCTACATTAAGGACAACATTGTATTCAGCCTTGCTTTCCCTAAGGCAGAGACAATTATACTGTGTCCTCAGGTTATGCAAACAGTGACAAAATAGCTTTCATCGATCTTTGTGTCAACAACTGCCTTCAATCTACACTGCAGACAGCTGGGTTCACAACTTGAATTCAGCTTTCCTTCTACATTAAGGACACCATTGTATTGAGCTTTACTTTCCTTAAGACAGACAAAATTATACTGCGTCCACAGATACTCTTAACTTGTACAACTTGCATTGACAGATCTTTCCGTCAACAACTACCTTCAATATTCACTCCATACAGCTGGGTTCACAACTTCAAATCAGCTTTCCTTCTAGATTAAGAACAACATTATATTCAGCCTTCCTTTCCTTAACGCAGAGACAATTATACTGTGTCCTCACTACAGATTCTGTTAACTAAGATAAAATAGCATTCATCGATCTTTGTGTCAACAACTGCCTTCAATCTACACTGGGGACACCTGTATTCACAACTTTCATTCAGCTTTTCTTCTACATTAAGGACCGCATTGCATTCAGCCTTTTTTTCCTTAAGGTAGAGACAATTATACTGTCTCCTCAGATTCTGTTATCTGTAACTAAATAGCATTCTTCAATCTTTGTGTGAACAACTGCCTTCAATCTACACTACGGACAGCTGGGTTCACAACTTGAATTCAGCTTTCCTTCTACATAAAGGACAACATTGCATTCAGCCTTCCTTTTCTTAAGGCAAAGACAATTATACTGTGTCCTCTCATTCTGGTAACTGTACAAAATAGCATTCATCGATCTTTGTGTCAACAACTGCCTTCAATCTACACTGTGGACAGCTGCGTTCAGACCTTCAATGTAGCTTTCCTTCTACATTAAGGACAGCATTACATTCAACATTGTTTTCCTTAACGCAAATACAATTCTACTCTGTCCTAAGATTCTGTTAACTGTACAAAATACCATCCATCAATGTTTCTATCGATTAGTACCTTCGATCTACATTACAGACAGCAGGGTTCACAACTTCAATTCACTTTTCCATGTAAATTTCTCTTCACTATGTGTGCTGAGAACTGCCTTCAATCAATTCTGCGCTCAGTAGAATTCACAACTAGATACCAAGAGCGCCAGCACTACAGAAAGCATTCAATACAATCTTGATTTACTTAAAACACAGACCATTGCACAATATCCTCACATTTTCTTAAACTTTGAACACTAGGAAATTCAGCCTTCATTGATTTAATGTAGACAAAATTCTACTATATGTGTTTCACATTTTGTTTAAATAAGTGACAAAAAACATTCATCTATGTCTGTTTAAAAACTGCCTTCCATCCACACTGCATAGGGAACATACAAGCTCACCGCCAAAGATACTACTTACTCAACGCACCATAAATAATCACAAACAAGAGTGAACACTTTTATGTCACAGTGAGACATACTGTCCCTTTGAAATGGAATTGATGCAGAATTCAATCAACAAAAGACATTACTTCAATTACTGTACCTCACCCAGACCACACATCATCAAAGGGTACATTCAAGCTCAGCGCCGAAGGTATTACTAACTCAGTGCATCACAAATCATCACCATGTTACCATATTCAATGAGATGACTTATTTAGAAAAAAATACATCATGCTTTTTGAAAATATACTTCAACTTACTTCTGTGAATGGACAACCAATATTTATTAGAAAACTGGATTTGAAAGATTTTCCTACCAATCCGTGCTGCTTGCACCACACATCATCACACACTCCATAGAACTTTGTTGCTTTAGATGCACACTTGCTTCCTTTCTTGGCTAGGATTATCAATTATTCCTCAATTTCATATTCTGATTGAACGTCAAGGCCCTTTATTGAGCCTTTTTGTTGTACGTACTACCCCGGCCGAAAGCAGTGGGAAATTTCCACACTTGCTGCCTTTCTTGGCTGGGGTTGTCAATTTTCCTTCTTATAATACAAATTCAAAGTCCAGGTCCTTTATTGAGCCTTCTTGGTAACTATTACTTGTGAATGGCAGTGGGTAATTTGCGCACTTCCTGCCGTTCATGTACAAACAAAAGCTTAAAAGTCTAACGATATTAAAAAAAGAGCCAGTATAGTCTATGGTTATCAAATCTTCTGTTTGATATTGAAATTCAAACTACAGGCCCTTTATTGAGCCTTTTTGGTAACTACTACCCGTGAATGGCAGTGGGTAATTTGCGCACTTCCTACAGTTCATTTATAAACAAAAGCTTAAAAGTCTAACAATATTAAAAAAGAGCCAGTACAGTCTATGGTTATCAAATCTTCTGTTTATTATTGTAATTCAAAGTACAGGCCCTTTATTGAGCCTTCTTGCTAACTACTATCCGTGAATGGCAGTAGGTAATTTGGACACTTTTATATGTTTTACATTATTCATCTACCACTCAATCAACACATCATCATCATCTACACATACACACACCTACTTGCTGCCTTTCTTGGCTATGGGTAACAACTATTCTTCTATTTCGTATTCAAAGTGCAGGCCCTTTATCAAGCCTTTTTGTTGTAGCTACTACCCTGTCCGAAGCCTTTTTCATATAGATACAGCACAGTTTTAAATTATGTTGAAATTTAAGTACAAATTAAATCAGAAACTGCTAATGAGGAAATTGATCTGAATGACATATCTGATGAAGTTGCATTGGAATGTCTATTAAATGATGAGATATTAATAGCATAAATTTATTGTTGAAAAATAATGAAGCTTTGAGCACTATCTACTAATGTATTTATTGTACTATAAGTGAACACTTGCTGGCTTTCTTGACTGGGATTATCCATTATTATTCAATTTCATATTCTGATTCAAAGTCAAGGTCCTTTATTAAGCCTTTTTTTTGTAGAAGTTTCCACATTTGCAGCCTTTCTTCGCTAGCGTTATCAATTATTCTTCTTGAAATGAATTTCAAACTACAGGCCCTTCATTGACCCTTCTTGTTAACTACTACCCATGAATAGCAGTGGGTAATTTGCACACTTACGTACTTTCTTGCGTCCTTTCTACCGCACAGTGTGTGTACTTTCTGCACTAGCTTGCCTCCTTATATATGATGCCCATTTCTCAGGCTCCCACTACAGAATCCGACACCCCGTCGGTGTAATGGACCGGAAAACCAAACACCCACTTCCCTTACAAGGAAATGGGTAGCTTGTACATCTTCAGCATTTCTTATTTTTCACCTTATTCATCTTCCACTCAATCAACATATCATCCACACATACACAAACCTACTTGCTGCCTTTCTTCACTGTGGTTATCAACTATTCTTCAATTTCATATTCTGATTCAAACTCGAGGCCCTTTATCGAGCCTTTTTGATGTAGCTACTACCCCACCCAAACACAGTTAAAAATGTGCACACTTGCTACCTTACTTGGCTAAGGTTATCAATTATTCTTGAATTTCATTAACTTGATTTATATCAGTTATAGGTTTAGTATAATAACAAAATTCATCTTACAAGTCCAAAAGAACACTGAATGACAGTCTACACTACAGACAACACAGGTCACAATGTGAACTATTATGTTCCTGAAACATACATATTTTGACCATGCATTCCATACATGTTCTATATTTCATTTCAATCGTGATTACAGATAATACACTCCACCATTAAATGTACACTGAGGACAGCCGGATTCACAACTTCAATTCAGCTTTCCTTCTACATTAAAGACACCATTGGATCTACCCTTGCTTTCCTTAACATAGAGACAATTTTACTCTGTCCTCAGATTCTGTTAACTATACAAAATAGCATTCAGCAATGTTTGTATCAATTAGTACCTTCGACCTACATTACAGACAGCGGGGTTCACAACTTTGATTCAGCTTTCAATGTACATTTTTCTTCACTATGTGCCTGAGAAGTGCTTTCAATCAATTCTCCGTTCACTCAAGGCCCTTTATCAAGCCTTTTTGATGTAGCTACTACCCCACCCAAACGCAGTTAAAAATTTGCACACTTGCTACCTTACTTGGCTAGGGTTATCAATTATTCTTGAATTTCATGAACTTCTTTTATATCAGTTAAAGGTTTAGTACAATAACAAATTTTGTCTGGCAAGTCAAAAAGAACACTGAATGACAGTCTACACTACAGACAACACAGGTCACAATTTGAACTACTATGTTCCTGAAACATACATAATTTGACAATGCATTCCATACAAGTTCTATATTTCATTTCAATCGTGATTACAGATAATACAGTCCACCATTAAATGTACACTGAAGACAGCCGGATTCACAACTTCAATTCAGCTTTCCTTGTACATTAAGGACACCATTGGATCTACCCTTGCTTTCCTTATTGTAGAGACAATTGTACTCTGTCCTCAGATTCTGTTAACTGTACAAAATAGCATTGATCAATATTTGTATCAATTAGTACCTTCAATCTACATTACAGACAGCGGGGTTCACAACTTTAATTCAGCTTTCAATGTAAATTTCTCTTCACTATGTGTGCTTAGAAGTGCCTTAAGTCAATTCTCCGCTCAGTACAGTTCACAACTAGACACCAAGAGCGCTAGCACTACAGAAAACATTCAATACAGTCTTGATTTACTCAAAACACAGACAATTGGTGTAGAAAATGTACAGTTTGAACATTTAGTTATTTTTGTCAATGGCTTTCCTACTAAGAGTAAGAAAATATGGCAAAAATTAGTAGATATTAGGAAAGTGAAAAAGGTAATGTTCTGTTCTATCTGCTATAAAAAATGTAATGTTACAAAAATGTGTATCTGGGAAAAGAATAAATAACTGTAGAAGATACTGACTTCCCATCTGGACAAATTGAAAAACTGGATGTTTCCATAACTGAAGAAATCTACGAACATTACAGTATTCATCCACTTCATTCTAAAGAAGTGCTGGGGAATACTATAGAGTAATTCCAAATGAAAGAAGCAAAGGGAAGTCCCATTACTGTATGCGAAAAAAGCTTGGAAGATCGTTCTTTCCCTCAGTTCCTTCCCACACAAAAAGAGGACGATATGATGACCAACCTGTGCAGATTTCTGCATCTGAATACTAGACATCAATGTTATATGCAGAAAATCCAAGATTTCAACAATGTATTCCATATTTGTTCCATCTTTTGTTTGAGAGTGATTTGTCTGGAATTCTTATGCACAAAACAATATATTGAAAATACGTGTACATCTGCAAAATGTTTCAGCAAACAAAT
Source organism: Lissotriton vulgaris (assembly GCF_964263255.1). Classification (NCBI taxonomy): domain Eukaryota; kingdom Metazoa; phylum Chordata; class Amphibia; order Caudata; family Salamandridae; genus Lissotriton; species Lissotriton vulgaris. Next base: position 616,425,768 of record NC_141698.1, read on the forward strand.
TTATGCATAAAGTACAGCAGAAAGATCATATTTTGGAATCTCACCTCATTAATCTCATGGCATGTCAGCGTTGTAGTAATGAGTACTGTACCGTCATCATGGGGAACTAAAATGTTTGCTAAGGAACTTAGAAACTCATACATAGTAACTTACGGTAAGCTCTGCTGACTATGCTTGGGATGATTTACTTCAATTTCTTGATTACACAAATTCATATGATCATACTCGATCTCATCTAATGCTTCCACAAAATCAGCATCTAAAGTTTAGTTTAGAAAATCACACCTGATATCTACAGCATTTATATCTTCTTCTTCATTCTCCCTACTTATAAAATTATGTTTAAATCTTCTATGACACTGTTACTAATGTCAAAACCGTCTTTCAAATTTTGTTGATTTTCCATACTGAATTTCTTATGTTGTAGGCCCTTGTACAAAAACATAAACACTTAATTTTATCTTCACTGTAATATCAGCATATGTGATGATTTATATGAAATATCTTACAATTAAACCAACAATATTTTGTACATGAGTGTATATTATTTTCAAACTATTCTAAAATTAAATACAATAAATACAGTGTGTAGGCGGGGTTACAGGGACGACCTTGACACCAGGTGTTGCGGGCAAAGAGGGTTTTATTTTTAAGGTGCTTTTATACACAAATGTCTTTCTCCTCCTCTGGGTCAGGCGGTCTCGGGGAAAAGCGCTGGGATCCGTGGTTGTTGTTTCGTCAGTTTCTTGATGGTATTTGGGGACGCTCTAGCGGGACTCCGACCAGCTCCGTTGACATGCAAGACACCAAAGAGAGAGGTATGCCGTTACTGTATGCTCTTCTCAGTTTATGCACCTTCAGGGACCGGGGTAGTGAGGACAGCCCTAGTGTACAGCAGTGCTCATAAGTCTAAGTGCAACGGTGACCGAAGGGCGGGATAGGCGGTGAGGTACAGGGGAGGGAGCGGGTAGTAGAAGGGGGGGGGGGTCGGAGACACGTTAGGGAGGAAACAAACAAGGGCTTTTTACACTATTTTACACGTGAGCACTCCAGCTCCCCACCCAGGCTGCCCAACGCCGCCGTACCTGTGACAGCCACACTCCTCCCTCGGGAGTGTGGCACGGCGGTTCACGGGGTCGTTGGCCTCCTGGCTCTCCTCTTTTCACCGGCTCCACCTCGCCTCCTCGATGTTCCTCAGGGGTCTCTTTTTCCTCGGTTCCGTCCTTCTCTCCGCTTGTCTCCGTCTCGACTTCCTCCTTCCGCTCCTCCGGGGTGTAAACACACCCTCCGTACATCACATCCTGGCCTTTGACCATTCCGGTAGTGCTGACGTCCACAGTGGGCGGGTCCTCCTTCTCGGAATCGAACGCCCAGTTAAAGGGGCCGCTGTGATCGCCGTCCACGCTGCTGTTGAACTGATCGTTCCTCCAGGGGTCAGTCTGTAACGAAGGAGGAGGTTCAGGGTCAGCGGGGCACGGATACCACCATTCCCCCGGGGTACGCCTTCAGACCTCACCCCCGTTACACTCCTCCCCCCCTGGATTCGCCCGCTCGGGGAGAATGGGCATTCTGGACAGGAAGTCTGCGTTGCCATTATCACACCCTTTCCTATGTTTAACTGTGAAGGCGAATGGCTGGAGAAATAAAAACCACCTCAGGATCCTTGCATTATGGGATAGGTTTTTGTGCATCCATTGCAAAGGGGCGTGATCGGAGTAGAGAGTGAAGGCTTTACCCTCCAGGTAATACCTGAGCTTGTCCACTGCCCAGCGTATTGCCAGGCATTCTTTTTCCACCGTAGGATACTTTTGTTCCCTTGGGTGTAGTTTTCGGCTCACGTACAGGATGGGGTGTTCGAGTCCGTCGGAACCCTCCTGAGACAATACCGCACCTATGCCAGTGTCGGATGCGTCTGTTGCTAGGGTGAAGGGTTTTTCAAAGTCGGGAGAAATCAACACAGGGCTTGAGGTGATGGCCTCTTTCAGGGCCTGAAAAGCAGTATTTGCCTCATCCGAGGGAGGGCATGGCAGGGTATTCCTAACCTGCTTCTGCAGGAGGTTCCTCAAGGGGGTTGAGAGGGCAGCAAAGTTCTTGATAAAACGCCTGTAATAGCCGATAAGGCCCAAGAAGGCCCTTAATTCTCGCTTGGTTGTAGGGAATGGCGTTTTGGTGATGGCTTTTATCTTCTCATCCTGGGGGGCTATTACTCCGTCCCCCAGCATAAACCCCAGGTACTTCACCTTGGAATAGGCGGCTCTGGATTTCCGCACATTCACATGTAGCCCGGCCGATTGCAGAGCATGAAGGACTCTGTCAACGTGGCCCAAGTGTGACTCCCATGTAGGACTAAATACGACTATGTCGTCTAAGTATACCGAGCTATACTTGTTATGGGGAGCCAACACAGTGTTCATCAACCTCTGGAAAGTGGCTGGGGCTCCATGGAGCCCAAAAGGTAGCACGTTGAACTTAAATAGCCCGTCCTCTGTTGCGAAGGCCGTCTTGTGCCTATCCTCCTCCCGCAAAGGCACCTGCCAATACCCTTTGGTCACGTCAAAAGTCGTGATGTAGCGGGCTTCCCCTATGCGCTCTATGAGCTCATCCACCCTTGGGATGGGAAACGCATCAAAAGAGGAGATAGTGTTCAACGCCCTGAAGTCCATGCAAAAACGGGTCGACCCGTCGGGTTTTGGCACCATGACTATGGGGGACGCCCAGTTACTTCTCGAAGGCCGAATCACCCCTAGTCTGAGCATGTCTTGCACTTCCTTTCTTACGTCGGCCCTTTTGGCCGCAGGAATACGATAGGCCCTTTGTTTGATAATTTGTCCCTCTTTGGTGTGTATTTGATGCTCCGCCATATGGGTGCATCCAGGGGTATCGGAGAACAATGGGGAAAAGGGGTGTAGGACTTTCATCAGTTCCTGTTTTTCTTTGTCATTTATCTCCGGATTGACTGGAAGTAGTTCCAAGGTCGACAGTTGTTTGCTTGACGGAAGGGCTAGATTGGCTGAGCTGGGGGGGTCCTAGCCACTTTTTCAGGAGATTGATATGGAAGGTTTGTCTCCTAGATGGGGACAGTCGCAACCGGTAGGTTGTGCGGCCTATGGTTTCTATTACCTTGTACGGCCCCTTCCACTCGCTCCTGAACTTTTGGGTGGATGATGGTAGGAGTACCAGCGCCCAATCGCCTTTCTCTAGTGATCCCCATTTCTTTCCTTTATCGTATTGATACCTTTGGCTATTTTGTGCTTTTTCTAGGTTGGAATAGGCGAGGTCCCGCAACTTGCCCAGGCGAGACCTCAACTGCTGGGTGTAGTCCAGTAGAGTTCTCTGTTCTGCTGCTTCTTCACCCTCCCATGCTTCCCTGGTGATTTGCAGCAGGGATCTGGGATGTCTACCATACAGGAGTTCGAACGGTGAAAACCCCAAACTACTCTGGACTTGGGCTCTTACGACATAGACGGCCAGGGGCAACACCCTATCCCATTCCTTAGCTTCTGTAGTCAACAGTTTTTTTAACGTTGTTTTCAATGTTCTATTATACCTCTCTACGAGGCCATCCGTTTGGGGATGGTAGGCTCTGGTGCGGATGTGGCGTAGGTCCAGTAACGTGCATACTTCTTGCATCATACGGGACACGAAGGGGGTTCCTTGATCAGTGAGGATCTCCCTTGGAAACCCCACCTTCGAGAATAACTCCACCAATTTATCTGCCACATTCTTGGTGGTAGGCGCACTGATGGCAAAGGCTTCCGGGAACCTTGTGTTGTAGTCCACCACTACCAATGCATATGTGTGTCCTCTGGCAGTGCGCGGCAAAGGACCAATGAGATCCATCCCCACCCTTTCCCAGGGATTGCCTATGACAGGTAAAGGTTGTAGGGGAACTGCAGGGGGTTTAGTAAGGTTCTTTTTTTGGCATACCTCGCATTGTCTGCAGTAGGTTTCTGCTTCTTTGTATATGCCTGGCCAGTAGAACAGACGCAATATATTTTGGGTTGTTTTCTCGGTCCCACTATGGCCAGCTGTTAAGTGCGTGTGAGCATAAAACAGTATCTGCTCCCTGCAGTCTTTGGGTACCACTAGTTGACTTGGTTCTCCCACCTTTCCTTCCCTATAAAGTAGGTCTTTTTCTATCCTGAATCGGGGGTATGCTGTTGTCTGGGTGTTCTGTGCCACGTGAGCCGCCTCCCACGCGTTCATGAGTGAGGGATCGTTGGCCTGGGCGAACTTGAACCCCCTATCCAAGGTCCAGGGTTCTATCGACAGGTAAGCCCCTACCGGGCTGTCTCTCAGTTCTCTTTTGAACATAGACAGGAAGTCTGGATTATCCACTCCTATGATTAACTCTTCAGGCAAAGAACCCACCACTCCTACTTTTACCGTGCAGGGATCCCTACCCTTTGGGTGCAAGGTGATGCTGGCCAGGGGGTAGGGTTTTATGTCCCCGTGCACACACCTAATGTGTACTATTCCTTCATGGCCTATTTGAGCTGGGTGCAACAATCGCTCTTGGATTACAGATTGTCTACAACCCGAATCCAACAGGGCTTTCACTGGTTTCTGATTCACTAGGACTCTTACGTAAAATGAGGGTCCCATTTCCGCTGTGCATCACGGCTCTGGGTATGTAGCCGACCTCCATGGGCTCCTCCGTTGGTTTCCTGTGGGGGCACATCCGTGCTATATGGCCCCATTCCCCACATTCGAAGCATTGAGGCCCTTTCAGGGGGGGTTCCGGCCTGTAGGGGTGAGGTTTGAGGGGCTCGGGTATTGTCTTTCTTCTGTCCTGTTTTGGTGGTGGGGCACTGGTCTTACCGCCTTTGTCCATATCCCAAGGGAAGGACCGGGGGGGCAGCCCTGGTATAGTTGGCCGCCATCTCGATAGCCTGAGCAGCCGTCAGCCCTGGATGCTGTCGCAACCACCTCTGGGTGCCATAGGGCAAGGCCTCCATGAATTGTTCCAAGATAATACTGGTCATAACTTCTTCCTTACTTCTGCTACCTGGTCTCAGCCATTTTTCAGCCGCCATCTTGATCCTCAGGTACAGTGTCTTTGGGTTTTCACCGGTGTTCCCCTTTTCTTTTTTAAACCTGAGCCTGTAGGCCTCTGCATCCATTCCTAAGTGGTCCAGTATCACCTCTTTGACTTCATAGTGGGAAGCGGTGCCCGAATGGTTGGCTACCTGATAGGCTGTTTGGGCCTCTCCTGTCAGTAACGGATCCAAGAAGAAAGGCCATTTCTCCTCTGGCCACCCACAAGCCCTAGCAGCCCTTTCGAAATTGAGGAGAAAAGCATCGGGGTCTTCCCCCGCCACGTATTTTTGTAATGCCACTCCTGAGGGGTGTGGCCCTAGGGGTCTTCTATCAGCCGTTGTTGCCGTGCCTGGGGCTTGTACAGTCTTTTGAATGCTGTCCATTTGCTGGGTTATAGTTGTACGAAACAGCTCCCTATCGGCGTCTGCTGTGTTGATCTGTTGACCAATGGCCCTTTCCAGCTTTTGTTGCCCGTCGATCAGGGTTTGAATCACCTGGTCCATTGCCATGGCCGGGTCCGTTGGGGAAGATCCCACTTCTGACATCAGTGTAGGCGGGGTTACAGGGACGACCTTGACACCAGGTGTTGCGGGCAAAGAGGGTTTTATTTTTAAGGTGCTTTTATACACAAATGTCTTTCTCCTCCTCTGGGTCAGGCGGTCTCGGGGAAAAGCGCTGGGATCCGTGGTTGTTGTTTCGTCAGTTTCTTGATGGTATTTGGGGACGCTCTAGCGGGACTCTGACCAGCTCCGTTGACATGCAAGAGACCAAAGAGAGAGGGATGCCGTTACTGTATGCTCTTCTCAGTTTATGCACCTTCAGGGACCGGGGTAGTGAGGACAGCCCTAGTGTACAGCAGTGCTCATAAGTCTAAGTGCAACGGTGACCGAAGGGCGGGATAGGCGGTGAGGTACAGGGGAGGGAGCGGGTAGTAGAAGGGGGGGGGGTCGGAGACACGTTAGGGAGGAAACGAACAAGGGCTTTTTACACTATTTTACACGTGAGCACTCCGGCTCCCCACCCAGGCTGCCCAACGCCGCCGTACCTGTGACAGCCACACTCCTCCCTCGGGAGTGTGGCACGGCGGTTCACGGGGTCGTTGGCCTCCTGGCTCTCCTCTTTTCACCGGCTCCACCTCGCCTCCTCGATGTTCCTCAGGGGTCTCTTTTTCCTCGGTTCCGTCCTTCTCTCCGCGTGTCTCCGTCTCGACTTCCTCCTTCCGCTCCTCCGGGGTGTAAACACACCCTCCGTACATCACATCCTGGCCTTTGACCATTCCGGTAGTGCTGACGTCCACAGTGGGCAGGTCCTCCTTCTCGGAATCGAACGCCCAGTTAAAGGGGCCGCTGTGATCGCCGTCCACGCTGCTGTTGAACTGATCGTTCCTCCAGGGGTCAGTCTGTAACGAAGGAGGAGGTTCAGGGTCAGCGGGGCACGGATACCACCATTCCCCCGGGGTACGCCTTCCGACCTCACCCCGTTACACTGTGTCACTCTGCATTGTGTCAAGTGCTTCATTTATTTTACTACCTACTGTTTTGCAAACTTAAAACAATGACGACAGCACTGCCTTAGTTTGACTCACCCCATTACGTTCTCAATTAGGGTTGAGGGAGGCAAAGGAAAGGAGTAAACTACTAGTCTACAGATGTACTCCTATATTTAGAACACTGGATGAAGCGCTCAATAAATAAAGTTAGATACAAAACAACATACACAAAAAAAGGCTGCATAAAAGAGACACAAAGGAAAGCAACACAAATAGGTCACTGAATCTTGAACACAAACTGGTAGGTCACCAAAAGAACAAAAAGGCTAAGAACACTGCAACGGATGCTACGCTGTGGAACTCATTGTGATGAAAGGTAGAAACATACTGTAAATAAACCGGAATTCAAATAAAGAAAAAGTAAAAAAAGATAAATGGAGGACAAAGTCACTGTAGTAATACTCTATTCCCCAACACAAAAAAAGATTTTGGAAAACTTATATGAACAAATGTTTAAGGAGCTACAAAGGGACCCCATCCCCAGGGACTCCAAAAATAACATTGGGGACCGTGAAGAGAACGCCAATGACCCCACGATCCCAGCCGGCTCCCCGCATCCTTCGAGAGCCGGCATTGCTTTCTCAGAGAGAACAGCTTACATGCTGCTCTCTCTAACGAAAAGCAATCTGCTTTCCTACTTGAAAGACACAGCAGATTAACTTGCTCTCTCTTTCAAATAGTAAACTGGTTTGCTGTGCTAAAGTGGGAGCCGCGGCGCTCCTGTCCTACTATAGCAAACAACAGTGTCCCTGGGATAGGCACCCCGAGACACTGCAATAGCCGATCCTGGGAAATGATGGTCCCAACGGCCATCAAGGGTTCCAGTAAGGAGGCCGCACGACCCACTCCCAACATTAAAAAGTCCAGAGAAGTGGAAGTCCCCGGAGCTGGGAAATCCGTGCCATCACAGACCCCCCTATTTTAAATATTACTGCCCCAGGAAGGTGGCGGTCCCCGCAGAATGTAGGAGACCCGTGACCCCCGCATACTTCAAAATAAACGATGCTGCTAACACTTCCTGGTTTGGAGTACTGACAGACAGTTGACAACCAATCAGCATGCAGCTCGTGCTCGTAATTGTACAGATTTCCATACGCCGCGATATTTCTTTAAAAAAAAAAATATATATATATATATATCCACACCACCTCGTACTTCAAAGTACAGTTGCACTCCTGTCAATGATCTCCGCCACACGGAATAGTGGTTTTAGGAAGACTTTATTCGATATTCAGCCAAACTTTTGGACAAAGAAACCCAACGCGTTTCGGCGACACACTCGCCTTGGTCACGGGTTAGTTAGTTTGTTTTCAGCCGACATTAAATAAAGAAAAAAAGTGCAACATAGTTTCGAAAATGTGAACATAAACATAGGACTACTATACATAAACTGCATCCTTTTCGGCCATCTTAGCACGGTAAAATATTGACCTTTTTGCCATGTTAACTCTAACAATGCAGATTACTGTTAAAAGTTCATCGAGTTCCTAGAACTTATTGCACAAAATAATAAATGTGCGGTTACATGTTCAGTATATACGATTCCAGATTAAGGATTTACGAATTCATATTAAATTACATATGAAATCGAGTGAGCCAATATCATTTACGTCACGTATTGGCAAAATATATCACGGTGTGTACAGACCCAAATGGGTATTCAACATATTCTCACAAACCAAACAGTCCCAAGAAAGATGCGTATTTAAACCTAAGTGGGTAATCAAATTTTGTCACACATCAAACATTACGGTTACCATTAGTGCAGACCAAGAAAAATGTTAATCATAAACAAAAATATATACCCAAGTGGGTTAGGGCAATTGTCATGTTAAAACAGTGTATCACACAGTATGCATGCTCAAGTTGGTTCATGATATTTTTACCAAGAAAACTGCAGATTCAATCCCAAGTGGGTAATCAAATTATGTCATATATCAATAATTAGGGTTATAAAGCAGTTGGAAATAGTAGTATACCCAAAGCATGTACCCAAGTGGGTTTAGACAATTCACCAACAAATGGTCTGCACACAACCGTACTTGTCCTGTCAACTATGTATTCAATCCCACATAAGGAGCGAAATAAATTACGGAAGTATCAATGCCTCCGAATTCATTTATTGGACACGCGACAGTTCATCAAAAGTTATTCATTGAGGGCTGTAAGTTTGATGTTAGGACTGATCCATGTTTCTCAGATTTCCTTTTCATGTACCTGCAAAAAATTGAAATATCTATTGGTGGCTCATGTTATCTTGTAAATGTTCACATTCTCAACTTAGTGAATTTAAAATTCATATTAAAAACAGTTTTGGAAGTCTAAGGAAGGGGACAGCAAAGACACATTAGATTTTTTAAGGATCTCAGTAAGATATAAAGGGCAACATCAGCATTCGCAACACTATATACAACTAACAGTTTCACATCAAATTATGACCCAATCATACTCCTAAGAACCAGCTCATTTCCTCTTCAGAGTTTAATCCTTCTGGAATCTTGGTATTGAGCTCTAAAATAGCTCTAGATTCCATTTGTCGCAGTTTACGTATTCGGTCACCACCCCTGTTGGACTGGGGGACTCTGTCAATTACAAAAAATCTTAAAAGATTACGATTAGCATTGTGTAGTTCTTCAAAATGGCGGGCTATTGGGGACAGTTTATCTTTATTGGCAATAGCCCGCATATGTTCAAGTATTCTCTTCTTCGCTGGGAACATAGTGCTCCCAACATATTTCTTGTCACATGGGCACATAAGTATGTAGACACAGTAATCTGATAGGCATGTTAGGTGTTTCTCTATTTTTTTCTAAGTTTTACATAGAGGAAAATATACCGTTTTCACATTGCAACTGTATTTGCATGCTTTGCATTTCATGCAGACATAGAACCCTTGAATCTCCCTAGATGACGATTTGCGTAAAGAGATTTCATTTTTGCAAAGCCTATCTTTCAAGGAGTTATTCTTCCTATACGTTAAATTAGGGGATTTTTTTAACACTTCAGTCAAAGTTGGTTCTGTGTGCAATATTTTCCAATGTCTATTCAAACATTTCCGCAGTTCTCCTGATTTGGAATTAAAAGTAGAAATGTATCTGATAGTACATTCATCAGAGGTTTTCTCTTTGGGAGTTAGTAAGTCTGTTTGAGTCAGATTGGATGCTTTAACATAAGCATCCTTTACACATTTCTGCCCATAGCCTCTCTCTGTGAAACGTTGTTTCATCACCTTGCACTCCTTTTGAAATTCAATATCATTACTACAGTTTCTTTGGGCCCGAAGAAATTCCCCATAGGGGATACTGTAGATTAAGGTTTCGGATGACTACTTTCCGCGTGTAACAGAGTGTTACCTGCAGTTTTTTTACGATGTAAACATGAAGTCAGCATGTTGTTAACTACAGAAATTTCAATGTCCAAGAAAACTGCCCTTTCTTTGCATATCGTGCCTTCAAATCGTAAATTTACATCATTATCATTCAAAGATTCAATGAATCGAAGTGCTTGCTCTTTGCTCCCACTCCAGACTACAAATGGGTTGTCTACATAGCGGAGCCACGAAACTACATGGATGTAGTGGTTACCATGGCGACTGGGCACCTGCCGCTCCCACCACCCCATAAAGAGGTTGGCGTAGCTTGGAGCAAAGCAGGTGCCCATCGCAGTCCCCTGCTTTTATCTAAAAAACAATTCATTAAAAATAAAAAAATTATTTTCCAGACAAAATTGTATCATTTTTTTATTTTTAATGAATTGTTTTTTAGACAAAAGCAGGGGACTGCGATGGGCACCTGCTTGACAGTTGACAGCCAATCAGCATGTAGCTCGCGCTCGTACGCGTGCTGAACTGCGTCTCTAGATATCGCTATGATTTTACTTGCAATTTCTCAGTAACTACTGAACGGATTTACACCATTTAACAAAAAGCACAATCTGCGAACAGAAGTCTACCTCTCTGCCAAATTTCGTGTAATTCCGTTCAGCCGTTCGGGCTGTAGCCCTGGCTAAAGGTCCCTATGGAAAATTTTCATGGGAAAAACAGGTTTTGGGACCCCTCTTTTTTCTCAGCCCCCGCTTGATGAATCACCCCCAAACTTTCAGGGAAGGAGCAGATCTGAACAGGCCATTTTCTTGGAGAAATTCACAAAGATTCGTCCATCGGCGCCAAAGTTATTCCAAATAGAATGTTGTGGATTTCCTATGGGAACTAGGTCCTAACTATAACTACCTACTGGCGACCGCCGGTAGGTTATATATATATATATATATATATATATATATATATATATATATATATATATATATATATATGTATATAGTGTAATTAGCATAGTTTAAGTTATGCATCATAATTGAGGGCTAAAAAGGGCTTAAGTGCATTGCTTCATCCGTCCTCCTACTGTTCCCGGTGGATGTAAGTCCAATGGTAATTTTAAGTGAGACATTGCCAATTGTATCTTCAGAATTAATTTTTATTTATTTATTTATTTATTCCACTTGTATGGCTCAACAGCTACCCTGAGGTTTTCCCAGCGCCTTGGATCGTTTCAGAACCAGGGGGAGTAAGCTTATTATTCTTAATTTTGGTTGAAAAGCCATGCCTTGATACCTTTGTCTGTCAATACTCAGAATCCCTGTAGGATTCGGCAAAGTGGACAATTAAACAGGGACCCAGCTTTCTAAGGGCTCCCATGGCAAAGTGTTGGGACAGTTAGAAGTCATGCTTTTATCGGTATGCATAAAAAAATACATTTACAAATTTGACAGCTGGACACTCACATTTAATTGAACATTAGATGGCATGACCGTCCTGCCCGACCATAAACCTCTTTCTTTCAGGCAGTTTGTGGAAATCAACTTGAAAAATATAATACAATCTCATGTTTCTCTTGTTACCTCACAATCTCTTTTACCTCTCTCTAGACAGGTTCTACATCGCTATGTAGCTGCCCTTTCTTTCGCCCTATCTTAGGTCTCTCTACTTAACCTTTGTCTACTTTATTTGCCTCTCAGTACACTTGTCACTGCCCCACCTCTCTCACAGGATCTTGCCTCTCTCACTACCACTATCTATGCCAGAATATTTATATCTACCTCTCTACCCCTCTCTTAACTTTACCTCCACTTTGCTCCTCTTTCTGCACCTCACTGCTGTTACCATCTCGCCTCCCTGCATCTATCTTCTATCTAATTTCTATCTAATTTGCCTCTGTTGAACTATCATTTCTCTCTTTACCACCACTCACTAACTTTCCATTTGCCTTTACCTCACCTCTCTCAACCTCTTTCTTGACTCTTGTTTTTCCTTACCTCTCCATGTACTTGGCCCTATGTTTATACTTCACTTCTGTACCTCCTCTCTCCCTTTCTCTTTCTACTTCTGATCCCTGTACCTTACCCCTCTCACTATCCTACTAGTATCTGGCTGTCTATCTTTTTCTACCTCTTCTTCATATTCTTTATCAGTACCTCTTGCATGTGACCCTTGCATTTCCTTCTCAATTTTCAAAGTGACTCTACCTAACCTCCCTCTTTACCACTCTCTCTTTTTATATACCTACCACACCGCTCTCGATCTATCGTTCAATCAATCAATTCACGATTGTAGAGCGTGGCTTATCACCTGGGAGGGTATCCAGGTGCTGGGTTGCTGGGGGTTTGTCGAAGAGCCAGGAATTGAGTTTCTTCCTGCAGGCCAGGCGCTGAGTTGCTGGGCTTAGTCGACGAGCCAGGTCTTGAGTTTTTTCCTGAAGTCCATAAGCAAGGGTGGTGTTCAGAGGTGCAGAGGGTGGGCATTCCAGGACTTGGCAGTGAAGTGGGAGAAGGAGGGTCCTCCACTGTAGCTCCAGTGGATGTGTGGTGTCTAAGTAAGGGCGAGGGAGGTGGAGCAGTGGTTTCTGGATGGTTTGTGGAAGTTCAGGCAGTGGTTCATGTATACTGGTCCTTGGTCTAGGAAAGATTTGTAGGCGTGTGTTAGTAGTCTGAATTGGCAATTTTTCTGGACTGGTGAACCAGTGGAGGTTGCTCTGATGCTGGGTGATGTGGGCCTGTTTGGGCAGGTTGAGGATCAATCTGGCTGCTGATTTCTGTTTCATCAATGGAGGTTCCTTTGTACAGTGTGTTGAAATAGTCCAGAGGGCTAGTGATGAGGGCTTGCATGACAGTTTTTCTGTTGCTTAAGGTAAGCTGTTTGAATATTCTTCAGAGCATGCAGAGAGTGTGAAAATAGGGCTAGGAGACTGTGTTGATGTGTCATTTCACAGTGAGTTTGCTGTCCAGGATGATGCAGTGGTTGCAGGCATGGTCTTTTGGTGTGGGGGTGTGTCCGAGTTCAGAAGGCCACCAGGTGCCATTCCAGAGGAAAATATTGTTGCCAAAGATCAGCACTTAGGTCTTGTCCATGTTGAGCTTTAGACAGTTGTCCTTCATCCAGGCTGAGACGTTCTTCATGCAGTTGTGGAAGTTGATCTTTGTTGTAGTGGGGTCTGCTGAGAGCAAAAGAAGGAGCTGGGTTTTGTCGGTGTAGGATATGATGTTGATGTTGTGGGTTCTGATGATATTGGCTAGCGCTGTCATATAGATGTTGAAGAAGGTGGGGCTGAGGGTGAAACCTGAGGGACAACGCAGATAGGGGTTGTTAAGTGAAGGGGGAAGACGGATTCACTGCATGCATCCCATGAGGAATGAGGCTGTCCATCTGAGTGTGTCTCCTCTGATTCTGATCTAGTGCAGTCTTTTGACGAGGGTGTGTTGGGGCACAGTGTCGAAGGCTGTGGAGAGGTTGAGAAGGATCAGGATGGCCGATTCTGCTCTGTTGAGTATGGTGTTGACATCCTACATAGCGGCAATCATGAATTCGATATATAAACCCCGGCACTCTAGTTCAATTATTATATTGATTCATATAGTTATTTAGCACACGTCAATTCAAAGTACCAGCAGAACATCAATTCAGTTCTTGCTGTATCAATTTAATATGAATATATCACAAAATCTTGAATCACAAATTTCAAATTTAAAACACAGTAACTGTGGTTAGGAATAGACAGCTTGGTGTGACAATCCTCCTTTTAAGCGTTGAACCGGCAGCTGACACATGTTTTGTTTCCTAGAAAAATTTCCAAGGCTTCAATCATTGTGTTACATGGGCGACACAAAGAATTTATGTAGAAATGTCCAAGTCTTTAGTATGAGAATCGTCTTTCCCTAAGTGTGTTCTAGTTCTCTGTTAGAACAGAAGACTGCGTCATGTGTTTTTCGTATTAAGCAGGTTATTTTCAAGTTTTAGTCGTCACAGGTCTTGGGCTATGATATGCCCCTTTTGTATTTGAAACTGCCTCACGGCGCAGTCTTTCCAAATTTTGACACACAGCGGCAATCATGGCGGTCTTGGTGCTGCGTTTGGCTCGGAAACCTTCTTGGAAGGTGTCTAGCAGGGTAATTGTCTCCAGGTGTTCTGTGAGTTGTTATTTGAGGGCCTTTTATCCAGGACTTTGGTGGGAAACGGGAGCAGAGAGAGAGGGCGGTAGTTCTAGAGGTCACTGAGGTCTGCAGAGGATTTCTTGAGGAGAGGTCTGACCTATTTGTGTTTCCATGTGTAGGGAAAGGTGGCTGCAGTGATATATGCACTGAGGATGGTGATTAGTTGGTGGAAGATCTTGTCGTTTCCTGGACTGGAGAGGTGGTGGGAGCACGGATCTATGGGAGCTCTTAAGTGGATGAAGTCCATTATAACTATGGTGTCCGGTGTGGTAAGCTGTTCCCATGTGGTGAGATGTTGGTCTGGGGAGGCTTCTGTAGGAGTGAGGAGACTGAGGAGGTCAGTGGGATTAGGGGTCAAAGTTCCTGTAGTTGGTAGATTTCTTGTTGTGGAAGTCATTAGCTAGAGCATTCCAGAGTTCCTGTGAGGGAGGGCATGTGTTCTCATTAACTGCTGAGCAGGAGAACTGAACACTCTGAGGATGCTGAAGAGTTCCCTGGTGTGGTTGGTGCTAGCCTCGATACAGTCTGCAAGGGCTTCCTTTTTTTAATCTTTAAGTCATTGGTGATATTTGGTATGGGCTGACTTGAAGGCGGCTCGGTAAGTATCATCTCTGGTAGTGTGCAATCTTCTTTCTGGTTGTTTGCATCTGTGTTTCATTTTGCTCAGTTTCGAAGTGTACCAGCTGGCTTGTTTGGTGGATCTGCGAGCTTAGGCTGATATGGTGTGGGCAACATGGTGGCGGCGTTGGTGATCCAGGTGTTGAGGCTCTCGACTGCCTGTTTCAGGTTGGCTGCGGCATCTGGCTGGGTGGTGTTGAGGGCGTCCATCCATTGGCTCTGTGCAACCTTACTCCAGCTGAGGGAGGAGGCGCTGTGGCGGTCGGTTGGTGCAAGGGGGTCCTGTGATGGTGCACAATGGAGTAGTCGGTCCAGGTGAGTTCCATGGTGTGGCTGTTGCTGAAAGATAGGGTCTAGAGTGTAGTGGCTCTGTGTGGGGAGTCTGTGGTCAGTTGGGTGAGGCTGATGTTATCTATTCATTCCAGGAGGTTGGCAGAATTTGTGTCTGTGGGATCGTCCAGGTGGAAGTTGAGGTCTCGAAAGAATATGCAGTGGTTGGATTTGATGGCGAGTGGGGCGATAAAATCTGTGATGGTGTCGCAGAGGCCGGTTCATGGTCCTGGTGGTCTATAGACAAGGGTGCCTTTAATGGTTGTTTTGATGCCGTGTGGAGTTGGAAATTCAAGTATTCCGTGATCAGCAGCTTCGTCTTCGGTGGTGGTGCAGCGGATTGAATCTTTGTGGATGATGATGATGATGCCACCTCTCCATGTTTGTTGGTGCAGTCCTGCTGTTTCATCTAGTAGCCATTGGGCATTGTAGTAGCAATGTTGGGGGCCGAGGAAAAGTTGAGGCATGTCTCTGTGATGAAGGTCACGTATAGGGTGAAGGTAGTGATGCTGTCCCAGACTTCACTATCATGTTTGCACA
This sequence comes from Lissotriton vulgaris, assembly GCF_964263255.1. Classification (NCBI taxonomy): domain Eukaryota; kingdom Metazoa; phylum Chordata; class Amphibia; order Caudata; family Salamandridae; genus Lissotriton; species Lissotriton vulgaris. The sequence continues at coordinate 616,441,327 of NC_141698.1, forward strand.
TCAATCTGCAATTCATCAGAAGGCATTTGAATGGGTGCGGGTGGTGTCAGCTGGCTGAGTGGGTGTGGCACGGGTTTCTGCGTGGACAGGTGGTCCTAGCTTACAAGTGAACTGACATCGGTGGCAGATGAAGGGTTCTGCTGTGAAGCAGAGCAGCAGTTGTTATGACGACCGAGGTCCAGGGCTCAGAACTCTGCAGTAAAGTATCTAGGTTCCTGGTAATGGGGGCGGCCCAGGCAGAGAAGGGCTTGTCTTTGGCACACCTTTGGCACTGCGGCCTCCATTAAGTAGGTCCTCGAAGGGATGGTGGGGTTACCGGTGGTGGGAAAATGGCTAGTGGCAATGGACATGGAGACTTAAGGCATGAACCCAGTAGGGCTGATGCCGCTGGAACCTAGAAGAGCTGCCCTGACTTCAAACTGGTTGTCTGACACGACTGGCTGGGGAGGCTTACTCCCAAGGGCAGGAGCAGCCTAGCAGAAGTCAGGAGTGAGGAAGAGGTGACTGACAGCAAGGGGAGCTGGTGAGGAGTCCCACCCAACTCACCCTACCTTTCTACTTCTGTATCACCTTGCCTATCTTTTCCGATCTCAAATGTCTCTGTTTTACCCTTTTTGTCTCTACGCCTCAACTCTCCAATCTAACTTTAACCGCATCACTCTACTTTCTCTCTGCCACGCTATTCCCTTTACCTGACCTGTCGTCCTATACTTTCTCTCATGTTGCCCCCTTCTCTAGCTCACCATTCTCTCTTGACTTTTAATTTTTGTCTCTAAACCTCACTTCTCTACTCCAACATATTTCAGCCACTTTATCTGTTTAACACTCATGTCTATATATTGTATCCCTCTATTTCACCTCTTGTTGTACCCAACCCCTTTCTTCATATGCCTAGCTCAATTTATGTCCACCACTCCAATAACGTTCCTATCTATACCCATGCCTTTATCTTATCTTATATTATCTATCTCTTCCTTTTTATTCTATCTTTATATGTATTTTTTGTGTCAGCCTCCCTTCTTTCTCTACCTTATGTATCTTCTTTCTTCAACTATCTGTCTACCTTATCCTTATCTTATTTTGCCCTCCACTTCTTTCTTATGCTATGATGTTCTCTTTACCTCTCTGTCCTCCTCTTGTCTCCCATCACTCCCATTTTCCTTATGCTGCATAGTGAGTGGTTAAAGTCTTGCCAGAGAAGACAAGGCAATAGCATTAAATAGAAAAGTACTACATTTCACTGCAGGGAAATGATGGAAATTATTGCAGCACGGAACTGATCCTCACAGTTAAGGAAAACAAAAAAGTGATGTAACTGTGTTATGGATGTTTCAAGAGAATCATGTTAGGCACAAACCAGCCGAGGGATAGGCCTGTTTGTAAATGAATTCTTCATTTTCACACCCTCCCAGCCATGATTGTGATCTATTATGCACCTTCTAAAACATTGACTTCACTGGACTGACTTATTTCAAACTATATACATTAGTGGTCTAGCTTCTCTTCAGTGTGACGGGAGCCTTCTTATAGAATGAACACCCCATCTTAGACTCTGCTTCCCCCTCTGCACAGCTCATAGTTCTCAGTGGCTTCAAGCTTGACCTTAAGAATCACCGGTAGCAAAATCTGTTAATTCACCTTACCTCCAACCACTTTATCAAACACCCACTCCCATTGTAACACACCCGGTCTGGTTAATGGCACAATCACTCATGCTTAAACCATGTAAGCCTTAACCACGCAGTCTTTACAACAACTGTGCCTTTACCACGCATGCCTCTACAACGATTTTCGTTGTAAAGACATGATTGGTAAAGGTATATGTGTGGTAAAGACAACACCCAGGCCCCCCTGTCCTGAGTCCTAAATGTCCACCCTACTGCTTTGTAATCTATCTGCCTCAGCCCTATTAACTACCCCAACCCCCTACCCTGAGCCCTAAAAGCCAGCCCCCAGCCCAGAAAAACGACTCGGACCCCAGCACCCCTGCCCTGCGCCCTAAAAATTGGCCCCAGCCCTGAAAACTGCCACTTCCCCCCTGCCGTGAGCCTTAAAACTAACACCCCTGCCCTAAATACTACCCGAGCCCTAAAACCAGCCCCACCCCTAAAACCTACCCCCACCTACCCTTCAGCCCCAGCCCAGCTTACCATGCCACATCCTTCCTGCAGTGATCCTTTCGGTTGTTCTTCCCTCCCATCCGCTCAGACAGCTAGATCGCCTACTGCCTTACCCACTCATATGCATGGGTAAGCCGTATGCGGGATTAAGGGAAGCGGTGTTCAGCTTGCAGGAAAACGGCACAGGTGCTTAGGGCCGCGTTGTAAAGGCCATTTCCCACCCAATGTTATTATTATCATCTGTATTAATCCCACTGCTTCACACGATTGGCTCACACTCTCATTGGCTACTTGATACACACCAGTAGCAGTCGCTGTGTCACATTCCAGGAAGAACAATGCCTATAGCTAAACATAAAATAAAAACCCCAACCTAATCCTCAAAAAATAGTTCTATGGCCTTACTTCCCTGTTTGACATTCCATCCATTCTGTTCTACATTGAACCTATTGAATTCACACCTGTTTCCACCCCCCTTTGTCCTCAGCCTTATATTACAGCTCTATTTGCACTCTCAAGATGCAAATATGTCTACCCATATCCGTAAGTAGGGATATTCGGTCACCCTTTTCCACACAATGGAAAGGAAGGGGAAATTAAGTGCTTCTATAGGAGCTGCTCGGTTCTCCCCGTGGAAAACCCTTTAGTTTTCTAATACTGCCCTCACACATTAAACCGTGTCATTTTTCATCATAGTGCGCGTATCAATACTCTGCCGCAAGCCCACATACAGAGTGGGCTTTGTTCAAATTTTGTAGGGCCAACAGTATTTCTGCTGACCCCTCTAGTTTTAGGATACTCATAACACAAAAATTCTAAAACTACCTAGGGAAATGTCCACCCTGCCTTTATTCCGGACCGCTCCAAGCATTTATGTCCCTGCCCTATTGGTACTTTGACTAGCTTACATGCTAATGAATTTGTCCTACTTTTCCTTTTCACCCTTCAATCTCACTCCTCCACGCTTTATGCTCTCCACTTCCACAAAATATGCTTACTTTATTTCATTCCGCAATGCCCAAAACGTGTTTACTTTCACATGGATAATCTGCACTTCCCTTCTCTTTAACCATTTTCCCCCCGGTTCGAATCCATTATATTTTAAATCTGCAATTGTCGTAACTCTGTTAAAAAAACAAGATGCCAGATCCCTCCGTTTGAGCCAACAACTCACTTGTCCCATAGCTCCTCCAAATAAGCATTTGCAATGTGATAGGTCGCGCATTTGCGAGTTTAAGCTATTTGCATTGAAAATGACAGTGCCTTTTATTTATGTTTTAAAGACCAAAACATAAATAAAAAGCTTTGTCATTTACAATGCCTATTGCTCAAACTCACGCACATCCGAGACCCATTGCATTGTAAATGCTTGTTTTACCATCTTGCAGCATCAGAGACATGAAAAGGCCCCTGCCTGCTATGACGAGGTGAAACACGCATTTCCGGTTGTTTCTCAGTTGTGAGGAACCAATAATAAATAAATTAATCATTATCAGATCTCCTATACCAATTTTTCATATATTAAATGATAGTCTTTTTCTTCTCTCTTTTGCTTAAATTGCATTTATATAGCGCTAACTGCCACTGACTGTGCGTTGAATTTCTATGTATTAACAAGCATTGGAAATGCAATAGGTCTCGCAGCATTAGAGTTAGTGCTTTTAGAATTGTTTATGGGTTTTTTTTGTAAATCTTTAGCATTTTTGTTTCCTGTAGCCAATGCTAAAGAATTAGAAAAAAAAGCCAGAAACATTTCTAAAAGCTCTAACTCAAATGCTCCGAGACCTATTGCACTGTGTGAGGGTGAGGGGTTGAGGGTGAGTGAGGGTGGGTGAGGGTGAGCGAGGGTGAGTGAGGGGTTGAGGGTGAGTGAGGGTGAGGGGTTGAGGGTGAGTGAGAGTGAGTGAGAGTGAGGGTGAGTGAGGGTGAGGGTGGGTGAGGGTGAGTGAGGGGTTGATGTTGAGGGTGAGGGGTTGAGGGTGAGTGAGGGTGAGTGAGGGGTTGAGGGTGAGTGAGGGTGACGGTGAGTTAGGGTGAGGGGTTGAGGGTGAGTTAGGGTGAGGGGTTGAGGGTGAGTGAGGGTGAGGGTGAGGGGTTGAGGGTGAGTGAGGATGAGTGAGAGTGCAAGAAAGTTGCAGTTTGGCTTTGAAACGGATCTGAGAGGTGTCTGCGTGATAAATGAATGATGCATAGGAATGGACAGAATGGAAATGTGTTTCGAGGACGTGCTCGGGGTGTGCATACTGGAAGCAGGGGCAGACAACATGGTAGCCAAGACATATGCAAACAGGCAGGGCGATACGAAATCTGCTACCCTGAACCTAACAGCAAAGAAGATTGGTCGCAGGGCAGAGAACCACCCTCTAGCCCTAAAACTGTTCAGATAAGAGCAAAGGACAGTGTTGAATTAGGCTGCCTAAGAAGGGTGTTTCTGGCTTCTCAGGACCTCAGCTCACAGCAAGAAGCTTTGCGAGGAATTTTGTTAGAAGTTCAGAATCCCAACATTAGACATGTTTGCACCGCCTGAGAAGAAACAAGTACACAACTTCTCATGCTTTCTTGGTCTGGAATTTGGGTGGGTGCTCTATTCCATGGCCTCTACAACCTCTCTTTACCATTACAACTTCGATGCTCAAACCTCTGCTTTCACCCTCATAAGCGCCCTATAAATTGAAAGCAATCGTATAAACCACCATTTACTCCGCAGGCCAACACTTACCTTCTCTGACATCTCTGGAGATTGGCGCTTTGCTGTGGAAATTATGGTTCAGCGACTTGCCTGCAAATAAACAAAGCGAATAAGGCAAAAATCACCCAGAAACCCCAACTATGAACACAATTCCCTGAAAAAAAGCTTCATCAAGGTACCATGCGTGTATCCCATAGGCATGCGCAACATGAAATACTGATCGCATGCGCACAGCGTGATTCGAGGGAGGAGGCTACACTGTGATGAACTACTCTTTCAGACAAGCGCGCAAATATACTTTACTCTTTTGCACCTGCGCACAGCTTAAGACACTGCTCACCTAGCCCTGTATGGACGGAATATAAGTGGACAGGGCCCCGAGGTTTAATTTAATATAAACTCGAGACTCCGGTGAAGTAAAATGTAACTGTTAAAAACATAATGAAACTTATACAGGTCCAAAAATCTAAAACACCGATTGAATCCAGAGGAAAACATTTGAAGCTGACGACAACTGAATCACTTTTGGGCCGACTCTCAAGACAGACCCATTAGGTGTGTTCTCCCGACACCCATTATACGTGTTGATACACGACGAACTAACTGAGCACGAGCTTTTTGGTTACATTAGTTTGTCAATATACCGTTTATAGGCAGAGCAGATTAAAGAATGATACAGACTAAAAGAGTGCCGTACAATACGGGTATCCTTGACTCGAGCTCCAGGCTGCGGCAACACGTGTGCGCCGTCCACTGGATTTAGAGTCTTGTTCCCTGATGTGGGTTTGACGCTACACCTGTTCGTACACGTGTCGTGATGGTTTGTCACGGAGTCTGGGCATGCCCAACTCTTGGTTGCAAGTATCTCCGGATCTGGGCATGCGCAGTGCAATGGCGGGGGCGGGGCATACTACGAGTCCAGGATTTCTCTTCCCGTCTTCCGCCCTGTCGTGCAGAGCCAGAACCTCAAAAATATTACTGGGGAAGGGAGCTTCTCCAAAAATGTCACAGCAGGCCTCATGCGAGGTGAGCTTACCTTCCCAAAACACGAAATTTTAAACTGTAAAGGGTACTCCGTGGTAGCGTTACACAAAATACACTTTTATTTTTAATGAAGAGTACAAATTATTTTATGTTGCAAGGATAATACCGCTGTTTAGCCAATACTCAATAATTAAGTTGCGATCATTCAATACCAGATAAGCCCTTTCCATGCGACGCGACATGGCAGGCAGGGGAGGGGGCGGAGCGGGGGTGTGGGAGGAGTGCGGGAACAGACGGCGAGGGGAGGAGAGTAGGAGGAGGAGAGTAGGGGAGGCACGGCCTAGCGGCCGTGCAATCAAGAAGTGAGGGGGCAGGAGAGTAGGCAAGGCAGGCAGCTGGGGGCATGTGCACGCGCTTTTAAGCTCAATGCGCATGCGCATTGAGCTTAAAAGTCACGGGCACTGCAAGGAATCACCACGATTCCTTGCAAGTTGGATAAAGAGTGGATAAGCCCCCATAGTCTCGCTTGCTCGATGCGCATGCGCATCGACAGGCGAGACCTAAAAGAGAATTGTAAGAGACAACAAGAATCTGACTACCTCATGTTTGTGCAAGTAACCTTGGATTCTAAAGTAACTACTGATTACTCTTGTTATCAGGGGTGGGCATCATGCTCTCAAGTTGACACTTACACATTTCCGAAGTATTAACTGACGCAGCAATATTAGAATACGTGGATCTGAAGACCCCGTTCATATAGTTCACTTTTATATAAAGTGTTGTAGTTCCAGGCATAAAGTGCACAACACAAAATGTTGATCAAATGGAAATTGAGTGACATCATTAGAAGAAAAATAGAGTAAGTGAGGGTGTAAACTGTGATCATAGGTAGGTACAGAGGTAAAGTTGACAGCAGAAGCCAGTAGAAGGTAAGGAGAGGTCACCTTCCTGCTGCGCATAAGGTAATATGTGATGCTCTTCCAGATGAAACGTGTCAGAGAAGAGCGAGGAGATAGAAAGATGGCCCCTCTCACAGGCAAACTTTAAATTGTTAAAGTTGGAAACAAGTCACAGGATCCAATGTGCAGAATGGGTATCCTTCCAGTCCCAGACCACTTTTCTTTTTTATAAATAAATTGGTTACTTTTCCCATAGAGGATGGCGAATGGGGATACCCCTGGATGAAGAGTTGGATCAGTAGGTTATGGAGTCGGCTAAAGAGATGTGTGTGGGCTGACTCAGTCTTTCATCCTTGCTAATGTTGATAAGAAGAGAAATGTTGTACACTGCTTTGGAAATGCGTCAGCAAGCAATTGCTAATCGATTAAATATCAGTCAGTCAGAGTCAAATACAAATAGCTAGACCATAAAAGTATAAAAGCAAAACATCCATGCAGATCAATACAAACCGCAGTAGAAAAACACAGGAAACAGTTTACTATTGAAAGACGTTAAAAAAGCCATTAAATACAGGTAATCATACCAATTAGAGAGACCAATACAAACAAATAAAACTGCGTCAGTTACTCCATGATTAGCGCCACCCCTTGCTTTATAGCACATTTCGGACAGTCAATTAACTCAGAGGAAGTCAGAAATGTGGATGAGTCTGTGAGGCGGTGCTTTGAAGACCAGGCTCTGGGAGCGAAATGATTTGGACGGGGTACTTCAGTGCACAGGTGTGATGCAGAGTGATTAGCGCTTCCCCTTGACGCCAATTCCGCATTCTTTCCTTGCAGATATCCCCCCTCCCACCACCCTTCCTCTGCCCCCAAAGCCTTGTTGCATCAGCAACCACTTAAGGGCTGCGGTTATACACAGATGTGACAACCCATGTATTGATACAAAAGGAAGGGGATGCTTGGTGGGTCCAGTAAGAGGGGGGAGTCTCGGCTGGCTGGTATTCAGAAAGGCCGGTGTAGCTCCAACTGGCATTGGTGCAAATTCAGGACGGTGAGTGTAAAAATTCAGGACAAAGGGTCAAAATTCAGGACACAAATTCAGGACAGGGGGTCAAAATTCAGGACAAAACTTCTGGACAATAGGTACGTTTTACAGACACATCAGAGGTCACGCAATAGTATATAAGTAAGCCCAGCCATTTCCAAACATATTCAACCATTTGCAAACCTATCCATCATGTATCCTTCCATCTATCATTTCACTCATCCATCCCTTCATCCATCCCCTCATCCATCCTTTCACTCATCCTCCATTATCCATCCATCCATCCACCCTTTTACCCTATCCATCTGTACACTTATCCATCCACTCTTCATCCCATCCATCCAATCACTCATCCATTCAGCCATTTACCCTTTCACCAATCCTTCCACCCATCCACTCTTTTAGTCATCCATCCATCCTCCCTTTCTCTCTCCATCGACCCTTTCACTTATCCTTCCTTCCATCCACCCATCCACCCACCCATCCATCCATCTACTCATCCACTGATGAATCCATCCATTGCCCCTATCACTCATCCATCTATCATTTCACTCCTTCACACATCTATTCATCCTTTTGTCCATCTACCCTCCCTTTCACTCACTCATCCATCCTTACACCCACCCTTTCACTCATATGTCCATTCATTCACCCTTGCACTTATCAATCGATCAATCCATCCATCATTTCACTCATCCACCTACCCCCATCATCCACCCACCCACCATCCACCCACCCACTCATCCATCCTTTCACCCACCCACCATCCAATCCACTGATCCATCCTTTCACCCACCCACCCACTCATCCATCCTTTCACCCACCCACTCATCATCCATCCATCCTTTCACCCACCCACTCATCATCCATCCATCCTTTCACCCACCCACTTATCCATCCATCCATCCTTTCCCCCACTCTCCATCCATCCATCCTTTCACCCACCCATCATCCATCCATCTGTCCTTCCCCTCATCATCCATCCATCCATCCATCCCCTCATCATCCATCCATCCTTTTCCCTCATCATCCATCCTTTTCCCTCATCATCCATCCATCCTTTTCCCTCATCATCCATCCATCCTTCCCCTCATCATCCATCCATCCTTTTCCCTCATCATCCATCCATCCATCCATTCTTCCCCTCATCATCCATCCATCCATCCATCCTTCCCCTCATCATCCATCCATCCTTTTCCCTCATCATCCATTCATCCTTTTCCCTCATCATCCATCCATCCATCCATCCTTTTCCCTCATCATCCATCCATCCATCCTTCCCCTCATCATCCTTCCCCTCATCATCCATCCATCCTTTCACCCACCCCCTCATCATCCATCCATTCCCTCATCATCCATCCATCCATCCTTTCACCCACCCCCTCATCATCCATCCATCCTTCCCCTCATCATCCATCCATCCATCCTTTCCTGTCATCCATCCATCCTTCCCCTCATCCATCCTTCCTTTCATCCATCCTTCCCCTCACCCATCCATCCCCTCACCCATCCATCCATCCATCCCATCGATTTATCCTGCCCCTCATCCATCCATTCTTCCCCTCCACCCATCCTTCCATCCTTCTCCTCATCCATCATCCTTCCCCTCACCCATCCATCCATCCCATCCATTTATCCTGTTCCTCATCCATCATCCTTCCCCTCACCCATACATCCATCCCATCCATTTATCCTGTTCCTCATCCATCATCCTTCCCCTCCATCCATCATCCTTCCCCTCATCCATCCTTCCTTTCATCCATCCTTCCCCTCACCCATCCATCCATCCCATCCATTTATCCTGGCCCTCATCCATCCATCCTGCCCCTCATCCATCCATCCTGCCCCTCCTCCATCCATCCTTCCCCTCCATCCATCCATCCATCTTCCCCTCATCCATTTATCCTTCCCCTCATCCATCCATCCTTCCCCTCCATCCATCCATCCATCCATCCATCCATCCATCCATCCTTCCCCTCATCCATTTATCCTTCCCCTCATCCATCCATCCTTCCCCTCCATCCATCATCCTTCCCCTCATCCATCCATCCTTCCCCTCATCCATCCATCCTTCCCCTCATCCATCCATCCTTCCCCTCATCCATCCATCCTTCCCCTCCATCCATCCATCCTTCCCATCCATCCATCCATCCCTTCACTTACTTACTCGCCCTCCTTTCCATATTAATTTTGGGCTGAGCCCTTTTGAGAAGAGGCCCATCAAGAACTTCACCCTCGCTGCAGGAGACATTCCAGGACTAGGACAGAAGCCACCCAGGGCAGAGCCAGGATCCACCACAGGGGGGGACAAGAGCCATCACAGGCGGGGGTGGACTGGAGCCACAACATGGGGGACTGGAGCCACAACATGGGGGACGGGAGCCACCACAGGCGGGGGTGGACTGGAGCCACCACATGGGGGGACAGGAGCAGGAGTCATCACAGGAGAGGGAACGTGATCCACCAGGGTGGGCACAGGGGTGGGCATGCAGTATTCTAGTATCATCTTGGGCTAATCGCCCCCTCCTGCACAAGACAACGAGAAGACAGGCTCTCTGTCCAAAATGCCATCCCCCCTTACAGGAGACACTCTAAGAGAACTGATTGAACTGATTGTCCTCCATACTTTGTTAATCAGTGTGGGTGCGATTGTCCCATTTCTTTATTGTATTACATTATAGACTGCATGTTTGAAGAACCGAGGTTTGCTTACAAATTAGTGACAGTAATTAAGCTCGGTGAAGAGAAGCAGGTGCTGCCTCGGTGTAATCAGGGGTGTAATCTGGCCGAGTCTAGGATGTTTGGGGCCCTGGGTAGAAATGGAATGTGTGAGCCCCCCTCTAAATAGCAGATACAAGACGCATTCAGGGCTGTTTGCATGTGAATGGATGCCCCTGCTCCTGAACCTGCAGACCCTCCCTCTGTCACCTTCAAGCACCTCTTAACAGCTCATCAAGGGCTGGAGGTGTGAGGGTAGCCATCCCGCTGGGCCTCTACAGTGCTGCTGGGGGTCTGAGCTTTCATACAGCATCGGAGTCAAGAAGGGAGGTGGGGGCAAGCTGTGCCCGGTTAAAATTACGGACAAATGGTGTCCGTTAAAGAATCCTTCACGGACAACGGACAGACGGCCGAAATTACGGACTGTCCGTGAAATTTACGGACGGTTGGTCACCCTAAGCTGGAGCGTTAACCCACTGCTCCCTTTTACTGTCAGTGTCATGGCATTTGCCAAGGTTCCTCAACACTCAACAGTCACCAGAAACCCCGATAAAAATATTCCGTTTATGGTCATTTCCCTCCTTGCCTCAGAGGGTGTTCCATCCAGTGACACTATAGCTTGAAGCGAAGCGCAGAGACCCAAGCAGTGTTTACCACCCAAGGAAATCCTGCACCACTACAGAAGATTATCTCTTTAGCAAACAGTTTGAAGGTCTGTCTTGTGATCGTTTCTTAGAAAGAAATGTCTAGAGTGTCTGTGTCCTGTCTGCTATTAAATTAAAAGCGTGCATAGCACGCTTCACATACAAGTAGCGCCCGCCATTGTCCCGCAAGTGCTGGGTGGGGGCTGGAGAGGGGTTTAGCCATTATTAAAGTAAAAGCGCACATTGCGCGCTCCGCATACAAGTAGCGCCCGCCATTGTCCCACGAGTGCTGGGTGGGCCCGATGCAGATTAAACATCGCCATTGTCCCAACATTATTCATTAAAGAAAATAGTGCTCACAGATTAACTAAAGCAATCCATGTAACGAGGGAAGTAAAAGGTCCAGTCCTTATGGCTGGTACCAAATGGAGACAGGCCGGTAACAAGGCGCGACTAACAAGCCTCATAATGAATTGGAAGTCAGCATTTATCAAGGACAATAACTTGAGCCAATGAAAAATATGAGAGGAGAGTGGGAGAGACTTACACACCATACTCTACTACTGCATGCCTCCCAGAGCGAGCAGCGAATGCATGCTAGGCTTGACCTAAAAAAAAAAAACATGGACTGTTGGCTTTCTCAAAGTGCAACAATTATCTGTGCTGCTTTGAACTCCATGATTACTTTGAACCTAGTTTACCATCTCCACTTCACTAGGACAGTCCTTATATATTAGTTCGAATTTCTAATTGTCACCTTTGATTTCCACTGCCAACTCTCTCATTTCCGAATTCATCTTGATCTTTACACATTAACACCTTGGCTGCGGCGCGAATTCCGCCGGGGTGCTGGACATTCTAATCGCGAGAGTGGCTCGGACAGCCCTTGGCCGTCGTGCGCACACGCCCACCGTGACTCATGACGGCCCCCGCCATGAGCATGGAAGGGGTTAAACAAAATGGATCAGGTGTTCATGCTTGCTACCCACTCTCCCTAGTTGTTGCTGGCAGGATATTATATTGGTGATGGATTATTTCAACCACTTATTAGGGGGGTTTCCACAGGACTCTTTCTGGCCCCTCACAAAACTGCCTATTATATGGCCACCTCCGCTTAATTCAATTCATTGGTATTGCAAGTGTGTAGTTATATCAAAATCAAGAAGAGCATACTTTTAAAATCACACTTTCTATAGAGTTCAACCTCCCCATATGCGCTTCCATAATACTTCACAGACACCAGACAGTCGGCCTTCGGATGCATAAAAGATCCAGTTCAAACTTGACCTTGTATTCAAAGTGTTTCATTAAAGATGACCATTCTACCTCTCACACTACATTCTGACTTCCACACTACTGAGCCAAAACACTACAACTGCCAACCAAAACCTAAAGACAGTGTACAGACCATTGTGCTTCCCCTTGGGTTTGGTCTTTTGAATCACTCAGATCTTTCCAATGGCATCCCCTCAAGCACCATTAAGCTGCACCATCTCTTCAACTTTAAAGTTTAAGATAAAAATCCATTTCACCAGTCTTGAAAGCATGGTGGACTAAGTATTTCTGCCCTTCTTTCATCATCACATTGACTACCTTCACAGTCAATGGCATTCCACAAACTATTTGTGAAAATATGTATCATTTCCAAATATTTTCAGAATAAGTTGTTGTTGCTTTCAGTTTGGCTCAGTTCTCAACACTCATAACTGTGTTTCTTCATGCTATCTAAATTCTAGTAGCCCCATCAATGATCTTTTGTTCTTCCATGATAGTATGAGTACTTTTGATTAAAAGGCTTCCACACACATATATAGAAACACAAATAATAGAATTTAGGCAAACGGGTAAAGGTAAGCAGTGTCTCGTAGTAGACTCAAGGTAGTGAAAGGTGGTATTGACTGTACATGGTTGATTATATTAAATCTGATAGAGGAAGATGCATATGTCATTTTCATTAATAAATATAGATGAAATAAAATTAAATGTATAAATTGTATAATTGTATAAAGTCTTGTAAAATATGCCATGACCATTTTTATGATTTCTCATTTGTGCTATTGAGTTCCCCATATGTTGTTGTTGTATGTACTTTATTGGAATTTAAAATATCATAAAAGCATGAACATAAATGGATTAAGAATAAAAAGTCTGTCAATTCATAAAACAAGTAACTCTATAAAATGTGTCTAAGATGTCCAGTAAAAGCTTATACAATAAAAACAGATATAATTTACAAATTGGTATATATACAGCATTTGAGCTCTTAAAACACTAACTCTTACTGTGCTTTAGCAGCTTGGTACGTCTCAGCCAGGCATTGCCCAAGTATTTTGCTACCGCACAGATCATGCTGGGGGAGAAGTATCTATTTTAAACATGCGTAATGCTGCCCTTTAGTCCTTAAACCCCAGATTTCTGCATGTAGGTTTAAGCCATTTCCTCCTTGCAGCCCTATAAGCGGGACATGCAATGAGGAAGTGTGGGAGCGATTCTGATGGCACTTGGCAACCTGGGCAACTCGCAGGAGCTGAGCTATGGTTCCTCCATATGTAGCAAAGAGGTATGTTTTAACTCCTTAAAGAAAGTCAAATGGTCTGTGATTATTCACAGTGGGGTCGAGGGAAGGGATTGCTCCAAAGACTACAAAAAATGGTAGCCTGTACATCTTGGTGTTGACCATCCATTCTATATCTGTTGTAGCCTAGGAAGTGGTTGTGGCAAGCATGAGCCAACAGGGTCGAACTGGCTAAAGGATGTGATTAAAGCTAGTCAATTAGAAAAGGGGACATAGTGTGATTAGAGGATTACACAGGGTTGTTTTATGTTTTGGCTGCCAATTCAAGGATGACAAAACTGGCATGGGGTGGATTAGAAAAAAGATTCATTAATTTTAGAACTATGCCATCAAACTTTTGAAGATGCTGCAGTTAAAGCATAGTGTCAAGGACATATTGCATGAGGTTCAGGCCTGCAGGACCAAACTGGCAAAATGATATGATTGGAGCATGTCAATTAGAAAGGGGGAGACAGTGTGATTTAAGTAGTATGCAATGCACTTGGTATTTTGGGTACTAGCCTTCAATACAATGATGACAAAACTGTCAAGAGATGGATTTGAAAAATAATTCATGTTAGAACTGTACTGTCACAGTTGGGAAGATGCCACAGTGTAAAGGTATATTTGGGTATGTTATTGACACTGTTAAGGACATATTGAACTAAGTCCAGCACTATCTGGATGTTGGAAACGGTATTTTATAAATATTTGAACTGTTTACTGAAAGTTGTCCTTGCACCTTATTTATCTGGCAAAATTTCTATGCTGTTGTTATATTATGGAATTTGCAAGTGTGACAAATATCCAAAGACATACTCGTGCCCCAGTAAGGGGGAAAGAAAGCAAGGGAGAGGGAGCAGTATGTAGTATTCTTAGGGCTGTGCCTCTAAAGTCATTCATTCGGCTCAGTGAATTTTACTCCAGATTTATCAAAGATTATGCGTCAAAAGTTCAACCTTTGACTAACATGTTGAAGAAGAATGTGCCTTTTGTTTGGGATAAAAACTGTCAAGAAATTTTCAAGTGGATTAAATTACAGTTAGTAGGGGACAGTGCTCTCAAACCATTTGATCCCAACAAAGAATGTGTTGTGACTGTGGATGCGAGTGGGTTCGGACTTGGGGCTGTTCTCACTCAGAGGAATGGGCAAAATGATAATACCATTGCGTATGCTTCAAGAGTTTTGCGTGGGGCCGAAGTGAACTTCTCCGTCATTGAGAAGGAGCTTTTAGCTTGCTGGTGGGCGGTCAGGAAGTTTAATCCCTATCTCTGGGGTAGTCATTTTACGATTCGAATGGATCATAATCCTCTGGTCTCTATCTTGTCTGGTGAGAAGATTAAGGAGCATACCCCTAGGATTGCTAGGCTGTCCACAAAGCTTCTACAGTATGATTTTTAGGTTGTTTATCTGCCTGGTTCGAAGAATGTCAGGGCCGATTATTTTTCACGTTTTCCTTTAGCTGATAACGATTGTGAGGTTGAAAAGGAAGATGATCTTAAGGATTGTTTTGTTGCAGCTTTGGATCTTGAAGGTATGTGTGCTAGCAGTGAAGTCGAGTGGAAGAAGGAGTTATTGAAGGATGAGGTACTTCTTCAAGTTGTGAATTATTTGAAGTCTGGATGGCCTAAAGAAAAGAATGTTTCTGGACTTTTCCAAACCTATGTCAAAGTTGCTGATGAACTCACTGTCGAAGATGGTGTTCTCATGCGGTGTGGTAGGCTTATTCCTCCTGAGAGCTTGCGGAAACGTCTGGTTGATGGTGCACATGAAGGACATTTAGGGAAAACTTTCACGAAATGTAGGTTGAGGGATGTGTTTTGGTGGCCGCAGATGGACGTTTGTGTTGATACTTTAGTTGATAATTGTGTCATTTGCAAGTCTTCAGACAAAAGTCACAAGGTTAGGTCTCCCCCTTTGGAACCCATTCAATTTCCGGAAAGAGCGTGGGAAAAGATTGGAGTTGATCTAGTTGGTCCTTTCTATCTTTTACCTTCTTGTTCCCGTTTTGCAATTGCTGCCATTGATTATTACTCCAAATGGCCGGAGATTCGTTTTATCAGTGAACCCTCTTCTGCTAGTGTTATTTCTTTTTTGAAAGACATCTTCTTGAGAGAGGGTTTTCCTTCGGTTGTCATGACGGACAATGGTGTCCAATTCGTCAGTTCTGAATTTGAATCTTTCCTTAAACAGGGTGGTGTGACTCACAAAAAATGTTCCCTCTACCACCCCCAGGCCAATGGCCTTGTTGAAAGGATGAACCGTGTACTCAACAACTGTGTCCAGTGGGCCATTGCCAGCAAGTGCGTGGTTGAGAATGCTGTGCGTTCTATGTTATGGTTTTACCGTACAACTGCGCATTCTTCAACTGGGGTTTCTCCCTTTGAACTTTTAAGGGGAAGAAAACCTTCTACAAAAATCTGTCCAGGTTGGATGTCTAAGTGGGTGAAGATGAACGTGATGGATGGAATTGATGGTTTTGTGAGGAAAAATGTTTCTGATGCTCAGAATAAGCAAAAATTGTATTTTGATGAGAGGAAAAGATCTGTGCCTCACAATATCTGTGCTGGTGATGTTGTTCGCATCAAAAATCCTGTTCATGTTTCCAAGGGGAGGAGTAAATTCTCCGAGCCTTTAGTGGTTGATAAGGTTTGTGGGAATGCTGTGCGGGTTAACAACAAGAATTGGTGGAACATTTGTAAAGTTGTTAAGATCAGTAGAGATGATGATTCCGCTAATCGCCTTTCTTTAGGTTCCAGCTCTGTTTCCCACAGTGGATGTCTAAGTTCTGTTGATAAAGGTGGGAAGGGAAGTGATTGTAGCAAGATTGATGCTTCTTTTGTGCCAGAGCCTCGCAGGAGTCTTAGGGTCTGTAAGATCCCTGCCAGGTTCAGATAGTCATGTTTTTTTAGTCATGTTCTGCCCTTCTACTTTTACTTTCCACCTTTCGACTTTTATTTTCTATGTTTCTTTTCTTTTCTTCCTTTTCCTTTCTCTCCTGTATTTTCTTCTCCCATTCTTTTCTTTCATTTTCTTTTTTCATCTTTTGTTGTATAGAAAAGGGGATAATGTAGTATTCTTAGGGCTGTGCCTCTCAGGCACCTGTATGTAGAACCTTCATTTCTTGATGTTCCAGTGTTCTTTGTAGAATGTGAGTGTTTTGGCAGTTGATCTCTGGTTCCTGCCTTATGTCGCTGTGTTTCTCCTGAGCTTAATAAACTCAGACTTTAACCTTCTACTGGATCATTCCTTGACTAAATACTACACAGTAGATATGTGCCAAAAAGATAAGCAAGTATACATTATTTGAAAAGGTGAGTTTTGAGATTCTTCCTCAACTTTGAAGGACTCGCTACAGATCTGAAAGAGAAACTATCATTCCAGAAGGAGTAGGCTAGATGGGAGAAAGAGTGGCCCCCAATCCAATACTTCGAAAGGTGTGGAACAGTAAATTGCATGGCATAGGCGGAACAAATGGGACAGGTTGAAAGATAACAAGAGAACTTGTCCCTCAGAGCAAATGGGCCCAAAGTTGTTTGCCACTTTATGACCCATGCAGGAGGCACTGTACACAGACAGCTTCTTGACAGGCAACCAGCAGTGACATAAGATGGAATAACACTTTGGTAGTAGCAGTCAGCCATAAGGTTATCTGAGTGACTGAGTTCTGGTTCACTCGAAGACCAAGAAAAAGGTAGTCTAGGGTCCCCAAGGTGAATGTAATTTCTTTAGTCAAGAAGCAAGGGGATTAAAGAATGAATGATGGTTTTATGGCTATAAAGTAGAAAAAAAGAGGACAATTTCCTGAGCATTTTGAGAGAAATGCAGCACGTTTTTGACACCTGATTTACTTGTTTTGCAAAAGAGAGTTGATTGTGAAAATTGAAATACAAAACCAAAGCCCCCAGAAACAGCGAGAGCAAGACTTGCCATTGGCTCACTGGATTCTAGGGAAAGCTTGCAGGAATTCAATGGAAAACCACAACAAGACCCTAGTAATGGCAAGAGCAGTTAATTAATCCATTCATAGGATTTGGGGAACAGTTAATCCATCTTTCCATGGGCTTGCAGGAGATCAAGCGCAAATGGAATTATGGGACCTGGGGAAGAAATAGTCATGAGGGTACTGGGAGACCATCATTCGCAAGGGTGCTGGGGGATCATCAGTTGCGAGGGTGCAGGGGAAACATCAGTTATCATATCATAGCCTGCCTTAAAGATCTATAGGGGTAAAGCACCACAAGCCCTGTGCGCAAGAGAGGGTCATGGCAGAAAACTGGGCCAAGGCTCAGAGAGTCCTATAATTTTCCTTTTGGTACATCACTGTAGGGGAGTGCCTTATTTACTGAAAGCTTATGGAGAGGTCGCAGAACTCCTGGCCAAGGGGTTGTTGTGATTTTAAATTCAAGAGCCCTGTGGTAGGCAGTAGTCAATGTATCACTTCACTGAGTTTTGGGAGTTAGTGAGTCCAGCTTTGAATGATCATGAGAAGGGAGTTGTCAAAATGCTACATTAGGATTTTAACCATGACTCCCTCGTGGAGGCATGAGTACGGGACTATATGCAGTCTGTAGGCCATAATAGATAGCTTTTTATGTTTTTGCAGAGACAGGGGGTCTCATGTGCCTCATGTCTGAACTGGGGTGGCGGAGTGAGCTAAAGAATGATGATGCATTAAACCCAGATCAGTTGACTGGGGGTGAGTGCTTGCAATGTTCAACACTCCGTTCATCTTCCCCTTTGGTTTTGCTTTGTTCGCCCTAAGTTATTGCCCTAAGTATGCCCAGACATGGGTCCCTTGCTAACTTTGCCACTGGATTCAAGCTAGCCTGTCCGATTACGGCTGATTAGCCAGAAAACGGTCCCAGGATGCTTTTTTCCGGTCCAGGGAAGACATGGCTTGGCAGTTTGGGCTGGACTGTTCCCATGAGGCACAAACTTAGACTGATTTGCATATGGCCATGTCTGAACTGGGGTGGCGGAGTGAGCTAAAGAATGATGATGGATTAAACCCAGATCAGTTGCCTGGGGTGAGTGCTTGCAATGCTCAACACTCCATCCATCACCCCCTTTGGTTTTCGTTTTTATTCTTACCCATGCCCAGCATAGCTTTGCTTTGGGCCCTCTAAAGGATTACCTTTCTGCTCTGTCTGCCTTTTTGCATCTGCCTGATTAACCCTCTTTATACATGTGCTCTATTGTAAATTAGTTTCTTAAAGGTCTTGTAAATATGTTTCCACCTTCTCCTTTCATTATGCCTTAGTGGGACCTTAATTTAGGCCTCACTACCTTAATGTGTGCTCCTTTCGAACCTCTTTATATTTGTCCCCTCCGGCTGCTTACTATCAAAACACCCTTTCTCATGGCAATACCATCCGCCAGGAGGGTGAGTGAGCTGCAGGCTTTATCATACAGGCCTCTCTTCCTTTCAGTTTTTCCAGACAAACTGGTGTTTCACATTAGGGCCTCTTTCTTTGCAAAAGTAGTAACACCATTCAATGTAAGCCATCCATCACATTGCCCATTTTCTATGCTACTCCATCTCCTTCAAAAGAAGAGGAACAACTGCCACCATCCGGAGCCAAACAAAGCATTGCCATTCTACCTTTATTGCACACAAGAGTTCCTGGTGGATGACCAAATCATCGTGGGGTAATTTGGAGCAATGAGGGGCCGGGCGGTGCAGAAACAAACCATTTCACACTGGGTAGTTCTCTACATTAAAACGTGCTATACACTGCCAAAAGAGCAGCCCCCTGAGGACTTAAGAGCTCATTCCACCAGCGCTAAAGCTGCAACCACTACATTAGCACATGGAGTTCCAGTACTGGACATCCGCCAGATGGCAACATGGGCGTCCCTGCATACATTCACCAAATATTACGGACTGGACAGCCAGGTCTGTAGGCATGGGCATTTTGCCCGTTCGGTCCTGCAGAACTTTTTAGTTTAGAATTTGTCAGCAGCCCACCACTGGGGACAGAATTTCTTGGGTATTTATTCAAAGGTAAGGAATCTGCAGCTAGATGTCTCTATCAGATGAACAAGTTGCATACCTTCTGTAACGCATTATCTGATAGAGACAATATCTAGCTTCGGATTTATTACCAACCCACCCATCCTTCCAGATCTGTGGACAGATTTCTAGGGTTAGGGATGATCCCTTTCAGGGCCCTAGTTTGGACACACTAGTGTCAATGCACTTCATGACTCCATGCTCTCACCAAGGTGGCATCTATAAAGGTGACATGAACGTCACTTCCGGCGTTCACTTAACATGTTTGATCAATGGCACTATAGTGTAAATATGTTTCTAAAGATCCCTACCTTAGACTCTTTATAGAAGCACTTTTTTGAAATTGAAATGATCTACGTAATAATGATTATTGTATCTCTCCCTTTTACTGAGCATTTGCACTTTACAATCTGATTGATGGCATCTCAGTGTAAATATGTTTTTATTTACTGTTCTTTATTTTCTTTTTTTGTATGATTGTTTGTTATTTTAGCCAGGCTGGCTAATGTTTGGATTTTGATTGTTGGGGTTTTATGGATTTTATATGAAAAATAAAATGGTTGACTGACTGAGTAATGCTGATTAGAATTTTCATTGCGTAGATTATGCCGACGACTGCAGGGCCTTCGACACAAGGTCAGAGTGCCCTTTGTGAATCGTGCCCCAAGTTTGCAATGAAGTACTTTCTGCCATATGAAGTGTGCTATTTTCATGATAAAGGGGTATATGTTTGATATTGTGGCCCAAACAGAGAAGACCCTGGCCCCATAAGTAAGACCCTGGACACCGGTTCTAAAAAAGAGATCTATTTCTAACCTATGTGATGGGTCATCTCTCTCACCAAGGATCTACCTATTAATGTGATGTTTAATAATACAGTTACATATCTGAGATGCTCTGCCAATTCTCATAAGCTGATTGTATGTGTTTCATGAAGGAAACCCTTGCTGCTTGCCTGCCCATAGGATGTTTATGAATCATTGTAAAAATGGTGGCAAAAAACTGGCAGGAATCTCATATGTGTAATTTTGAATTATATGTTGGGTTGAATGATGATTTTAAATCTGCTAGTTCTGCTCAACATTGATATGGGGAAGGTTTCCCATGTATGCAGGTCACTTTGTATTTCCTGTAGTAAAGTAAACATATGAAGAGCCTACATGTATACCCTAATATTTAAAATGATCTACTAAGACCTTTAGCTTTGCCCGTTACTCTTTTGCTTGGTGGATGACCTGCACCAGGACCAAAATTAATTTGTCGGTGGTAATTGTAAGGTCCAGTGTTCATATTTATAGGTCCCATACCATACTGCAAGTATACAACTCATCCAATCTCGTTTTAGCAACATGACAAAATATCACAAGGACTCTAAAAGAACCCTAATTGTGGCACATTTCACACAAAGGGACAATTAAAAACTAGCACTTTTATTCACTTGAGACTCGGGCAAGAAGCAGAAGAGGAAAGTGGAAGGTATGGCTGCGGCAGAGGTCATGAGGGTGTTGGGCATCCATGCTGCTGGGATCCATGAGAAGAAAGTCAAAGTGAAGCTGATGGATTAAGGTAGTAAGAGGCCCACAACAGCAGTAACTGAGGTTGACGAGGGCGAGCTCTGTGCAGTAGGCATCGTTAGCGAAGAATTGGTGCAGAGCACAGTCATAGAAGCGGTCGTCCTAAATGCTGGTGCAGCTTGTGCCAACTACCTTCTCCCGACCTGCTCAGCTCCTTTCCTTTTGCGGTTATTAACTACGCTCCTATGTTGCAGTTTACTCCTTCCTTTACCCTCCCTTCACCTGTTCCTACTATATTCACAACAGTAGTCTGTGCCCCCACACCCCCTCATCTTGGGTGACATACCCTTCCACTGCACCAGCGGTCTGGCTGCCCCATTATGAGCTGAGCGGTTGGACTGCCCTGGGACCACCGTAGCAGTCAGGTAACTACAGTTTCCTGGAGGTGGTGAGGCTGTTAGAGGCCGCAATATGTGTGGTGGGACCACTGCGGTCCCGCCAAGCATATTACAAGTTACCTCACCATTGCCCCCATGCCTCCACAGCATTTAGATGCACACAGGAGGGCATAACAAGTGCCCCCATGTGTGCATACACACCAGATCCTGCACAGCAGGGACTTTCGAGTCCATGGCATGCAGGAACCTTATTGTGCGGTCCCATTGCTGTGCCTTTTTCAAAGAGGGTCGTATTTCAAAGGCACCACCGCCTCTGAACGAGCACTGCTACGGGACCGCCACACCGCCCACCCACCAGGCACTTTAAAGTTGTAATCTGGCGGGTAGTGGAGAGTCTCAGTGGTGTGGGGTGTGGTGTGGGCGTACCGCCTGCACTGTCAACACATAATCAGCCCCTTGGTGTGTAATTACAAGCCGAGTGGTGACATGTGACCACGTGACTAGTATAGTGCTCTGCAGAATAGCACTGCACAAACGTGGCACGGTATAGCACCAGTACATGGACATACCTTGTTGAACACTTCTTTCAAATTGTGAAATTCTCAGCAAATTGTTTTATTGAAGAAATCTTGCATACTTTCAAAGCTAGGAATATTGTGCATTTAGTCCATCAGACTCTTATTACCCAGCTGGACAACACTTATTCAGATAAACGTGTGGAAGAGTTTAATGTAAGCAAAGACAAATCAACCAAGAGGTACCCATGGCAACACAAGAAAAGTCTTGAAATCAGGAAATGTCAAAGCATCTCAAAAACTAACCACACACAGTAGCAGGAAACATCTAGTGCCACCAACGTTTAAAATACAACAAGCATTTGCAATGCAATCGGTCTTGCCTTTGGGACCTTATAAGTATTATCCATGCAGCCATAGACTAAATACAATCAATAACAAAAGAAATAGCCAATTAAACCATGCTGATCAAAAAGTAAGTTGACTTTTTCTGCTTTAGGAAAAAAATTCTTACCTAAAAACTGCAAAGTGCTAATACTATCTACTATCATAATAGGATACAGATTATAACAGCATACCTGTGACATGCAGATTATTCCTTCAGTAGTGAGCACTAAGGGCTTAATTTATGAAAGCCTTGCGCCACTGGTGCGTCACTTTTTCCCATGTTCAAAGTGATGCACCAGCGGTGCAAGTACTTCATAAATAAGGCCCTAAGCTTTTTTGGAAATGGACCAACACTTTAATGATCATCTGGCATACAATGGTCCTATATCTTGGGTGTCACACTACAATTTGCTGAAAGAATACACTTGGCTTCCTAATGATTATTTTTATTTAGCACTAAGTGGACTTTGTAATTTTCAAAATCTCACTGGTATCCTGTAAATTACTGAACTCTAACTACTCTTCACTGAGCCAGCTTTGTGCCTACACTATCCCCTATCCATTAACACACCTTGGGCCAATATTCTTACTTTGCTACATGTTCGTTGTTGTTATATGAATACATTGACTATACTAGGTTAACATTAATCATTAGCATTTCTAATAAATATTGTGAAAAGTGCATTTGAAAAGTGAACTTGATAAAAAAAATAGGCCATGCAGAATGTAAGTTCGTCAATTTTTTTGTAGCATTGTATTCTGTGTAGAATGGTGTCAATCCAAGTAAGGCAATCAGTAAATATAATGTAAAACCATAGAGTTGGGCAGAGAGGCAATAAAATTAACACACACTTAAATTTAGCTTAACTCTTCATACACAGAATCGCTTGGTTCGCCACAAAAATAGGCTTTCAGGAAAAGATGCCTTAACTGAGGTAGAGAGTGACAGCCTTTATTAAAGTTTAAATGTAGGTGTGTTCCACCTGCCAATCTAAAGGCATACTAATTAAATATTCAGCAATAATCAGTATTGACCCTGTCAGCAACTATTACCATTTGCAAGAGTAAGGAACAACATATCTCAATAATGGTGGCCCAATAGCGTCCAGAAATGCATGGGAAATCTTTGGAATGGCTGCGGGAGCACAGGATAGTTACAGATTTCACTGGGTGGAGGCCGGACCCCAGGTAGACACGTCTGCTCCGGTGTCTAGCTTGGATCGCATAATATATAGGAGCAACTAGGCTAACAAACATCATTTACTTTGAATTAAGGGATTCCTTTCTCTGTATGACTTGTGCAGGGACTTTGATATGCCAGTACCTAGTAAATCTGGAGTGGGTACTGCATATTGTGTGAGAAGGCATGATGAGACGAACTGAGGCTCTGAAGTTTGATAGAAATATGCAGTCTGTGGGCCCAAGGCAGAAGAGAAAAGATTAAAGAAGCAAAGAAATGGGAAATGGTGCTTCCCCATCAACGTTCTTAAAGTCAGCACAAGCGGGACACGCTGTGGCGAAGAAACCCATTCAACGTATGGCTGACAGTGAAGGAGCTCCCCCAGGATGCTTCTAAGGCTGGGGATCACTATTGGCATAAATCTCTCCTGAAGCCTTGCCATGAGACCAAATGCGTAGGACATAAGAAGAGAAAAAGAAAATCAACTATTTATCAATTACTAAGGACTAGTGATTACCTTTTGTGATTAAGGGCGAGAGACCACTGGGAGGTCTTGCCCGCATGGCACCTCAACCTCCACACAAACTGCCGTCCTTTGTGTATTGGTAGAGCCCCATCCTGAGCCACAGATTGAGGGGCATGGCCACACAATGGTTTCATGACGGCTGCTGACAATATTTGGCCTGGACCTCCCCTCCACCCAGAGGCGCCTGAGCCCAGACAGTGCTACGACTGGATGGTAGATGGTGAAGATAAGCCATCTGCGTTCTGGGTGGCCCCCAACTTGCCACTCCTGACCTCCCTCCGCCACACCAGTCTCCCTACAGTGACTTGCATCGTGCTTTAGCGGCGCCTGTAACAGCATCCTCACTTACTCCCCTGGCCTGTAGGGCAGCTTCGGGGCCCTCTGCCTTCCAAGCCTGGACACTCCCTGCCGTACAAGGCTCTCTACTATGGTTCCTGTCATGCCCTGGCATCATCCTCGTAGATCCTCAAAGCCCAGGACACGGCCTGGACCCCCTCTGCCGGCTGCTGCATATAACAGCACTGAATATCAGACTCCAACCTACATAGAACACCAATAAGTAATTCCATTGCCTGCTCAGTGGTGGGAAGGCGGGTCCGGCTTCAGGGGAAGGACCTATAGGATCATCTCCCACTGGGGAAGAGGGTGGCAAGAATGCCTGCAACTTCGGCAGCTTCTGCCAGAATCAGGGCGCATCCCCGCCAGCCTCTTCCTACATCACAGACAGCGGTGGTTGTAGGCACTCAGCGTAGGTAACAGGCACCACAGTGCACACACTGAGTGGGGGCACTGCTAGGAGTGGATCTTTCCAAATGGAAGAGGAAAAGGGTACAAGACCCCAGGCGAGCAATGCGATGCGCACAGGGAGGACGTTCGCACCAGGCCTCTGTTGCTGCCTGGAACTTGTGCGCAATTCCCCACACTGACGTGAGCATGCTTTCTTCTACCTAATAGTTGTGCCTGCACTGGCCCAGCCACATTCACAGCTGCCTCTCCTCTCAGCTGGATTTGCTGCTGGGGTCGGGGTGGGGAGCGGTTCATCGGTTCTATCTGCCTTGGGAGCCCTTTGTCATTGAAAAAGTGAAAGCGTGCATGGTGTGCTCAATATAAGCAAAGCACATTGTGATGCCTGCAGTAAGAGAAACTCAATAAAGTAGTGCTTACAGACTAAATAACACATACCTTTTTGTAACAACCGAAGTAAAGGGGCCAGTAGCCATGGGAGGTTACGAATGAAGACAAGGCGGTATTAAGTAGGGTCTAACAAGCCTATGAACCAATCAGAATCCTGCATTTATGAAGGACAACAGCACAAACCAATGACAAATATGGGCAGAGAGTGGGCGGGTCTGCTATTTCATACTCCAGTACAGCAAGTCTCCCAGAGCAGTACATGGCTCGACCTAAAAACAAAAATGGCCTGGAAATTCAATGGCTAACCTTGCCTCTTGCACTAAAAACATGTCAAAATATTCCTTTCTTAAAGATCCTTGTGATGTGATGTTTTCAACAAATGTTTGGCATACCAAAGCAGTGCACTCAACAATGACAATCATGCAAGCGCCAATTTGTCAGGCTCAATTGACCGAAGCTGAAATGTATTTTCTTGCATCTTCAGCAGCAGGCCTCCCGCAAATATGAACAGACCAAGGAAAGTCTGTATGGGGCTGCAGGAAAGAGGCATTAGTTTGACCCCTGGGTGGCAGCAGTGAAAGTGCCTGTACTCTTGGCCACAGCTGCCCTGGAGTGAGCTAGGAAAGCATATCACTTCGAGTGACTGACTGAAGACTGGCAGTGACTTCCCAGGAACTGGTCAACCCTTGTCCGAAACACGCAATATCATAAAGCAGACTGAGTGAAAATGTGTTATTTTTGTTGGAAAGCATCTCCTTGAGCGTACTTACTTGCATCACACAGACTTGGGCTGGTATTACACTATTTTTCAGTGCTGATTTTGGTTCCCAGTCCGGACTTGTCCTCTGTGCTGTTTCCATGTGGAGACTGCAGGTGCCTCTGTGAACATCACTAGAGTCAGCTGCGTGGATTCTTCCGCATAGAGAAAGAGCTGTGTGATGAACTGCCCGTTAATAGGGTACAAGATGGCCGCCTGGTAGGAGCGCCGGTCCGGAGCTCCGCAGTGCTTGGGATCCAGTTCGTGGAATTATCCCTGTTAGCACGCACCACCCTCGGCAAAAAAACAAGTAACAAAAAGTAACTGGATTGAAACGTGTAACTGATCGCAAAAGTGATCGAACTATCGCGGCAAAACAAGTACCTGCAGCAGGGACAGCTGGAACGCCTGCAGCCTCAGCGGAACCCAGGTCGACTGGACTTGAGCTGTGGCGTGTCACCGGAGGGGCCGAACGCGCCTGGAGATCGCTGTCGCTTGCATTGAACCTGGCGGATAAATGGGTGACCCCTGCAGCTCGCCGGAGCCCAGGACGGTTGGAGCTGAGTTGTGCCCGACCCACCTTAGATAGTCGTCGGATCCATTGGGGACGCCTGGGAGGATCCTGTCGGGCGGCTGCACTCCTCTGCCTTCTTGAATGAGGAGGTGCCCTGCCTGCGGACAACGGATCGGTGTAGCGGTGGACGGGTGAACGGGGGCTAGCGCTGGCTGGCGCTGGCTGAGCCGGCGCGGGTGAACAACCGCTCCCCCCTCACCCCTCTCAAGGATTCTCCGGTGTACCCAACCGATCGGTGTCGCGGGGGACGGGAGGACGGGGGTCAGCGCTGGCTGAGCCGGCGCGGGTGAACGAGTGCTCCCCCCCTCCCCTCCCTCCCAAGGATTCTTTCAGAACGGAGCGGTCGGCGTCTGGAGCGGCTCCGGTGTGCCCTGTGGTGTTTCTTCAGTAGTGCTTCGACGGGAGGCCTCCCCCCCCCCCCCCCCGCTGTCCAGTGGTTCAGAGGAATTCTGTTTTAGTCCCTGCTCCTAGGAACAGGCCTGATGTGCCATTGGAGATGCCTGCAATTTCGAGTCCTTTATTGAATACAATTCCTGATGCTCATCTTGATGATACTGAATATACTTACCCCACTGACTTATCGATGCGCGATTTGCAAACTCGTGTGGCCAATGAGTCCAGATTTTCATTTGACATTAACTCTACCACATCGAAGTTCCCTTCGAACATTTCTATTTTTGCGCCCTGGTTTAAAAAACATTTTTTGATTCCACCTTGGACTTACATCTGGTTGGTCCTTTTTTCAATTTTTTTATTCCTGTCAATTGGATTTGTGGTGTATTTTTTTCGCCTTGTGAATGGACACTACGTTGATGAAAGAACAGTGATTCGACCTATTAATGGAACATTGGCACCTCACTCTTCATCCCACATCCACAGATTCCGGAGAGACTTAGCCTTTGTGAATATTACTACTTGGCCGGTTTTGGGTGGGATTGTGTGGGACGCTGTTAAGTTTCAGATTCATGGACCTACAGAAGTTATACATGTCCCAAATGTACTGAGAGTTTCAATGGGGATGTAATTAAACAAAATATACGTTCTGATGATTGGGATGTTCAGGCTGTAGAGGCTTTGTTTTCAGATTTGAAGTACTATGCTGCCTTTGATGCTGAGGATTTGTATTTAGATTCTGCAAATTATGGTGACTTGTACTGTTACCAGAACTTTGGAAATCACTACCTGCACAAGGCAAACACAAGAAGGAATGTAGTTAATTATACCCGATGGGAACATTGTCCTGCTCCTATAGAAGGTAGCTCCAGTGCTCTTTTAAAGAGATTCACGTATTTTACTGATTTTAATCAGTCAAATCCTAATGCGTTTTATTTTAGATTGACGGAAAAGTCGTCTTCCAAAGTTAGACTTACCCACACAAAATTGTTATATTCCAAGTCCTTCCTTGACCAATTGGCTATTGGGGGCTATGAACTGTGGAAAGATACTATTGATCTTAAATCTGTTCGGGGTTCTAAAAGTTGGCAGGTGCAAGGCACTGAGGCTTTGCATCGTGCATGTCTCATCCCGAACCATATGGTGTTTTTGAATTCGACTATTTCACAAACCACCTGCTTTAGATTGGCTACTACTAAAAAATTAAATGCACCTTCTTTTCCTGAATTGGAAGAATATCCCGGCTGGGATAATTTTACTGGTATATCCATTAGAGAATTACAGATCATGTTGCAGAATTCTTCGTTTAACATTTCCAGCTTAAATCCTAATGGTTGGTTGCTTTGGCACAGAAGTGCTGATTCCTGTCAACATTGTTTTCTGGGTTTGTCCCCTGGGTATACACAGATTAGGATGGATCCCCGATTTCTGAGTGACCATTCTGTAACTACCTATTCTGTAAGGAAGTTGTGTCAGAGTTGGCTCCAACACTCCACCTTAACGTCAGTTAAACTACATTTGTCTAAGCTGACAGACGATATTCATCTGAATGACATTGTGAAAGGTCCTGCAACTTGCAGATGCAAAAGGTGGATTTATGCGATTTACAATGAAATTTGGAAAATGTCTCAGATTGAGGCTGCTTCACGTTTAAGGGCAATTGATCAAGCTAATTTAGAAAAAGTGCTTGCAGTTGTTGATAATAGCATTAACACGCTTTCTTCCAGCATTTACACATTAGATAATATTGTTTCATCTGTGGTTGATCTTGTGCAAGGAGATGTGTCTATTTTATTACATGGACAAAATCAACTGCGTTCCATCATGCAGTTTGCGTGGACTTTGCAAACGTTGAAGGAAGGCCGCGTGCCTTGGGACTACATGAACACGCCATCCTTGTTTGCTCCTTTTAATTTAGCGGAAAAGCAACAGTTTATGTCAATTAAAGATGCATCGTTTTCTATGTTGCATATTGAAAAGTTAGAACCCTTGCCTTTTTCAGTCGCTGAATATAATTCAGCTGGGTGGCTTTTCCATGGATTGATCACACTGCCTTTTCCGCTTTTCAAATTTGAGCTTGCATGAAGTATTATGCCATTGGTAGATATGAACCTTTTATCAGCGCTTATCTCCATGAAGCTTGGTCTCTGCCATTTACATACAGATGCCTGAGGGAGGGTAAAGAAGTTTATTTGAATGGGGAGGATTGCACAATGACACCTGACCATTCATTAGTGTGTAGAAATATCCAAATCCATGGCTCTTGCAACCAGAATGACCCTAATCTGGTATGTGTTTTAAAAGGCACACCTACACCTGCTATCAATAAGACAATCACATTACTAGCAAATGGTAGTTCTTTACTATTAAATAATGAAGACTGTTGTGGGATGGTCTTAGGAATTCCTTACGTAGTTACAGTCTCCGAAAGAGTGGTTTGTTGTAAGAATGTCTTGTTTCCTTCTCCACATGTGAAGCTGGATGTTTCCATCTGGCCGTCGATTCTGACCTTGAAGGCAGAGTTCAACAAACTGAGTCTAATCAGAGCTCTATTGTCCCAGAGAAAAGTTGCTCTCACAACTGCTCATGAAACATTTGTCCTTCGCATGGCTAACACCCGCACAGAGGTACATGCTTTATTAAATACGGATTTGCCCTTGCATTTCGGGGAGTTAATTCATACTATCTTTAATGCTTCCTCGACTACAGGGCTGGCTCATTTTTTTTTATAATTGTCAGTAGTGGCCTTGTCACATCCTTCCAAACTATATTTGGTGTGTTCCTGGCCATTTTTCACAATTTTTTCCAGCCTCTTTGGTGGATTTCCCTTAATGCTCGCTATAGTGGCCAGAGTGCTTCTGTTACTTTTTTTATTTAAAAATGGATGCACTTCCTGTGGCTCACGACAATATGTCCCGACTGTTATTGCTGCACAACAGAATGCTCAGCTATTATGGAGCACTGCCTCTGGCTACGTTAAGTGCAGCTTATGGATTATCGTTTCAATTTTCCTTTTTTACATGCGTCCAGCCTGTCTTTCATTGCCTGACCTGTGATTTCGACTGGTCCCTGGATTTGTGTCTCTGCAGTACGGTGTCCCCCGATACCGATTATGATCAGCTGATGAGCCCCTTAGATGCTCATGAATTGCTTTGTTCTGGCAGAGGTACTATGGCCTTTGCAGCGATGCATGGAGTCTTGGGACGTTGGAATGTATTTGCAGCGGCGCAAGATTTCCTGGCACGCAGTTCCATTGAAGAAAACCCAAGTTGTCCTCTGATGGTACTAGAGGCTCCGGTAATTGAGGAACTTGTATGTTCATTCCCATTATTGAATTGGATGGCTGAAATGTTTTCAGATGAGAACAATGACTTCCTAATGGAGGCTGCTGCAACATATTGTGCATACACGCTGTTGGAGTGAGACGGTTTTTCCGTTCTCTCTCTCTTCTACGACTGAGGTCATGTGTTGAACAGCTGATTTTTGTTTTCTCTCTCTTTTCCCTTCAAATTTTGAACATTATGCTAGAGTTATTTAAATTTGGTGGAACTATATCTAAATTCGAAGTTTACACACCGTGACTGGGGGTGAATGTTTTGCCATTGTGAAACATTCCGTCCATCATCTTGTGTGGTTTGCTGTTCACCCTATGTGGGAAGGGTATGCTCAGACGTGGGTCGCTTGCTCACTAAGCCACTGGAGTCAAGCTATCCTGGCTGAAAATGGCTGATAGCCAGAAACCGGTCCTAGGATGCTTGATTCCGGTCCAGGGAAGACATGGCTTGGCAGTTCGGGCTGGACTGTTCCCATGAGGCTCAGGGTCAAGATTGATTTGCATATGGTCATGTCTGAACTGGGGTGGCTTGGTGAGCAAAATACAGATGAATTAAACCCAGATCTGTGACTGGAGGTGAATGTTTGCCATTGTGCTACATTCTGTCCATCATCTTGTGTGTTTTGCTGTTCACCCTATGTGGGAAGGGTAGGCTCAGAGGTGGGTCCAATTCTCACTACGCCAATGGAGTCAAGCTATCCTGGCTGAAGA
The DNA here is from genome assembly GCF_964263255.1 of Lissotriton vulgaris. Taxonomy (NCBI): domain Eukaryota; kingdom Metazoa; phylum Chordata; class Amphibia; order Caudata; family Salamandridae; genus Lissotriton; species Lissotriton vulgaris. The sequence goes on from NC_141698.1 coordinate 616,472,423, forward strand.
CGGCTGATACCCAGAAACCGGTCCTAGGACGCTTGATTCCGGTCCAGGGAAGACATGGCTTGGCAGTTCGGGCTGGACTGGTCCCATGAGGGTCAAGACTGATTTGCATATGGTCATGTCTCAACTGGGGTGGCTTGGTGAGCAAAATAACAATGGATTAAACCCAGATCTGTGACTGGGGGTGAATGTTTTGCCATTGTGCAACATTCAGTCCATCATCTTGTGTGTTTTGCTGTTCACCCTATGTGGGAAGGGTATGCCCAGACGTGGTTCCCGTTCTAGGGAAGACATGGCTTGGAAGTATGGGCTGCACTGTTCCCATGAGGCAAATGGTCAAGACTGATTTGCATATGGCCATGTCTGAACTGGGGTGGCTTGGTGAGCACACACCGAAATATTAAATCCAGATCTGTGACTGGGGGTGAATGTTTGCCATTGTGAAACATTCCGTCCATCATCTTGTATGATTTTCTGTTCACCCTATGTGGGAAGGTTAGGCCCACACGTGCGTCCCATGCTCACTACGCCACTGGAGTCAAGCTATCCTGGCTGAAAATGGCTGATAGCCAAAAACCGGTCCTAGGATGCTTGATTCCGGTCCAGGGAATCCATGGCTTGGCAGTGTGAGCTGGACTGTTCCCATGAGGGTCAAGACTGATTTGCATATGGTCATGTCTCAACTGGGGTGGCTTGGTGAGCAAAATAACGATGGATTTAAAACCCAGATCTGTGACTGGGGGTGAATGTGTTGCCATTGTGCAACATTCCGTCAATCATCTTGTGTGTTTTGCTGTTCACCCTATGTGGGAAGGGTATGCCGAGACGTGGGTCCTGTACTCACAACGCCACTGGAGTCAAGCTAACCTGGCTGAAGACGGCTGATAGCCAGAAACTGGTCCTAGGATGTTTGATTCCGGTCCAGGGAAGACATGGCTTGGAGTTCGGTCTGCACTGTTCCCATGAGGAACCGGTCCTAGGACGCTTGATTCCGGTCCAGGGAAGACATGGCTTGGCAGTTCGGGCTGGACTGGTCCCATGAGGGTCAAGACTGATTTGCATATGGTCATGTCTCAACTGGGGTGGCTTGGTGAGCAAAATAACAATGGATTAAACCCAGATCTGTGACTGGGGGTGAATGTTTTGCCATTGTGCAACATTCAGTCCATCATCTTGTGTGTTTTGCTGTTCACCCTATGTGGGAAGGGTATGCCCAGACGTGGTTCCCGTGCTCACTACGCCACTGGAGTCCAGCTATCCTGGCTGAAGACGGCCGATAGCCATAAACAGGTCCTAGGATGCTTGATTCTGGTCCAGGGAAGACATGGCTTGGCAGTTCGGGCTGGACTGTTCCCATGAGGCACAGGGTCAAGACTGATTTGCATATGGCCATGTCTGAACAGGGGTGGCTTGGTAGGCACACGCCGATAAATTAAACCCAGATCTGTGACTGGGGTGAATGTTTGCCATTGTGAAACATTCCATCCATCATCTTGTGTGTTTTTCTGTTTACCCTATTTGGGAAGGGTATGCCCAGACGTGAGTCCCGTGCTCACAACGCCACTGGAGTCAAGCTATCCTGGCTGAAGACGGCTGATAGCCAGAAACCGGTCCTAGGATGCTTGATTCCAGTCCAGGGAAGACATGGCTTGGCAGTTCGGGCTGGAATGTTCCTATGAGGCACAGGGTCAAGAATGATTTGCATATGGCCATGTCTAAACTGGGGTGGCTTGGTGAGCAAAATAACGATGGATTTAAAACCCAGATCTGTGACTGGGGGTGAATGTGTTGCCATTGTGCAACATTCCGTCCATCATCTTGTGTGTTTTGCTGTTCACCCTATGAGGAAGGGTATGTCCAGACGAGGGTCCTGTGCTCACTACGCCACAGGATGTCAAGCTATCCTGGCTGAAGATGGCTGATAGCCAGAAACAGGCCCTAGGATGCTTGATTCTGGTCCTGGGAAGACATAGCTTGGCAGTTCGGGCTGGACTGTTCCCATGAGGCACAGGGTGAAGACTGATTTGCATATGGCCATGTCTGAACTGGGGTGGCTTGGTGAGCAGAATAACGATGGATAAAACCCAGATCTATGACTGGGGGTGACTGTTTTGCCAAGTTATTAGTAAAAATACTTGCAGCACAGAGGGGTTACATTTGTTGTATATGTCACACTTTTGAAAGGTTTGTTTACCAACCGTGGTCCCTGCACTCTTCCACTGTCGTAAATCACTGGGCATGTGTAAATGTGTGCATGATTATATTCTTGTTTCAGGCACAAACTTAACCTTGCTTACACTCAGTTTTGCCAGTCACTGTCTTTGTTAGAACAGATTCACAATTGCTTTATTAACCTTCCTGCTTTCTCAAATTTGCTTGGAAAGGCACCATTTACCCGCTATTTTTTAACAAAAATCTCGAGCCCCCCCTTAGGTGGTTTGGGCTCAAGCGTTACTGTGTCGCTAAATGAAGATTGTCAAAAAGGTGTGTCACCAACATGAAAAGTTTGGAAAGCTGTGCCCTAAGAAATTGTTGTTCATGCATAATAATGAGTTTCTTGGAGAAATCAATATCCAGGCTAGGGGAAGTCCCTTTTGCTTAAGGTTTTCCAGGAAATTGTTGTGACGTAGACGAACGGATGGAAGTAGCCATGCCTGTATTTGGTTAGCATGGGCCATGTCTAAATAAGGACTGGATTTCTATGCCTATATAAGGGCAACGCGAATTGTACCTATATAAGGGCATGAATCGGGAAAATTCATTCGGAATCTAAAACGCCATACAACACCTTTACATGGAAACAGTCTATAAATATAAAAAATACCAATTGAAAAAAATATACAGTTAGAAAATATACGGATGTAGTTCAGCAACTAGCTGTTATTCAATTCGGGTGAGAGACCACTATCTCATGAGAGAAATATCCTTGTTTTAACCAGCATTGAGGGAGTGCTCACTGTATATCAAATTATATTTCTCTTTTCTAGATAGAACCAGCCTGCAAGTTTCGGAACACGCATAAGTCTCAGCCACATATATATCTGCTGAGAGCTAAACAGAATTATTCAGGTTCAGACCTCATCTTTAACTTCATTTCCATTCTATAAAGATATTTTATGAACACTTTTTTGACTCCTGGATCGATAATCTTGGTTTCTATGGCTTTCACAACACACACTTCTATGTTGTTGAAACCCGTTTAAGGTCTTTCCCATCTTCTCTTTTTTTCTTTAGACTTTCTAAACATGGTCATACCCTGGTCTTTCTAAATTCTAAGACACTGGGATAGATCTTGCTTTCACACTTACAATTTTGTGCACTTTATTGGTGTTATATATGTGCTGCCACTAGCAAGTGGGATATGAAGTGACATTATTTTTCCGGTATGTTAAAATAACTATTCTGAGTTATTGTATACAATGACATTCCCCAGGTTAATGTGCGTTATTATTGTTTTTACAGATAACCCCGTCCACTTTTCCTTTGTTATTAACTTGAGTTTGTAGTTGGTCCTGATGCAGGTGCTTTGAAGAAATTCCCACCGAAACGTGCGTAGACCCTTTTCAGATAATGGGAATCCTACCAGAGGCACATATAAGAGAAGCATTCGATGGGATGAAGAATTAAACTCCCAAGTCTCTCTGCAGAATCCATATATGATCCCTCGCATGATTTGAATTTCTTTGTCACCTTTGTGTTGTATGAATGACCGTGTGGTTGACCAGGTTTGGTAGGTGAGAGTAAAGGTATGATGGTTGCTTGTGGGGTTACTCATGACTTTGTGATTTGTGTCTCAAATTTGCATCATGATTTATCTCAAATGAATTTGTAAATATATGTGTTTTTATATGATGACTAAGTATACACACATGTAAATGAGAATGTATTACCTACTGGCGATTGCCAGTAGGTACTTGTAGTTAGGACCTAGTTCCCATAGGAAATGGCAACATTCCATTCCCAATAACTTTGGCGCCTATTGACGAATATTCGCGACATTTTCAAAACGAATTCTTTGTCGAGATCAGCTCCTATGTTAAAAGTTTAGGGGTGATTCATCAAGGGGGGGCAAGAAAACAGGGGGGTCATAAAATGTGTTTTTTCAATGTTAATTTCCGCAGGAAACTTTAAACAAGGCTACAGGTCGAACGGGTGAACGGAATTACCCCACATTTGGCAGGGAGAAGGGTCTTGGTCCAGAAAGCATGCTTTTGTTTATTTGGTGTGAATCCGTTCAGTAGTTTTTGAGAAATATCGAAATTTACAGATATCGATATTTGGGAATTCTGCCATCGGATTGGCTGAGGCTTTACGAGCACGAGCTTGCTGCTGATTGGCTGCGAGCGGTTCCAACTCAGAAGTGTTGGTTACCATTTTGTGATTCGGTTAAAGCGAGTAAGGGGAAAGAAGCGGGAAGGAGCGCTGTGAGGTTTGTAGGTTGAGTAGGGTGTGCTATAGAGGGAGTGTGAGGCGAATTATTTATCCCTACTGGTGTGAAAGGGCTGTTTTGCCCTCTGTAAGATGGTGCTGAGGTGCCCGTACACTCTGGGATGAAACCGTGCGCTTAAACTGTGAGATGAGTGGTCTGTAGCATACTGGCAGAACCAAAGTATTTACCCTTACCGGTGTGAGCGTGCTGTTTTGCCTAGAGTGAGATGGTGTTGAGGTGAGGTAATGGCAAAGTCGGGGATGAAAGTGTGTGATTAAACTGTGAGCAGAGTGCTGTAAACTGATGTGCTGTTGGTGCTGTAGCATACTGGCCAAAGCGAAGTATTTACCCCTACTGGTGTGAAAGTGCTGTTTTGCCCAGTGTGAGATGGTGCGGAGATGAGGTGCTGGTACACTCTGGGATGAAAGTGTGTGCTTAAGCTGTAATTTGAGTGCTCTTTAGTATACTGGCAGAAGCGAAGTATTTAACTTTACCGGTGTGAAAGTGCTGTTTTGTCTAGAGTGAGATGGTGCAGAGGTGAGGCAACGCTAAACTGAGAGCTGAGTGCTGTAAACTAATGAGCTCTGGGCGGTGTAGCATACTGGCTGTTGTAGCATATATGTGCAGGTGGTGTTAGTATGCGTTTAGAGTATAGCGGGAGTGGAAAGCAAAGTACTTAGTGGTACTGGTATGAAGACTCGGGATGTGAGTGTAAGTTGTGAGTTTATTGCTGTGAAGTGATGTGGGCGCTGTAGGATACTGGCCGCTGTAGCATACCTGTGCTGTGTAAGTAGTGTTAGTGTGCGTTTATTCTATACAGGGAGTGTGAAACTAACTACTCATCCCTATTGGTCTGAAGAGTCGTATGTAGTGTTTTAGGAAGCAGGAATAATCGTGAAGAATATAATGCAGAATGTTGCAATGCCAAAAAAGGAAAATGGTAAAATGAGTTGTGTCTAGGAAAGTGGTTGTGTGTAATAAAGGGATGGAGTTTGAAAATTATATAGAAAGCGTCTTTAAGTGCCATAATTGGACCCACTGGTGTCAGAGCTAGGGTATCCAGCTGATGCAAAGTTGAACCACTTCTGCTGTATTCAAACGTAAGCTCCGGCATTGGTGAATTATATTTTACATGTTACAGTTGCATGTGAAATAAACAATAGCTATTACACTTGAATGACTCCACATTCCATAAAGAACATTAAGGTAGGTTACGATTACCACATGTATCGTTTAAGAAAAGAAAGAAATAAAGAAAATGTAGTCAAACTTCTTATGTACCTTGGTAGTGCTTTTTTTACCAGAAAATTATCAACAGTAGAATAGTTAGCAATCTGTTGTATAGTAGATTCAATGTGGTGCGTGTCACAATTGGTACTAGTTCTACCCACATTGAAACTTTGAGGATGAATACAAATATTTCGCTTCTGAGAAGCACATCCAGTACCTTTGTAGTCAAATCGTGCATTATTGTCTTCAGCTGTTTCATAAAAAACATTCTTGTGTAGAGAGCGAAGGCATCGAGCTTAGACAAACTACAATCGCTTCTGCTGTAGTCAAATCGAAGCTCCTCCATCAGTGAATTGCACATATGTTACAGTTCTATGTGACCTACAGAATAGCTTTTAAACATGAATAAATACATTGTATAATGAAAATAAAGGTAGTTTACGATTACCACACTGTGCCAACCGGTTCCTAAACAAAGTCGTCTTTTTACATTTTTATCGTGATGTTATGAGCAGAGGCTGACTGAGTAAAATTGTGTGAAAGGGCTTTGTGAATAACAGGCAGGCAGAGAGGTGTGTGCACAAAGAATAGACGTGGTTTCTAAAGGGGTGTCAGGTTTAGGCTAATTTAGGAAGTAAATAGCATATTTGCATAGGCCATACATCACCGATTCCTGGTCAGACTGGAGACGTAAGGGGGAATAATGAGGATAGAGTTCAAATGTCTGAGTATACTCAGAAACGTATTTTATCTAAGTAGTAGGATTGAAGTGCATTATAAAAAAATTTAAAGGAAAAAGTAAAAAAAAGATGGGGAAAAAATCCATTCAAGAATAATGAGTTTCTTACAAGTCTTGGAGATTCTCAGCCAAGAAGTTCTTCAGCGGCTTGAGATGCATAATGTTCCAAGAGGCTATTGTTGTCATTGTGTGAGAAAAGCGGAGCGATCCAATTCATATCCTCGAAGGGACAGTAATGTTCCTCGAATGTTGGAGCGGTAATTTGAATGGGCAGGCAATCTGCGATGTTGCGAAAGGTCGCAGCTGAAGGAGATCTTTCGCGGCTGTGCAGAAATCCCATTCGGCTGCTATTCCTTTTTGCATTGCATTCGCCATTGCTCCGCTGCCAGATCACTCACGTTCATGGTTTTCAAAATACTCCATTACCTGCTGGATATCTGGAGCGATTGTTGAGATGTTGGCAAGGTATACATCCATTCGCCAGTCGAATGGGCAAGTTTTGCAATCTAACGATGATTGTACGCATATTGCATAAGTGTAGATAAATGTTATGTTGTAGCTAGATCTGATAATCGATAGAGGCAAGTAGCCAAAAAGTTTTTTTCACAGTATTGATGTAGCTTGGTGTAGAGGCGTATTTTGTCTGACATAGTTGTTACCGTAGAGAGTGTAGCTATTTCTAGAAGTAGAATTAGTAGTAGGATGGCCACAAAGAGGGCGAGAATTATGGGCACTGTTCCTGTTATTCCAGAGATGATCGAAAGAATGTCTGAATGTAGTCTGGTATTAAAAGAAGAGCAGTTTGAAAGCGTGTTAGAAGGCTGTAGGAGACTGTTAAAAAAGTGAGCCAGACCATGAGTGTGACGTGTTGTAAATTGTGTAACAATTTAAAGTGTAATTGGCGGTTCGTATTTAAAAGGGAGTGTATTTTATTTGAAGTTTGTGGTATCTGCAGTCAATACATTTCTTTTGCAGAAGTGAGGGAGACTTAACAAAGGGGCTTTTAGTTTGGTTTGTTTCTTGAAATGTGTTTTCAAACTAAGAATTGAAGGCCAAGTTGTAGTTAGGGAATTCGTTTGTGTGGGTGGGAATAGATCTTGTCACAGGAAGTTACTGTGTTTGAAACAGTAAGGACATGTGGTATGCCAGCTCATGTTCCGTAGGAGTGTATGTTATTGAGAAGCAGATAACTATCGTTAGAAAGCTGTGTGAATGTTAGTCGGATTGTGGGAGTTGGCGTGCTTTTAAAAAAGGACGCAAGGTTGGAAGCTGTAAGCTTAGAAGTTTCGTGTAGTTGGCCATTCTTGGATAGTAATGAATGACTGCCATTGTGGTCACACTATTCACCTGAGAAAAACTTTTGTATGCTCTTTAAGACAGCAATATGTAAATTGAATAAACCACTGCTTGTGAATAAATGCGATACCTTATATGACATAAAACATGACAAACAACATGTGCACGTAGCAAACACAATTAGACGATATACTGTATGAACGGTGGCTAGCCATGTATACAAACTAAACATGGTATGGCATCTCTGCCTCACTATACAGAATGCGGGGAGAAATGAGAGCAAAGTATGTGCGAAGGTGGCAAGTAATTCTCCATTATAAAACTATACAATGCAAAGTCTTGAGGGTATGTGCCGGACAGACTTGAGTATGCAGAGCACAGACACGTACATGTCAACATACACTGATGTTCTATTGAGTGAAGTGGACAGTGGAAGCAACCATGAAAGTACAGTCTGTAGGGAAGATTACAGAATGGTAAGCGTATGTGACTCCTCCCCCCGCAAAGGTTTAGGGAAGTGGGCTGGCTCGTCGTACGCAAGGCTAGCGTAGGGGTATGAATAAAAGGCACGTTTCTTTGGGTGTGCTTCTTTTTCGGATTGGCGAATGAGTCTGCCAGGTCTGCGCAGCTTACATCGCCATGAAGCCGACGCTGTGAGCGAACTTGGGTGCGTGAATGATGCCCTCAGCCTTCTGTTACTCAGAAACCGTCATGGCCGCTGTGACGCATATATGCCCCACAGCTCACCTTTCAACACCGCTGTATGTGAAAGAGGGCCCACCACGTGCTGGCAGAAGGTCCTGGGCCAAGGTCTGCGAGCTAGAAAGGCTCCTAAGATTAACGCTGGCTACCACAACACAGGCACACACACAGCCCAGCCTGAGGCCCAGGAGCGTGAAGTGCTCTGTATAATAGTAACACAGTAGTCCGACAGTGGAAAGGTTGTTTTTGATACCATACAGGGCGATGCTAGAACTGTATCTGAGAGTGGAGATGAAGGTACTCCTTTCAACCAGGTGCAAACAACTCTGGGTCCCAACCGTGGAACGGTGTCTTGATCCCACAATGGACGATGTTAGAACTACATCTGAGAGTGGAGATGAAGGTACTCCCTTCGAACAGCTGCAACAAACTGTAGGTCTCAACAGTGGAACAGTGTTTTTGATACCATAGTTAGCGATGGTAAAACTATCTGAGAGTGGCGATTAAGGTACTCCCTTCGACCAGCTGCAACCAACTCTGGGTCAACAGTGGAACGGTGTCTTGATCCCATAATGGATGATGTCCAATAATCCCTGCTGCTTGCTTTTCACAGAACTCCCTACGTTGAGGTGCATCAGTCTGTGCTTCCGTAGCTAACTGCTGTACAGGATTATTGGGCTTTGTTGACTGTAGTTGCTGGACTATAGCGCAGTACAGCAGGTCCGAACAATGAAACGGGGTCTTGATTCTATGATTGAGGATGTCAGAAGTTAAAGTCTGTGATGATTTCGGTGTACCCCCTCCAATCAGGTGCAATGAACTCTAGGTCCGAACAGTGGAACGGTGTCTTGATTCCACAATGCATGATGTCCAATATTACATTCTGCTTGGTTTTCAGAGAACTCCCTTCGTTGGGGTGCATCAGACTCTGTGCTTGCGTAGCTAACTGCTGCACACGATTATTGTGCTTGGTTGACACCAGTCGGTGGAGTACACTGCGGTACAGCAGGTCCGAACAGTGAAACAAGGTCTTAATTCTATGATTGAGGATGATTGAGGATGTCAGAAGTTAAAGTTTGTGATACTTTCTGTGTACCCCCTCCGATGAGGTGCAAGCAACTCTAGGTCCCAATAGTGGAATGGTGTGATCCCACAATGGACGATGTTAGAAGTGGAGATGAAGGTACTCTCTTTGAGTAGGGGTAAGAAACTCTAGGTCCCAACAGTGGAACGGTGTCTTGATCACACGATGTCCGATATTACCTGTTGCTGGTTTTTCACAGAACTCCGTCTGTTAAGGTGCATCAGATTCTATGCTTCTGTAGTTAAGTGCTGCACATGGTTATTGCGCTTAGTTGACTGCTAATGCTGAAATACACCGTGGTACAGCAGGTCGAAACAGTGAAATGGGGCCTTAATTATATGATTGAGGATGTTAGAAGTTAGTGTGATTATTTCTGTGTACCCCCTCCAATCAGATGCAAGCAACTCTAGGTCCCAAAAATGGAATGGTTTGTTGATTCCACAATGGATGATGTTAGAACTGTATCTGAGAGTGGAGATGGAGGTAATCCCTTCATCCAGCTGCAACCAACTCAATGTTCCAAAAGTAGAACGGTGTGTTGACACCACAATGGATGATGTTAGAACTGCATTTGAGAGTGAAGATGAAGGTACTCTCTTCGATCAGGTTCATCCAACTCTAGATCTCAACTGTGAAACAGTATCTTGATCCCACAATGGATGATGTCCGATATTACCTGCTGCTTGCTGTTCTCAGAAGTTCGTGTGTTGAGGTGCATCACAGTCTGTAATTCCATAGCTAACTGCTGCACATGATTATTGGGCTTGGTTTACAGTAGTCGGTGGAGTATACTGTAGTACAGCAAGTGCAAACAGTGAAATGGGGTCTTGATTCTATGATTGAGGATGTCATAAGTTAAAGTCTGTGATGATTTCTGTGTACCCCCTCTGATCAGGTGCAACCAACTCTGTAGACTGCGGTTCGCAGGGTTCACAATCTAGATTGCTTGGTGATTGTTTAATTACAGAATACAGTAGTTAAGTAACTAGAACGTCTATTGAAACATACATAATATCGTTTTAGTACACTTGCTTCAAGAACGTTTTTATATCAGGTATAGGTTTAGTGAAATGACCAAATTCATCTTGCAAATCCAAAGGAACAGTGAATAGTGGAGACCGTGGAGAGATGAAATCCCAATTCGAATTGTTTTGATTTATTCATTGTAGAGTTCTCTGTAATTTATGTTGTTTTATTTTGTAGAGAGTGAGAAAAAGTATTGATGTTTGTGGGTCTGAGTACTGCTTTTAATTAACAATGCAGACAGTAGTGTTCACAATTCAGATCGAGATGCCATTTTAGATGATGCAGTCGTGTAAGAGAAGAGATTGCTGTTGTGTGCTCTGTCTGCACCACTCATACGCATCATTGCAGGCTCCGCACACATTTTCTTTGCTACGTGTATTGCAAACTGTAGAGCTCAAGTCAATGCTACGTGACTGTGGGCCTTTGCTGAACGCTCTCTCTGGCCTATACTGCAGACAGCAGTGTTCACAATTCAGATGGAGTCACTATTGTAGATTAGGTAGTTCTGTAGGAAAAGGAGGCATTGCTCCAGTGTGCTCTGTCTGCACCACTCATACACATCATTGTAGGCTCTGTACACTTTTTTTTGGCTTTGTGTATTGCAAACTGTAGCGCTCAAGTCAATGCCACGTGGCTGTAGGCCTTTGCTGAAAGCTCTTTTCCGGCCCACACTGCAGACTTCTGTGTCCACATTTGATATTGAGTCGGTATTGTAGATGATGCAGTCCTGTAGGAAAAGACATTGCTCCAGTGTGCTCTGTCTGCCACTCATATGCATCATTGCAGGCTCTGCACACTTTGTGGCTGTGGGTCCTTGTGACCGCTCACTCTGGCCTAAACTGTGCACATTTGAAATTGAATCTCTATTGTAGATGAGGTAGTCCTGTAGGAAAAGACATTGCTCCAGTGCGTACTGTCTGCACCATGCATATGTATCATTACAGGCTTTGCCTTTTTGTTTTGTTGCTTCGCTGACAAACTGGGTAGGTTAAGTCACTTTACGTATCTGTGGGGTCCTTTGTGACCGCTCTCTATGGCCTACACTGCAGACAGCAGTGTTCATAATTCAGATTGAGTCGGTATTGCAGGTGATGCAGTGTTGTTGGCAACAGATATTGCTCCTGGTACGGCCTGTCTACAGCACGCATTATCAGTGGCTGTGCACATGCTGAATGCTTTTTTGTGATGTGGTTGAACTAGAACTGATGGAGCATTTATGATATAATCTTTTAGTGTATTATTTCAGATCTATTGATTGTGTGTCAGTATACCACAAGTTGTTGTTCTTTTTTTACGATGGAATTATTTCTGTATTATTTCACATCTACTGTCCCTTCCTTATTGCAGCATAAACTATTGATTCTTTTAATATTAAATCTGTGTGTGATCCAATGATTACTGTTGTAGTTGATGCTAGCAGCAACCATTCCCTGAAGGCTGGTTTACACTTACCGCACACACATCCAGCACAGACATCACTGGATATGTCACCATGGTAATAACAAGGAGTCAAGCGTACGTGCCCGTATCGACTTCCACTATCTATCTGTGTCCGTGTGTTCATTATCTATGCATGATACTGTCTCCGGACCGTACTATATTACGTTGTGTTGTGGACAGCGTATGCAACCATGTTACCTGTGGTATTGGAGAAAATGTCGGTAATATAACTTTTAGGTGTATGTGTATCATAGGTGGAAGGCTACTTTACAGAGCATAAATATTGATGAAAATGGTTGCATGTTGTGTGTAGAGTAGGATATGTGTATATTGCAAAAAGCTTTGAACACGGCTCTCTAAGCAGAAGAGGGTGTCATGAAATGCAGTACAGATATTGACTAAAATGGGTGTTGTTTTCAAACTGTTACAATGGGAAATGTTATGAACTAATAAAAATGCTTTTTTTATGGTTACATGGCAATCGCGCAGCCAGTGCGCAATGAGACCGCACCCGTTGTGATTTTGAGAAAATATATTCACTACAATATAAGTTTATTAGAGTTAGAAAAATATAGGTTTCGTAATTAAAATATGAAATTAACATTTAACGCCTTAACCGCGGCGGTGTTTCCGCCGCGGTGCGGGCGTTCTATTGAGTGGGCAGGGCTCCGTCGGCCGTTTGCAGACGGCAGCACCCGCGAGGTAGTGCTCCCGTCACGGAAGGGGTTAAAAAACCTTCAAAATTCAATGAAAAACCATAGGTTTTACAGACATTATAGTTGGGAATTAGCATTTAAAAAACCTTAGATATTCATTGAAAAATCCATAGGTTTCGGGGGCGTTGTAGTTAGTTGAACATTTGACTCATAAAACCAGAGAAATTCGCTGTTATAGTTAGTTGAGCTAACTATAACTTGCGCGCCTGTAATGCACTGCTAATGACATCACATATTACATCACTCATGACATGGTCAGTGACATCACTGATGATATCACTGAAGACATCATCCACGTAATAGTCTGACACCTCTTCACACTGTATTATATAACCTTTGATACACACACTCTAAAATACAGACTACTGTTTTGAAAAGCATACACACCAATACCAGATATCCATCCACTGATTCCTATCTATAAATTGTGAGCCAGATATACACTGATACAGTCACTTATACATGGCGTTACTCATCATTACACCAGTATAATATCCACTCATACACGTATATATATACTTATACACAGTGCTACTGATCCATTGTTACTCACACATGAGTCATGCCAAAAATCAATTATACACCTATGTACTCACCTATGCAGATATATACACACCTGCCTTATTTATACACACATCACTTTCCTTACTTATATAGATACTATCACATACTTACTGTCTTATACAATCACTAATACACATGTATGTAGACACTCTTGCAATCACCGTCTTCACGTAGTCAATTTTACACCCCAACACTCACTTACAGTGTGTAAAAACATAGTTACTCACATATATACAACTGAGACATCAATTCACTAATCAACACACCTGTTCACAGTCAGCTATCTATACAGCCCTTCTGAGATGCACTTCTGAATCTATAGAACCAGTGAATCGGCCAGACATGTATGCACAGAGTCAGACACCACCCACACAGACAGATACTCAGACCCCATACAGATACTCATACAATCAATGAAAACACATATACACACTGATGTAGCTACTCACCAACCCATGTACCTGCATTGTGACGTCATCAACAGTGCATTGCAGGTGCGCGACTTATAGTTAGCTCAACTAACTATAACAGGCAAATTTCTCTTGTTTTATACGAGTCAGAATGGAAAGGGGCGACCACTTGGTCCCCCCGAACGTATGGTTGGGTGCCTCGATCCCCTGGGAAACCATTTTGGGCGGGGGGCGTGGCTCGGCTGGTATGCCCGAAGTGGCGTAGCCGGGGCGCGCCTTCTCCCGCCCAAGAGGGTTGTCCTAGACACCTCCACAGAAGACCACGCCCAGTAGGCGTACAGGAGGAGGGTACACGCCCTCCCGCAGAAGAGTAAATAGAGCGGGAATCCGAAGAAGCGTCCTCTTGTTCCTCGGATCGGAAGGCTGCACCCACTCGTTGCTCGTGAGCCCTCGACGGAACAAGCAGCAATTTTGAGAATTTATAATTCTTGTGTTTCTCTTTCAGCGACTTCGAGGCTAAAAGACCTAGGACCGTTTCTGATCTTCTTGGATTGAATACTCGAAAGGAATGCCTGTCAAGAAGGCAGGAAAGAAATCCGAGACTGACCAGATGCTCCGGATGTTGGTTAGCAGAATTACGAAGATGGAACGAAACGTTGGACGAGATATGGCGAACATGAAGAAGCAGATGGCTGCGATGAACAATCCGGGTAAACCAAAGAAGGTAATAGGCCCGGCATTGCCGGATGTTGCCCCGGAGGGTAGGGGGAAGCGGGTCAGGAATAGGGCCCCAGGGGGGGAGGTCCCAGTCCCCGAGGTACCCCCGGTGAGCCCTGCCATTCCGGTCGAGGCCCCGGTACTCCCAGACGCGGGTCAGCCGATACCGGTTGTGATTACGCCCGCTAGTGAGGAGGACATGCCGCCTGAATTGGCCGCCCAGTTGGCCGCATGGCTCGGCAAGAAAACAGGGGGTGCTACGGCACATGGAGACACGGCCGCAGAGGCCAGGTTACTAATGCAGCAGTTGCGGCAGTCGCGAGATGCCGCAAAGGCGAATCTCCCTCTTGTCCCCCCACAGGTAACCTCGGAAGGACCGGCAGCTGGCGTGGAAAAAACAGCAGGAACGTCAACCGAACCGGGTAAGCAGGCATTGCCAATTGCGGGGGGGGGGGGGGGGGGGGCTCATTGCCCTCAAGACGGGAGAGAGTGGTTCAACATATCCCTTTGGCCACGAAAGAATTAATTTGGGCTGACAAGTATGTTAATATGTTTTCTCTGTTAACTGACCATCGCGAGATGGAGTATGCTAAGACGCAGAAAGATTTGTGGCTCCCGAGTGTTTGGCGAGCCAAGATGGCAGGATTCAGGGTGGATGAGACTATATCAAATTGGGCCAAGGCCTTTGCGATGTTTACTGCAATTATTGGGGAGCGTAAGCCCGAGGTATTACCCGAATTATCTCGTTATCAAGCACGTATAATGGATTTCTATGAAACGTATGAGGGGAACGAATGGATGGGTTACGACATGAAGTTCCGTAAGGCCAAGGAGTACGATTCATCTCTGACGTGGGATTGTCTCCACTCGATTTCTTGGCAGAAGCAGCTCCTGCCGGGCGCGACAAAGACGTCCTCGCCAGGCGGGATTGGGACGGGGCTTTCCCGCCAACAGCCGGCGGTGCCCTTTCGAGCGGGCGCCGGTGGCGATCACCAACCAAGGACCGGGGGGAATGGGGGAAAGCGGGGGGTCTGTTGGAGCTTTAATAGAGGTAACTGCTCCAGACCGCAAGGGGCATGTAAGTTCAAGCATGCGTGTGCGGGTTGTGGGAATTCCTCGCACCCGGAAAGTTCGTGCAGATCCAAAAATGGCGGGTCGGGAGGTAAGGGAGGGTCCAAACAAGACTGAGAAGGATCACCGCGTACCGTTACCTACCCCCGTTGATATCATGGCAATAACCCCCTGGCTAAGCAAATACCCTGATCATGTCTCCGCTGGGGTGTTGAGGAACGGATTCTTATATGGTTTCCGCATCCCGGCGGGGGATTTTCGTGGGGAATCACTTTGTAGAAACCAATTATCGGCTTGGCATAATCCAGCGGTGGTAGAGAAGAAGTTTGAAAAAGAGGTTTTACTAGGCCGGGTGGCGGGCCCATATCAGCACCCTCCTGTAGCAAATTTTGTCTGTTCCCCGTTGGGAGTAGTCCCCAAAAAAGACCCAGGGGAATTTAGGATGATCCATAACTTGTCAGCACCAAAGGGTCTCTCGGTGAACGAGGCGATTGACCCAGGAGTTTGTTCGGTGCGGTACGCATCCTTCGATGATGCCGTCACCATGTTGAATCGCCTGGGGCCCGGAGCGCTGATGGCGAAGTCAGATATCGAGTCGGCGTTCCGGTTGCTCCCGGTACACCCACAGGACCAGCGTCTGTTAGGCTTTGTGTTCCAAGGACGTTACTACATGGATAGATGCATGCCAATGGGTTGCTCCATCTCTTGTGCTTATTTTGAGAAATTCAGCTGTTTTTTGGAATGGGCGTTCACTGAGGCCACTGGGCACAGCCATGTTATGCATTACTTAGATGATTTTCTGTTCTTGGGGGCAGCTGGCGACACAACATGTGCGCAGGCGCTACAGGAGTTCTGCATCCTCATGAGGGAATTCGGGGTGCCATTGGCACCAGGTAAGACGGTGGGACCATCTACTTCACTCGAGTTTCTGGGAATTGAGCTCGATTCTGTGGAAGGATGTTTCCGTTTACCGGTAGGGAAAATAGCGAAATTTAGGACTTCCCTGGAACTGTGCCTTAGTAAGGAGAAAGTGACCCTGCATCAGTTACAACAGGCAGTGGGTCAGCTTAACTTTGCCCTGAGGGTGATACCAATGGCCCGCCCCTTTTCACGCTCTATTGCACAGGCTATGGTCGGTCTCAAAGAAGGACACCACCGCACGAGACTGTCTGCAGAGGTTCGCCAGGACATGCGTATTTGGTTAGCATTCCTGGCGGACTTAAACGGTCGAGTGGTGTGGAACAAGCCGCCAGCGTCTTCGGACGAGCTAGGTTTGTGGACTGACTCGGCGGGAAGCGTGGGATTTGGCGCCATTTTCGGCAATCGATGGTCGGCGCAAACATGGCCGACATGGTGGCACACCAGCGGTCTCACAAGTAACATTGGTTTCCTCGAGCTATTCCCTATATTTGTGGCTCTGAGGGCATGGCCGGATGAGTTCAGAGATCGCTCTGTGGTATTTTGGTCTGACAATATGACTGTTGTTGAATGTATAAATAAACAGGCAGCACGCTGCAAGTGGATATTGAGATTGCTGAAAGAAATTGTACTAATTTGCATGAGACTAAATGTACAATTCAGGGCAAAACATGTGCCGGGGGTACTGAATCATGCTGCTGATGCACACTCTCGTTCACATATGCAGGCGTTCAGGGGTTATCTACCTACTGCGGACCTAGCGGCGGCACCATTCCCCGAAGTACTCTGGCTACTCGGTGCCCCGGATTACAAGACCTCGTGGCAGCAAGCTTAGCCCCCAGGACAAGGAAGGCATACGAAGGAGCGTTTTGTTCCTATTGTGCATTTTTGGGTCCGGCAGGGGATCAGACATGGGGTCAGGAGGATTGCTTCCTAAGGTTTCTGGTAGCATTACATAGGGAAGGCCGATCAGTGGCAACGGCCAATAGGCACCGGGCGGCCATTTCATTCATGGCTCAGGTGCATGGCATCAAGGACCCGACATCTTCCTTTTTGGCAAAGAAAGCCCTTTGTGGCTGGCAGCGCCTTGAGGGTCGGAGAGTAGACGAGAGGCGCCCGATTGGGTTAGAGAGGTTGTCCCTGCTCATGGCGATACTACCCACGACATGTTCCTCCCAATTCGAGGCAGTTCTGTTCCGGGCCGCTTTTGCATTAGCATTCCATGGGGCTATGCGGGTGAGCGAACTGGTAGCAAAGAATAAGAACGATGAGGAGGGAGGTCTGTGTAGGAATCACATCCTGATTAGGGGTGATTCACTGGTGGTTACAATAGCTAAGTCCAAGACTGACCAGACAGCTATGGGAGACAGTGTTGTGGTCCAGCGCATGCAAGGATCCCCCATGTGCCCGGTAAAGTGCATTGAGGAATATCTGGCGCTGAGGGCGGATACATGGGGTGGGAGTCTGCTGAGACACATCGATGCCACCCCACTGACGAGGTTTCAGTTTCAGAGGGTGCTAACATTGGCAATCGCAGCGGCGGGCTTGGACCTGTGCGATTTTGGGACCCACTCCTTCAGGATAGGGGCTGCTACTGAGGCTACAGCCAGGGGTCAGAGTGCCGAAGAGGTGAAACTGTTGGGACGATGGTCCTCGAATTGTTTTAAAAGGTATGTGCGGTTGAACATGTTGTGAAGTCAAGTTACATGCACTCACGCTTCTTGTCTTCTGTTTGATTTACAGTTTCGCGAGCATGTTATGCGGGGCGGAATTTGCAGTCGACCCGGCACCGGGGGACCAGCGGTCAGAGATCACCGGCTGAGGAGAGAGTGGTATGGGTCGTGGGCCACTCATACGTGAGGCGGGCCGGGGACGTATTCAAAGCAGGTGACGCGACTCACGCAGCTGGGGAATACGGGTACAGAGTGACCTTCCACGGAAGGGGCGGGCTCTGTATTGACCAGTTCGAATCTTTTATCGAGGGACTCTTAGGGCGGCAGAGGTCACCGCCATCTGTAATCATAGTACACCTGGGGGGCAACGACATGGTGACACTCGGCAGGCGAGTATTACTCGAGCGAGTTTTGTCTACCGTTAGCTGGCTGGCGAAAAGAACCCCGGGGTGCACGAATGCATGGTCCCACATGATTCCCAGGAAAGTATGGCGGGGGGCGTTTCGGTGTCAGCACTGAACCATTCAGTAAAGAAGGTTAACAACAAAATTGGTAGGTTGTTTCGCTCAGCGCAGTTGCACAGTATTCCGCATGGGTGTATTCGGGGTGATCACATGTATCTCGAGGATGGGTTTCACTTGTCCCGGGAAGGGAATGTCTTACTCATAGGAGACTTCATAGCATGGCTAAGGGGTTTAAGAAAGCATGACCTTTAGGAGGAGTTTGTGGGGGGGCCGGATAGCCGGTCAACTATCCGGCCTGTGGCGGTAAGGTCATGATCGGTGAGCAGTAATTTGAAGGTCCCTAGAGGGGGGCGCCACCCACTATGGATGGGAGCGCCTGGGGGGAGGCGGCCATTGGCCCCTCACACGGGGAGGCGGCACTCACTAAGTATGGGTCGCCTAGGGGAAGACGGCCATAGACCCCTTCCAGAGGAGGAGGCGGCTATATGCCCCTCCTACGAATTTCCCGGGGCCCGGATATCCGCGACGGCGGATGTGATAGACAGTGTGGGGTGGGAGGGGGAGTCCACGCTGCCTTCTTACAGACATCTCACACGGGTCCTCGGACGACCTTTAAGATGGCGTCGAGTTTAAATGGGGGGACCCCAACAAGACAAGGGAAATTGGAGTTGGCACAGAGGGTACAGTCCTCTGCGCATGCGCCGCTCACACCGTGAGGGCAAGAGTCTGGTAGTAGGGATCTGACACCGGTTAAGACCTTGCCGTTGGCCCTTAATGCTAGGATGTACAATTTTAATTTAGAATGTATGCATTTTCAGGATGTTAGACTCGGCTAGGAAACCTTTGTATTAGAGATCTGTTAAGGTTAGCCAAAGTACATGTCTTCATCGAAATGTAATAAATGTAAAATTGTACATAATGCATAATGATGAAACTTTTATTTAATGTTTTAAATTTTGTTTCATATTTTAATAAATACGGGCGGGAGGGTGCCTCCCTCCCGCCTTCCAAAAGTTCAACCAGTGTCCGACTTCTCCCATCCTTGGGGATAGGTGTTGGGAGGGGGTGGCGGGCATCCCGGCCATATGTCAAACTAACTGTAACGTCCCTGAAACCTATGGTTTTTTCAGTGAATTTTTAAGGTTTTTTTAAATGGCAATTCCTAACTATAAAATTTGTAAAACCTAAGGTTTTTTCAGTGAATATATATCAAAAAATGGAAAAATATATATTTTTGATAAATAAAACATTTTTATGAATTAACAAATGTGGTAAGAAGCTGCTTTGGGGATATGTCTCTTGTATGAGCTTTCAGCCAATGTTAAAATTAAGTAGGTCAGTATAGAGGTTCTTTCTTAGCAGAAGATTGATTCCACATAGGGTAAATCCCATATCTATAATAAGTGTTCGCACATTTGGTAAGCAACACATTGTTACTGTTGTATATAACATACTTATACAAATACAAGTGATTCAAATACTGCAACAAATCTATACCAAGGATATTTCCATTGCTTGTAGATATCCAACTGAGTAGGTTTAACCTTGCTTCCATATGTCCCGCAGGTCTGTCTGGGGACATCGAAATCGATAATACTGCAATAATATACAACACATTGCTGTTGAGGACACTGTACGCTGGATAAATCATATTTAAGATTGACTCTACTCGTGGGACAGCCTGTCTAAATAATAAGATAGTAAGCATTTGATGTGTAACACATTGCTGTTGGGGTATATCATAGGCTATTGTATATATGAATGATTTACACGGCGCATGCCAATTTATAGAAGAGATGTTTTCTCATCTATTTGGCTGGCCGGATACATTTCTCTTACATGTGTTGCCACAAAATAAAAATGGCAAAAAACACAGTTGATGGACAGAATGTAGAACAATGTCATACATTCACCCCAGTACAAGGTTCTGGGCCTAAATCCATCGTTTTTTTGCACTCCACACCACCCGAGTGTGCTGGGTATACTCAGACGTGAGTCCCAGTCAAGATAAAAATAGGCAGCTCTTTCTATTCAAGAGGGGGTTCTCATGGGCATCATCTCCACCATTTAGTGATACTACTGATGCACACAATCCTCTTCCGAACATGGCGCCCATTCTAGAAGTAGCTGTATAGTCCTCCACAGAAAATAGTGTTATTAGTAGTGGAGCTTCCCACTAGTCCATGATTTGACACGTAGCGGTGAATCGAGATGCGTCCCGGCATTGTGAGGAGTGATGAAAAATGTTTGCTACATTAAATCAACAGCCTTGTATTGATTAGCTTAACAAATTTCAAATCACAAGTCTCGCATCTTTTCGGTAAGTGTGATTCTTGCACCATTGGAGTTAGATAGTTGCTTCAAACATGTCAAACCCCCACTGGTTACTCCTCAGGCCATGTAGACTTTGATAATGGACTCACTACATGACTTGGCGAATAGGTGGCAGATGCAGGACCACGTCTTTAGATTTGTTTGTAGACTTGATTGTAGAGCACTGGTTTATAGTGGCTATTATCTGATCTAGTAAAGTAAGGGCGTGAGCACTAGATTTTGACTCGTTCTGCTTACTTCTGTTGAGGAGTTAGAGATAACTCTTTGCTGGTTAGTCGAACCTCACAGCCAGAGAATTACACTACTTAAGCACTGTTTGGAGGCCTAATTATGGTGACAATACGAAGTCAAAGTGTGACCTATGCACACCATGGGACTTGGCTCATCCCCAACCTCATACGCCAAGCAGTGATTATTCCTACTATATATTTCTCTGTAGATTTGAACAGTCTGGCTCGAGAATTACTCAATTGGTTGGTCCCGTCTAAGGGCAGTTCACGTGGCAAGTTCATTGTTGATTCACATACAGGTCTACCACACAGTATACAATTCATTCTGATTGGGCCTCATATTTTCTTCCGTAGGCTACATGTTCCTTAAACGACTGGTTCGGATTAGAGCCTTAAAATAACCTAAAGGTTGAAACCACATTAGGTCTCTGGTCATAATTTGTTAAGAATTGTATCTAAATGAACTGTGATTGTAAACAGAACAATACTGATGTTTGATGCTTTTGTTTTTAATTGTATATAATCATGTGCACCTCACTTTCTCTGAGTCATATGCACTTTATATTTACCTTATCATGTTGGTTTTTCCCTACATGATATAAAAAATGTTTTAAAGTATGGTGGCCTGTATGTTATATTGATTACTATGACTAATTAGATTGCTTCAGTCAAGTTACCCCTAATTGATTTTGGATGGGTACGACTAGAAAAAAAGTCCTGCACGGCTAGTGTGATTATCATTATTGCAGGCCCACTGGTAGTATTTAATTAACAAGCCCTGGGTAGATGGCGTACCACTTTACTGAGAACGTTCAAGCAAACAAAATTTGACAATTAGGTGCAAGCCCGTTTTACCATGTTTAAAGGAATGAGCACAATCACTTCTGCAGTGGTTAGCAGTGGCAAAGCGCAGAGAGTTCTAAGGCCAACAAAAATGAATTACTGCTAACAAGAAGGAAGGATGCAAACGGTATCCAAAATACCACACCAAAGGCCGTCAGATCTAACATTCTCTTGCAGTTGAAACAGCCTTATTTAAGACTCTAAGAACTCAGGTAATATAGCTCATATGGATGGACTGACAGCCTAGACTTCAGTTAAATACAATGCCTATTCCATGAGAGCTCGGATGGGTTGCACTGATTTTAAACTAGACCAAAATGTTTAGAAACAATCACTGTATTATGAATTACAGTTAAATTCTGAAGTCTTGAATTGAATGCAAATACCACTAAGCATGCAACATACTGGTATCTTGTAAAAACGAAATCATTATGTGTGCAAATGTATAGGTCTGCAATAATAATGTGACATGTGCAAGGAACATTGAGCAGTGGTAACAGAACAATGTGTGTTCGAAAATTCAAAAAATCGTACTGCTTGCATAATCAGAATTTAAATCACAAATGAGTATGCGGACAATACAACAAATATAATACCAGCCTTGTTTCTGTAATGTATTGTTTATTTTCATATACAAAAAGATAAACTTGAAATAGTCCTTTGTAGATTTTTCCTCATCTATTGAGGTGTGGCTGCTTCACAATGGGCAAATACTACATTCATCTTGGTTTATTCTGGCACCCAGAGTAGAGAGCTGAAGCAGCAACACCTCAAACTTGACAGATCTCACTTTAATTTTGATACTCATTGCTAAAGTTACCACAGTAAAATTGAACAAAGATCCACTGCAAATGTCTGAACTATGATACAATGCTCTCTTTCAAAACACCTTCACTTTGAAACTACAATACAATAGATGTCTTCTTCAGGACATGTATGTACCGGCATATGCATAATTCAGGCAAGACAAATTCAATGGAGCAAAGTGTGACTTTATTTTTGACTTTTATGATCACCTTGAACAGCTTTCAGTTCTGCTTTCAGCTTGGGTTTTTGTTGTTTTCATTTGCCCAATTATCAGCAAGTACTTAGCATTTCCAATAGTCACTTGGCTTCGGGACATGTGTGACAATGCCTTATTGGGCAAAGTTCATGTTAAATGACGGACATCTTTTTTGGCTACACTGTAGGATTTGGACAGAGATTAGCTAGACATATGCCTTAATCCAGACAGGGTTTTGGCTGTAAGCTAAACTATCTCTGCCTTTCTATAGATATATATATATATATATATGTACTTTAAACTGGATACTTAAGAAAGACTTTTGCAAAATCAGTAGTACAATCTATCTCTGTTCTACACATGTTTAAAGCTACAATAGTGAATTATAATCAACAACATTTGCATTTCACATATCTTGGTATACAAACAGTACTTTCTGAATTAGAACCAAGGACGAAAATACTTCACCATCTGATAGCTCTCTCATTTGCTCAGAACTGCAAACTAATAAAACATGTTTGTTAATCTCGTAAGAGTTTACCAATGATTTAAATCTGAATCCCGAACAGGTTACTGAAAACTCTTAAGTATATTCTATATATTCACAAGTTTAGTAACACCGCGTAATAAGATTTAGCTAACATTCTAAAACTGAGACACACATTATACGATAGATGGTTTTAATTGTTTTAAATAAAGCACAAATTTAGAAGTACCTGTCCGAATTCAGTGGCATACCATCAGAGTATAAAGAAAAAAAACAATAAGTTGTTGTTTTTGTTGGTGCCAATTCTTTTCTTAACTACTTTGTACTATGCTGTATCGTTTACCATGTATGTCTAAATGCTACATGCAGAGATCTTTCCACAAGAACTGACTGATCTACATTATATCATATAAACCAAAAATAGGGACAACAAAAATGGCAACAGGAGAAATAATTGTTGAATGCCATCTGGAAAAATACATGCACAATCATAAACAGACATTTTAGTCTGTTTTTACAAAGGCATTTGAAAGACTTACAGTATGGTAAAGCTCTGAATTTAAGAGTGACAGAAGATTCGCAGCATCTACCATATTTAATATTCATTGTGTTTTGGCATTGAACTCCAAAAGGCCATTAGCAATCCAATAGGTTATCTCACAAAAGGGACTTAATACTTTTGACAACTGTGCTGTCAAGAACTCTGGCATCTTTCCTCAACAAATGTAAAAAGTTTTCCAAATACTGAAATTTTTAAAAAATAAATATCTTTGTCATTTGAAGCAACATGTGAGTAATGAATTAATAGCTGAAAACAGATGGAAAAAAGTACACAGATTTGCAGTTCAACATATGGATGGCATACAACTAGCAATGTAATTGAAATTGCAATAGCAGAACACAAAGATTAACTTTAAACATGGGGGGCTGTGAGGGGGAGTTTGGGTGGCGGCTTAAGAGGTGGTTAGGTGGGGGGTGGAGAGGCTTACAGTTTTGGCAGAGGACAAGCCAAAATGAATCCTAAATCAGCACCACTGATTCACTGTGTCTTCAAGGACATTCATTCAAATGTGGTCCTTTCATAAATGCCTCACATTGAAATGTTGCTTCCTAAAGGAATACTAACAGCAATCTCAAAATACTATGGATTTTCAGAAAACTATCAGATTTTCCAAGAATTAGTGCACTATAATTAACAGCATTTAGCAGAGGAAGAAAACTCAAAGTACCCCAGTAGAGATATTTCATCATCCACTTGCATCCATTCTAATTTTGGCAGAATAGACAAGGAGATAGTCTGAATTTTTTTGTCATAATGAACAAAGGGAATTTTGCAATGCGCCAGCATCACACAACTGATATTCGATAAAACTGAATTCCTGTTCTTTCTGAAGCCATGTATAACTATCTAATACATTGCCATTTGAATAGGTCTTCAAACTGGGCTGAATCCAGTAACACTCCAAAACATAGAAAACAAGGCTTTCTTGTGTGAGGTTTCTCATTTGGCCTCTCTCTATACTGACATTAAAGGGCAACTTTACATTCTGGAACACAAAGTAGGAGATGCTCCAGGACGTCTTCCTGCACTTTTACACTGCTTACAGGGTAAGCACTCACCCACAAATCATCCCCCTCCCCGGTGCAGTTTAAGATTAAACAAATGACTGGAAACATATTTCTAAGACTGTACTCTGAATCTTTGCCGCATCAAGTTATTTTTACATGAAGAAAAGAAAAGCATACGCATTGTATGGGAGGCAGGCTTTAGGAACTATTTTTGGGTGTAAAAAGAAAGACTGACTGCAACTCTAGTGTGTTTTTTTTTATATATATTGAGGATGAGAGCAAGAGACCCTCCCCTTAAGTGCACACACAGTATAGTTAATGAAGGTGATACATGACTTTAGTCTCAGTTAAGCTTAATGTGTTAACAATATGAACAGGGAGTAGGTTTTAGATAAGCTGTTTTTCAAGATATCTTGTAGCCGTACACTCTTGCTCTTCCCTGAGGTATCCGGCTAAATACCAGACTCGTGCAGCATCTAATGGGAAAGAAGTCTGACTCAAGAGCTTAGCAATTAAGATGATGTACCATTGAGATACAGGACATCATCTCTAAACTTTCAAATGCTGTTTTCAGATTCAGTGTTTAACATGTTGTTCTGACCTACTGGTTTAAATAGTTGCATGTGAGCTTTTCCTGTTGGTATGTGGCAATAACTTTACATACAATGATTGAGGTAACAAGTTCTTGAAATACTTGGATCACAGATTGCATCTAGAAATTACAGCTGGGCAAATAAAGAGGACAATTTTATTCAGTCAGTTATGTAAATGCTAAAAAGGCTTACAGCAGTTGCTTTTCACTTACAAAATTAAAGGCACAAGAAGATTAGTGCTTCCTTTTAGAAAAAAATCATTACATTTTAAAGGCGATATGTAGACAGGAACTAATATGTAACACTTTATAGGTTGCCATCATTGAAACATAAGAAGGCACCTCCAAACACCATTTGCAAAAACATACATTTATGTACACAAACGTACGCAACTGCCCCAGAGGAAACAGTTTAGATCTAATATTTCACAAACTACATTATGCATAGACCACTGAAAATCTATATAAAAATATTCTAATGATGGTCATTAATGCAATGCTGTGCATTCCCAATGAGTAGAAATCAATGATTACATAAGTGGTTCTTGAAATCACATGAATCGCTGTTTCAATTTCCCAACAGAACTTTTGGCTAGACTCCAATTCTATAAGGTTGCTCTATGCCTCCCACCCTCACACAACATACCAGAATAATGGTTGCCACATCTCATTTAGCAACGGTATCTACTGCCTGATATTTCATTCAGAATATAGAGACAATAAGCAGTGAACCCATGCCCTGTTTTTAAAAGCTGGAAACGACATTACTATTATTTTGGCGAGTAAAACGATGGATGTGTAATCTGTGCAATGAATGGGACCACTGTCTAGACATGTGTATTATTGTGAAGTGCATGGAAAAATATCTGCAGAAAGTACTACATATTCATGCCTATGTGTCTTTGTTCCCTGCATGTGTACTGCACTCAACAGCTGTTTGACGAAAGGCGCTGTCAAATATAAACTGCCTACCTATAAATATTAAGGAAGAGTACAATCAAAGTCCTAAACACGAATGACAATGTAAAGCAACTCAAAAACTCCTCTACATAAACAGTTTTGCTGTTGCCTCAGACAAAACTGGGTCTGTTTGATAGCCTTGCAGCTTGCAATATTGCAAGCATGGCATAGAGTTCCCAGCCTAAAAGGGTCAATTAGTTTTCTGCACAAACTAATAGAATCTGGTTAAACTGCATAAACTGAATAGACTTTCACAAAAATAAGATTTAATCAAAGTTATTTTTGCACTGATAAAGTATGGATGCTAACAAAGCAAATGTAATTCATAAGCTTATGGTGCAATCCAACTACGTTCCATCAGTTCAAGAACCTTTTCAAGTGAACATGGAAACTTTATAAACACCTTCAAAATAAATGCTAAAACAAAACCGTTATGCAAAATGTAAAACAAACGTAATTTGTTTTTTGCACAGAAATGGTATGTATAATCTGAAGATTTCTAGTTTAAAATAGAAAATGGGTCTTATTCACGAAACCACTATGTTTTTAAAAAATAAATCCTGCTACAGTATAAAATAATCCCTGGACTATTTCTGTTTACATATACAACTACAAATATATAGGATATATACATTTTTGTCAAAGGTTAAAATGTCTACAGTGCATGATTTGTATAAGTCTTATTAACAATGCACCTTTTATATGCACAATTAGAAGTATACATATTCTGCTGAACTCACATTAACCTTTCTGGCCAACATAAATCATTACTGAGAGCAAGAACATACAAAAGAAGCGACATTAATTACCCAAATAAGGGTGTAATGTTTTTCTAGCTTATTACCTCGGTTTGCTACACTTGGGGATTTTTGGCAACCATTGCGCACAAAGATACTGCTTTTTTTGGGGACAACCTGCTTTCAGATTTGCAAATTGATTTTGCTAACTATAAAAATTATATTTTACATCTATTTAGGTACACAAATTAAAAACATTGACTCCAAAAAATATTATGGACTGTAACAAGTGACAAATAATCTCTCTTGCAAAAACGAGCACTCTTCTCCCGCCTTATTTAACAAAGTTGTACATTTCACCTAATTATTCTACTTCCTTGGATTACTACACTATTCCTTGATCATTGCTCTATTTGAGTGCATTGCAGATTAAGTGGGACATTTAAATTTGAATTTGTTTTTTAAATGACGTGGACTGCAATTAGGTGTGTAGGGTTACAATACTAATCAAAAGCATCAGAATATATTACTGATGAGTGTAGGGCCACACAAAAAAGAAAGAAATCAAACATTCTTATAGAATAATTGATAGCCCTAGTCTCGGTTTACATTGAAAAGGGAGAGAAAATGCACACAATCCATATGTCTACCTTTTTATAGGAAGAGCTTGACAATTACCTCATAGTTTTAGCTGGACTAATTTCTATGAAGCTGAAATAATGTCAAAACATTTTCTACGGATCCACGCTGAAAGAAGCCAAACAAATAGTATCCAAATGCAAACTGCCATATAAATAACTGGACATGAAATGTACTTTCTATATCCGAAGTGGTGTTGGTTTACAGTTATATTTATTTTTCGGCATACAAATTTGTGATTGCCGGACGGTCATATCGTATTTTAGTGGAAACTGTGTGCAGCAGCTATTACACTGATCGGCGAATAGACTGCCGTTTAAAATGTAACCTTTTTTGTAATCATTTCATAATTTCTTCCAATTGTACAGATGACCACTGAAACCTCTTAGTGTTCAATAATGAATTTCTCTATATTTCATGAGCCACTTTGATTTTAGGATCCCATTAAATATCAACGTTAAATTTCTTATTTGGCAAGTCTCTGATGTTGTCACATACTTGATAAAGGTTACCTGACAATTATTTATCAAGTTATTCGAGAGAAATATTTCCCTGAAGAGTGGCGCATCGACATAGACATCAGAATAAGTAGAAAGGAACAGCTCTAGTGTCCTTATGACTGAGACCCAGGTGTCCAACATCTTACTAATGCAAACAAAACAATGAATAAACACTATGCATTGTTTGATGTAAAATAACATTTAGCCAAAATAATGTATGTATTTGTGTCTTCAAATTTGAATACTGCTGTGCAAATTAGGTGCACTCAAATCTGGTACTACATTAAAACGGCCTAGCTTTTCTCAAAATCATCTCAAGTCTACGCATAAAAAAAATGTATATTTTAAAAGTTTCAAAGGTGCTCTAGATTAGACACGGTTTAACTGTTCAGTGCCTTTTACATGTACAAATCTTTGTTTGTGTTTACTGTCAAAAAATAAAAATTAAAAAATGACAAACTTATGTGCCATACACCATCTAATTGTAAACGTACATTTTAAGGCTGCAGTACTAAATTTCTTTTGCTTACAGATATTTTCATTCTTCCTCTGTTTTCTACTTTAAAACGGTTGCTTCTGGTCAAAAGGGATGTGTGTGAAGCCTACCATAGCTATGTAAAAATCTCCATTTAAATAAAATTCCAGAATTATCTTTACATAATGGATATATTAATCCGCTGTAAAAGATTTCTTTTTAATGGCATAACAATTTAATTTTTCATCCAGATTGTAGGGTGAATGGCAAAAAAACTGCTTCTTTATGTTCTGCAAACATTTATTCTTTCAAAAGTACAAAAAGTTTAAAAAAACACAAGTAAAGTGAATGGTTAAACTCGAAAGAAATGTTGACCAACTTTGTTAACATAGGTAGCAATGGTACTTTATGTTAACATAACGGGATATCAAGGGGACATGCAACAAGGACTAAAAAGAACAAAGCATAGACGTCCTATAACAATATAAAGAAAATATACACCAATTAAATCCCTATCCCAATCTTTTCTATTTAAAATCTGCTTGCAAAACCTATTTATGAATCCTTCAGTTGTATTGTATTATATATATTTTTTTAAATGAAATTGGTATGTCGATATAGACAATTTAATGTCCAAGTCATAGTACATCCATGAATTGCCTATTTTAACCTTGTATTGTAATTTTTATGCCTTTTATGATTTTTAACAAATCGAATAAAGTGTATTTGACTGACCGTCCAAGTCATAAAGGACATTAAAAGATAAATTATGCGGCTGGATCTAAAAATTATACCCATTTAATTTTCCTTAAACCAAGTTTAGTTCTGCATTTGTTTCACAACAGTCAACAAAGTTTATAAAATAATTCCATTTACTGTGTGGGCTGTTTTACTAGAGTATGGGCTTTAAATGATGCTGGTACCAATGTTTAATGTATGCTTTTTGCGCTATTCCTAATATATATATATATATAAAACAATTAAGTTTCCTGGCCTTTATTATTTTAAAAAAAATTATTTACAGATATCAGACTAGCAAACCTATTTCAATAATATACCGTAAGAACAGAACCTACAAGCCTTGCCTCAAAAAACAAAATGATTCACTCTTCTTGTGTGCTTTCTTTAGCATAAAAAGCAAAAACCCAATTATTAAGTTGAAAATACATGCAAGCAAATTTTATTTACCTTGCAAGAAAAATTATTTTGCAATTTGTTTTCCATTATAGTAGTTAGGAAATAGATCAGTCAACTAACTTGTCCAAAGATAAATTACTTTTTATGAGGATTTTAGACAGGATTTATGGGGTCTTTCAATATACAGGCTACATTTTGAGGTTCATTTTGAGGTTCATGATTCATACAGCCTGGTCCTTTAGATTGCAAGGCTCACATAATGTTGAGATCTTTACTACCAGTTTTTGGGCCCACAAGTTCACTGGGTCTTTCTATACATAATATTGAGAAACCAGATTAATTTGTTGCCAGTGACTTTAATTTATTTCTGCTATTGCAACTGTGTGCTTAGCACACAACATTGTATAAGCAAAAGGCCTCGACAAGCAATCAATTCACCGGTCTGATCGCTTTTGTGATAATTCAAGACTTACTGGGTGGGTGCATATGTTTGTTTCCTCTTCAAGAATACCACCCAGAATTGCATTTGAAATAATTAAATGAACGAGGTAAGATGTCACCAGAAAACAATCTTTCAAAACAAAGGCAAGATGTTCACATAAATGTATACCTGAATATCTGATAGCTTGTCAAACTTAAGCTTTACATATCAGTGTTTATACTTCTAAGTAAGGTAATGTCTAAAAAGACAAATGCTCTGCAAAAAGCTATAAAATAATGTATGGCACTTTCAATAAATACTTTAAAGCTTCTTAAGGAAATTCGGTATTTGAAAGCAACTGCTGTAAATCATTTTTAGCCGGTGTAGATAATGCTGAAGAAAAAAATCCATTATGCACAAAGATCATAGCAAAGCATCTTTTTCTTCAGTCATTAAATTCCAAGAGCATCATAAAAGAAGAGACCAGCAAAAGAGAATTCTTCTACCCAAAAACAACGTATTCCTTTTAAAAATATTGGTGCCCACACTTACTCACGGAGAAGAAAGGCAGAAAGCAGCACAGTATCAGCAAGCTAGCTTTCAACCACATTATAAAATTAATGTAAATTCAGTTTTTGCTAACGTGCTCATGGCCGAGGTCACAAGGAAACTTCAATCAACCTCTCGTGAGCTAGACCACAACTGTGCTACACAATGGAAATCAGTGATCACGGTGGAGGCATCAAAACAACTGCTACAGGTCCTTCAGCCATTAGTGGGTTTCCTTTTGTAAAATGTAGGTCAGAGATTTTAGCTTTTAAAGCTAAAATATTGCAGTAAAAGTACCATTAGCTATGTAAGTTCACTGAACAGCAATTTAAATAGCAGGATTATGGACCTAGAAGATTAAGAAAATATTGTGTCACCATTTACATTAACTAGAAATGTAATCTGGACACAACAAAATTACAATGGAAAATTAGTGCTATAGAAATAGGCAACACTCTGATGCCAATGCCTTTAACAAATGTGTTACATTTAGGAGAATCCTGTAATAACAGATAAAAAGGTAATTGGGTGAAATCTTTTCTCTCAACTCAATCAATGTCATAGGCCTATTTGCTGAAGACATCGAAAATGGTTAGATTTTTGACTTATTCTCTGAGCAAAGATCCCATTATCATTTGATAACACAAAAACGACATACTATTCAGAACAAGACAACAAGTAGTAACAGAGTGAAGACAGCCATCACAAAGATTGAATAATGCCCATGTACCTTATATAGGCAGTTATTCTACAACTGTACACAGTTATTTACAATGGTGCATTTTATAAAACAAAACATGGTAGCACTTCCTAAGAGATTTTGGAACTTATTTTTCATTTCTTAAAACTCCCTCGTCATAAAAGCGAACTTACATTAAAATATACTTGCTACAAGACAACACAACTAATAAAATATATAATAAAACTCATACAAGTAGAAAAATCTGAGGTATTTCTGGTTTGAGGTGGTCTGTGGCCATGACGTGCTTGATTTTTTTTTCAGTTCAGACCTCGGAAGCCACTAAACTTGTGTATGATTTTTTTTGTTTTTTTATTATTTTGAACCATTGCATGTTTTGCAAATTAAAAAAATATTTAAGTGTTGAATCGGCAGCATTGGGAACATTCACTGACTAGAGCAGGATTATGGCATAATTGAATAATTTTAGTTAGAATATGCACCACTTTAAGACAAAGAGCTCTAAATCCAGGATAAGGAGAAAGAAATGTCACAACTCAGTTCTATATCACTTCTGAAAATGTATACCCATGTAGAACCTCACCTCAGCTGTACTTTAAGTACTGAAGCAAGGTTGAGCACTTAACCAGATAATCATACCTCTACTAAAAAATTCAAACAAATATTGTGTGGATGTTTTGTGTCACTGGAAGTTTGGGCTGTGCATAGTCACTCAACTGTGTGGCTTTAATCCCTGAACTGCCACAAAGAGAGGAAATACTTTTCCAAATTTACAAATTTGGCATTCACTTATTGAGAAGAAAATGAGTTCTTTTTCTATGCTATCTTCCACAACCAACCATATTGGTTGACACCTTTGCAAATAGTAGATCATTTTTATTTCTTCACCCAAACCTGAGATAGTTAGTAAGAACTGATGTTCACCATGTCCGATGGCCCCAAAATAGGGTTTGACCCACTTTCTCCATGCCCTGTAGATGCTGTTAAAATGCTCTGCCTCAAAAATATCCTTCCCTCTTATTAACAGATTTCCTGAGAAGTAGCTCAATAGCAAACAATGTCTGTCCAAATGCTGCAAAGTCCAACGCAACTCTCTCCCTCCCAACCTCCCGGTTTACTATCCTAATAGATGTATCATTCTCTTTCCCATTCCTTTTTATAATCTGTTACAATGACACCCGTTAGATCCGTAAAAGACACGTCTGCTGTTTTTTGTAGCACACTGTCTAAAAGAAAGGGTAAAAGTGAAAATAATCCTTTTGAGGAAGGTGTATCTCATGTAACAGTCTGAAGGTTTCCTCCAAGGTTTGCAGCATTTCATTTTCTTAAATGGTATGTGGTTTTTCATAGGTCACAGATGTTCTCTGTAGAAGACAGACCAATAAAGAAACCTAGAAAATGCAGTAAAAACTGAAATGTTTGAGGTTCTGAGGTACCTGCACCTTTCCTGCATTCATAAGTCGGCACCTGAATGCTTGCTGAGATGTCCGTTTACTTTAATACAGTAGAGCAATGTGCTGGTAAAATTGATCCAATCCAAAAATAATAATAAAAAAGTCAAGATAAAATAGCAGCTGCATTCATTTGTTTTTTTTCTTTTGTGTTTTTTTTTTTCAAATCCACCGAGTCTGGAAAGACAGAAGTGAACAGGGTCTCAGATACTAGACTCTTTGGGTGGTAAGTCTACGTTAGTGACGGATGTCACAATAGAAACAAGGCAGTCAGAGGTAGTGCCATTAACTGATTTGCGAATTTGAGAAATACGCTCTTCGACACAGCCTGCTGAGAGTCGAGCCTCCGCATCATGGTCCCAACATTCTTCAACTGTTATGCAGAGTTGCGCCAAGCCCTGTAGATGAAAAATGAATTAAAGAGTTTAAGCACTCAGACAGGCAACACCATATTTTATGACCAATATAGACATTTAATACACCTTCACATACTTCATTATAGGAAACATACAGCAAGTCAAAATAACCTTTTATAAAACATAAGTTAATAGTGTTCTAGCATTGATAAAAAAATAATGGTACCTACAATAATCCCTGCTGGCCACTGAATTGTAGCAGCGGATTTCCAAAACACTTCTAACAAAATACAAACCTCAAATGTATGTTTTACAGGACAGGCTGATATCCCTAGGCCAGTAGGGCAGTATCCACGTGTTGGACAAAGTAAATATCAGTAACCTGACACTACTAGAGCACACGCTATCTTTTGACAACATTCAAATAGGAATGCAAAGTAAAAATCTGAGATAAACGAGATCTATTCTTTAAGAACCATACTGAACGAAGTCATTTTGAATCCTTATAGATGGATTTCAGTTCAATGACTATAATGTATGGAGGCCCCCACGAGCTGATTAGCGGCCAATTATGTTAACCTTCAAATGGACAGTCTGACACATTTGGAAACCCAGGAGAATTTCTAAATAAATACACAGTGCCTTTCTTTGAGCATTCTAGTAACTTAGGGGTCGCATATATCATGCTATTTACCGGTCGCAAATGTGAAAAAGTTAGCGACCGGTAAAATGCATTTTTGTATGTATGAATTCCAATTTGCGATTTGGTAACCTGTTACTGAATCGCAATTTGGATTTGCGAATACATGGCAATTTGGTATTGGAAAGGGACATGTTTAGGGCGTCCCTTCCTAAATTGCAGCGGTATGCAAGAATGTTATGCGAGTGAAATGCGGTCACAAAACATTAGCATTACCACCTACTTCAAGTAGGTAGTATCCCATTCGCAAATGGGAAAGGGGTCCCCAAGGAAATCCTTCTCCTTTGGGAATGGTAGTGAAGCACAAGTTACTACTTGTGTAACGATATATCTGTAAGAGACATTAGTTAGTGATAGATTCCTTACCTTAGAATATCCCCAGGCGTCACTGGATCCTGAAATTTTAC
The DNA here is from genome assembly GCF_964263255.1 of Lissotriton vulgaris. Classification (NCBI taxonomy): domain Eukaryota; kingdom Metazoa; phylum Chordata; class Amphibia; order Caudata; family Salamandridae; genus Lissotriton; species Lissotriton vulgaris. The sequence continues at coordinate 616,506,989 of NC_141698.1, forward strand.
TTCGCAGTACCCCTGCGCGCCAGTAGGTGGCGTCCTGCGGCTCCGCGCCAGTCACTGGTGTCCTAGGTGCTGAGATGACGTCACGGAGACTACTTAGGCGCCATCCATGCGCTGACGTCAGTTCTGTACATGATTTTCCGCGCCAGGAACGCAGAGCAATGCATGATACTGACCACTGATGCATAAAACTAGGGCCCTAAAGGGGATGACCTTAACCCTAGTAATCAGTTCGCAGAACGGGGAGGATGGGGGGGGGCGGTAAGGAATCTATCACTAACTAATGTCTCTTACAGATATATCGTTACACAAGTAGTAACTTATGCATCTGAAAGACACGTTGGTGATAGATTCCTTACCTTAGAATAGATACCCCAGCAATACCAACCTCAGTGGTGGGTCTGCGAACAAAATTACACCAGAAAGTCACAGAGAACAGAACGGCCAAAGCTGTCTCTATGGACTTGACTGTCAAGGCAGTAATGCTTGGTAAACGTGTGCAGCGAGGCCCACGTAGCTGCCTGACAAATGTCCTGCAAGGGAACGCCGCGTTCAAAGGCAGTAGTGGCTGCCATTGCCCTGGTGGAATGGGCAGGCAGCCCCACAGGAGGCTCCTTCTTAGCCAACGAGTAACAGGTTTTAATGCAGAGAGCGACCCACCGAGAAATGGTCCGTTTGTGCACGGCCCGACCTTTTTTGGCACCCAAGTAGCCAACAAAGAGCTGGTCATCCACCCGGAACTGCTGTGTGCGCATCAGATAGAAAGAGCGCACGCTTTGGGTCTAGACGGTGGAGCCTCTCCGCCTCTTTAGAAGGATGTGGAGGGGAAAGAAGTGGGCAAAGTGATGGTCTGCCTGATGTGAAGGGTTTAACAACCTTTGGCAAGAAAGAAGGATGGGTCCTTAAAACCACCTTGTCCGGATGAACAGACAGGAAACTTGGTTTAGAAGATAGGGCATGGAGCTCACTCACTCTTCTGGCAGAGGTGAGAGCAACCAGGAAAGCAGTCTTTAAGGTGAGAAGACGTAAAGGACAGTTGTGAAGTGGCTCAAAGGGAGCGCACATCAAATAAGTCAACACAAGAATCAAGTCCCACTGAGGCATTATAAACGGGACCGGAGGGAACGTGTGTATAATGCCTTTCAGGAAACGGGTAACAACCGGGGACTTAAAGAGAAGGCTGATCAGGAAGGCGGAGATGGCAGAAAGAGAACCCTTGATAATGCCCGTCGAGGAGCCCTGCAGGGCCAAGGAAAGAAGGAACAGAAGGACTTCAGAAAGAGGGGCAGAAAGGGGATCCACAGACTTAGCTGTGCTCGATGACACAAACTTGTTCCGCCAGCAGGCGTATACCGTTTTTGTGGAAGGGACGCCGGGCTGCCAGAATGACATCACAGATTTTGGGTGGTAGGTTGAAACCTGTCAACTGTCGCCACTCAATCTCCACACATGGAGGTGGAGGCTGGACAGGTTCGGGTGGAGGACAGTCCCCTGCTGCTGCGACAGAAGATCCTCCCGAAGAGGCAATCAGATCTGGGGATCGATCACCATGCTGAGTAGCTCGGGATACCAGTATCTTCGTGCCCAATCCAGAGCCACAAGGATGACTTGGGCCCAGTCACGCCTGATCTTCAGCACTCTGGGCAGAAGTGGTATAGGTGGAAAGGCGTATAACAGACCGCAGCTCCACTCACGACGAAAAGCGCCTCTGAGGGAGTGTCACCTAGGAAATTCCAAAGCGCAGACCTGATGACATTGCGCGTTATCTTCGGTGGTGAATAGATCTAACCAAGGCTCTCCCCACTGCAGAAAAAGACCTTGCGCCACGTCCGAGTTCAGAGCCATTCGTGATCCATCAAGCACTGGCAGCTGAGTTAGTCAACACTGACATTCAGAGAACCTGCTAGGTGTTGAACCACCAAGGTAATGCCTTGATGTTCCAGCCATGTCCAGAGGCGCACTTCCACGGACAGAGGGAAGGAATGCCTTCAGTGCAAGTCGGATCGCCCGCAGCACCAAAAAGTTGATATGGAGGCGGGACTCCGCCGGAGACCAGAGGCCTCTGATCTCCGCCTCTCCCAAGTGGCCTCCCCCTCCCAGGAGGGACGCATCAGTCACCACTGTGTGCTCCGGTTGGAGAAGGGGAGAGGGATCTGACACTAACTCACTCATGATTCGGGAGCCACCACTGCAATTTTTGAGCAGTGTCCTCCGAGATCTGGACATGATCGGACTGGTTGCCCTGATGCTGTGCCCACTGGAACTTCCGGACTCACTGCAGCGCCCGCATGAGCCATCTGGCATGTCGCACTAGCAGGATGTAGGAGGCCATGAGGCCCAGAAGCCGGAGGGTCATCCTGACTGAAACCCGGGATAGAGGCCGTATGATCGGAATCATAGCCTGAATATCCCGGACTCATCACCAGTGGATTGCGGGTGCGAGAGTTACAGTTAGTACAACTAACTAGAACAGAGAAATTTCAATGGTTTTGTATGAGTGAAATGTCCAGCTAACTATAACACCCCTGAAACCTATGGTTTTTTCAATTAATTTCCAAGGTGTTTTAAATGATAATTCCTAACTATAACCTGCCCGAAACCTATGGTTTTTTTCAGTGAATTTCAAAGTTTTTTTAAAAAATAATTCCTAATTATAATGTTCATTAGGCAGATCTGTTTTTTCTATCTTTTTAATTATCATCCCATCCTCAACGTAGTAAAAACTGCAAATATCACCACTCTTCATTTGATTCCTTCCGCCAACAAAATCGCAACAAACTACTAAAAAAACAGGCGATAGCTCCACTTACCAGTAACAAATTAACATCAACATTTAACTGGTGTAAGGAAGTCGACTATCTACTGCGTGAATGACAGCCAACTCACACCCATATATGTGATAGACGTACTAACATGCACCTCCGACACCCAACAAAATCACAACACCCAGCACCACCACTACCACAACCACAACAACCACCCCGGATTCCTCCCCCCTACTACCTCAGAGGCAGCACAAAACAGGACAACGGACCTTCCCAAGATACCATATCCTCTCAACCGCACAATAGCTGAATGTTCAGAGATGTGGCAACCAACTATGTATAAGGGAGTAAATTCGCACATCAACAATAATTTACAGAAACCCTAGTGTACCAGTGATATGCTATACACAACTCATTATAGAAACAAAAAACTTTTCCATGCGAAAATATAGTATTGATACCTGTAGTGTACTGCATAGTGGATGCAAGCATATTATCTCACACTCTGGGGAATAGCTCGGTCATGTAGCTGGGTTGTCTCCCCCCCCCCCCCCCCAAAAGCAGAAGCGGAGTGGGCTGGTCCAACGTACGCAACTCCAGCATAAGAGTATAAATAATTAACCCATGTCTTGGGCGTGGCTCACTTCTGCAAAGAGAAAAGACTGCCACAGCGAAGGTCCTCACCCTGTCACGTGGCTGCCGCCATGACCACGTGCCTCCTCGATACAGGCCCATTCCGAACTCAACGCCACAGAACCGCAGACTTATGTCTGTATCGACTACTGCCTTCGATCTACACTACGGACAGCAGGGTTTACAGCTTGACTTCAGCTTTGGATCTACACTACGGACAGCATTGAATCCAGCCTTTCTTTATTTAAGGCAGAGACAGTTGTACTATAGGTCTTCCGATTTTGTAAAAGGAGGTGACAAAAAGCATTCGTCTATAACTGTGCTGACTACTGCCTTCGATCTACACGGCGGACAGCAGGGTTCACAAATTGAATTCAGCTTTGGACCTACAGAACAGACAGCATTGAATCAAGCCTTGCTTTATTTAAGGTAGACACAATTGTACTATGTCCTCAGATTTTGTTAAAGTATGTGACAAAAAAGCATTCCTCTATGTTTGTGTCGACTACTGCCTTCGATCTACACTACGGACAGCAGGGTTCACAACTTAAATTCAACTTTGCATCTACACTACGGACATTAGGGAATTCATCCTTGATTTTTTTAATGCAGAGACAATTGTACCGTATGTGTTCTGATTTTGTTAAAATAGGAGACAAAAATTATTTGTCCATATCTGTGCAGACTACTGCTTTTAATCTACAGTGCGGACAGCAGGGTTCACAACTTGAATTCAGCTTTGCATGTACACTACGTACAGCATGAAATTTAGCCTCGATTTATTTAAGGCTCAGATAATTGTACTATATGTCCTCAGATTTTGTAAAAGGAGACGACAAAAGAAATTCTTCACGTCTATGCTAACTACTGCCTTCAAACAAAAGTGAGGATAGCAGGGTTCACTACTTGAATTCAACTTTTGATCTACACTACGGACAACATGAAATTCAGCCTTGCTTTCTTTAAGGCAAAGACAACCGTATTCTATGTCCTCAGATTTTGTTAAGATGCGACAAAAAACATTCCTCAATTTCTGTACTGACTACTACCTTCGATCTACATTGTAAGGCCTCACGATTCAGGTGGAATGGCGATTGCACATGACGCATTCAAATAGGCAAGAGACATTGTACCAGTGCAACCCCCCGAACCACGAATCATTGCAGGGTGCGCACACACTCAGGTACCACTAACTCACTGCACCACAAGTCATCTCCCCGTGGCCCTATTAAGACAGAATTCATTAGGCAAAAAACATTGCTCCCAGTGCAGCTGGCCCACGCCACGCATCATCGCTGGCTGCGTAGACGCTGAGAGCCACACCTACCACTAACTCTATACAGCTAAAGTCAATGCCACATGGCTGTGGGCCCTTCTTGACGACTGCCTCCAGTCGGTACTGCGAACAGTAGGGCTCACAATTCAAGATTAGTACCGATGCAAATTGTGTAAGAGACTAGAATTGGTTAAAAAAACACAAATGCTCCCAATCTGCAACAACGCCACCAGACATACGTACCCATTTTAAGAAAGTTAGAATGCTCTGCATGAAGTGCAATAGTTTAATTTGTTATGGGAAGCAATCAGTAGGCCTAGTTTGCAGAGCAATTGATAACCATTGATGGTAGTTTTTTTCCCCCCCTCAAAGTTCATGCAGTCCAGTATGCAACATTCAATGCTTTGAGTACAGACCGCTCGGACCACGCATCATCGCAGGGTGAGCACACGCTGAACACCAGACATAACACTAACTCAGTGCACCATAAATAATCGCCACGTGGCCTTAAGGCAAAATTCAGTTGCCAAAAGACGTTCTTACCAATGCGCTCTGCCTGAACCACGCATCATTGCAGGCTCCACACAAACCGATCCTACCTTAGTGCACCACAACTCATGAACCCTTTACGATAGAATCTTCTGTGTATTATTTCACATATAGTGTTTCTGCCTTTGTACAGCAGAAGTCATAAACCGTTTATGATTGAATATCTGTGTATGATATCATGATTACTATTCTACTTGTTACCAACAGCAATGTAATAAAATGGAGTCGAGCACACGTGCCCGTACCCACTTCAACTATCTGTGTCTGTGTACTTATTATGTTTGTAAAATGCTGTTCCTGCGCCCTACCACATTATATTGTGCTGTAAACAGCGTATGCAACCATCTTACCTCTGCCAATAACAAAAACTTCGATTATATAACTTTCTCTCGCTCATTCTACAAATACGAACGTACAAAGTGGATCATTACATTACTGCAAAGAAACTGTATAGTCCATATATAAATGTGTAATATTTCTTGTTTTTAAGCATCGACCCAAAACTATAACAACAATTTACATGACCACCGTATTTACAGTACATTTTCAGGCATGCGTTGATTACGTCATTACTCTACAATAACAGGATGTGGACGCGACTCCGCGCCTCGAACAATGATTTCCAGCACCAAGTTCGACAGTACACCTGAATGACCACATACGGATATATATTATCTGCCCTTCATGTGCCAAAAACTGCAACCTAAACCTTTCACAGCCCTGTTTTACTACAGCTACAACACTCCACTGAATGTACAATAAACATTAATATTCGCAGAAATGCATCATGTTCACCATCTTTTATGTGTGCAACTATGGATGAATATAAGGTCAATGATACCCCGTACTTTCCATGCTAGTCATATTGTGGGACTTTACAGACATAATGACACATTTGTGTGTACGACCCGGGTGTCAGCAGCACTACAACAAGGACACCTGAATCAGTTGATTTTTCATATAGCTCACGACGGAACCACGCCCATAGCTCCGGAGTCATCGTTCACAGCCTCGCGCAGCACTGGCATATGTTAGTCCAGCCCACTCCGCCTACGCTTCCAAAAAAACACAACAATGCTACATGGCCTAGATTTCCATTGTAGTGATTTCTTACTTCCAGGTCTAGTTGTCAGAATGGCGCACACACACTCCCTCATGGCTGGTATACACCCACACCACACCAATCCAGCACATACGTCACTACACACGTGACCGTACAAATAAAAAACACGGGGCGCACGTGCTCTATGCCATTTTAGAGTTGCTCGCATCGCAAGAGCTGTGATGGCCCGTCCTAGTGGTTCGGGCGCCTCATGAGGCCCGAACCACCAAACAGGGGGGCCCACTATCATTTGCGTGGCCTCTTTGTTCACTGAGTTAGTGGTACCGCAAGGACTGAGCGGGTGAGGAACCTGCGATGAAGATAGGCGCACGAAACAGTGATATCAAGACTCAGCACCATATGTGAGACTTCTTGGTGGCAGAGCGGGACTGCATAAAGTAGAAGGTGCCCTGTCCATGAAAAGGTGAGCAGTGAGGCCTGGGTGCGCAGTGGAGAGAGCAGATGGGGTGTAGCAGACTGCATACAAAAGGCAACGCAGCGATTAAGGCTTACGCAGTTGTATATACTGTATCTTATTGCATTTGTATTTTTTTTCCAATAGCAGGAAGGTTTTTATAATTGGTCAAATCTCCGTCACTCGTGATGATTGAAACCACATGTATCACTGCGCACCACTTGCTTTCACAACTGGATGGAAAACATTACTACTATACTAATTGTTAAAAAAAAAATTGAAGCCTGTTAAACAAGTTGGAACTGTTCAAATAGTTGCATTTTTAATGCAGGAGGGAAGGTGTGTGAAAGGGCGATGTAATTCTACTCCACATTAAGATACTAACAATTATCAATCATAACATCTTTCTTTTACTATCTTTTAGATGCAGAGCTTCAGGGTGCATTATGTCCCGGCACGTGGTTAAAGACACATCGGTGACAGAAAGGTGAGCTGCGAATATTCTTTATAGTCACTCTCTCACTTCCTCTCTCCTGTGATAAAAAAAAATGACGCATAATCTTATCTTCCCTTTTTTATCTAACAGGTTGTGTTTAACAAATTGGCCATTGTCTAACCCAGGGTGGTGTGGAGTGCAAAAAAACGATGGATTTGGGCCCAGATCTTTGGACTGGGGTGAATGTGTGACATTGATCCACATTCTGTCCATCACCTGTTTTGTTTGCAATTGCCGCCATAAGTGCGCTGGGGATGCTCAGACGTGGGTCCCAGGCACTCCACACCACTGGAGTCAAGCTAGCCGGGCTGATGAGGTGTTACCTCGAAACCGGTCCGGTCCTCGGATGCTTGATTCCGTTCTGGGAAGGACATGGCTTTTGTAGTTCGGACTGGACTGTTCCCATGGGGCACTGGGTCAGAGCTGATTTGCATATCGCTATTGTCTAACCCAGGGTGGTGTGGAGTGCAAAAAAACGATGGATTTGGGCCCAGATCTTTGGACTGGGGTGAATGTGTGACATTGATCCACATTCTGTCCATCACCTGTTTTGTTTAACAAATTGGCGTCCCCGCCCGCACCCCCCCCCCCCCACCTCTAAAGCTCAACATATGAGGATTCTGCGATGATGCGTGGCGATCGTAACAAGGCATAAGAAGGCTGCTTCGACACTTGGTGGACCCTCTTTGAATCACGTCAATGGCACAAGGTGAGCAAATAAGCTTGTTTCCGAAGCAACGAGAAGTCACCTGTGGGCGGAGAGAGTGGATAGTGTGCAGCAGCCTGACTGCATAGGAATGTACAATTACCTCCGGGCAGTGAGAATGGATAGGTTGCAACTTTGAGTGCGCAAGAAAAAGACACTCACCTCCAGACTCTGCCTGGGTACGCAGAAATGAGAACTCACCGCTATGCAGTGGGAGTGCATGGGGTATAGTACTCTGGGAGAAAAAGAGCGCACAGACACCACCTTGCAGTGAAAGTTCATGTAATACAGTATCCTGAATGTCCAAAGACAAAGCAGAAATATACTTGTGCAGTTGTATGTACTCTGCTATTACTAACTCTATACTATCTTTCAGATCACTAAACTTGTGTGCACTATGAACCGGCACGTGCTTGGACACACAACGGAGGCAAAAAGGTGAGCTACGACGATTTTCTCCAGTATTAACACTACCTCTCCTGCTCCATCTTTTACTTTCCATCTCTCACACTTTTAATGTTTTTTTTTTCTCTTTCTCTCACTCTCTCTCTCACATTGTTTCTCTTTTTAAGTTATGGACGCTGCCGTCCACTCTGCCACTCTGGCGGCTGGATTTTGAACAGCGGTCCCGTTGAGCAGTGGGCGCGTAACTTCGAAAGCGACATTTGGTGTCTCTGTGGGAATTGTGTCTGAACCACCATTAACTGCCCGAGTAGACAATTGGAACATCCCGTTGAGTAGTGGGCGCGGAACTTCGAAAGCGACATTTGATGCCTCGGTGGGAATTGTGTCTGAACCACCATTAACTGCCCGAGTAGACAATTGGAATATCCAGGATAGATTCCGACACGCTCTTACCCCGTTTGGATGGTGGGTAAATTACGGTCAAAAAATCCATATCGTCCATTCTGAAGTAAGAGGACAAAGGCCACCCACTGGAAATTCGTGGGTACATGTTCTTGATAGATCTACGGTTTGAAGGTTGTGCCATATATGTCCTGAGGAAGACCCGCAGGTTGAGGCCCCCAGTCACCCCTGAACCAAAAGACGGGTCGAAACGTCGACGCTTCTTTAAATGCAAATTGGACCACTAATCACCAGGAATTACATTATACATGCTATTCAAGACTGTATAAATGAAAAAATAGTGTAAATGAATAGTGGCAGTTTGCTGAATAAGCTGGGATTTTTTAACAGCTTCCATTTAATTAATTGAAATTGTTTATTTTCTGTGTCACTTTTTTCTTTGAGGCTTGCACCCTTTTTCAAAAACCACTACCTTTTTTCCTTTCTTGCACCTTCTTAGTAGCAAATTGCTCTTCCTTTTTACCGTTAGTATTAAAAATGTATAAATGTATATAAATAACCTTTTGCGATGGAGTAATTCATTAAACTCCCTTTTGAATAACTATGGGTTTTGTCAGGTAGTTGCATTGTTTTGATAAATGCACTACAGATTGATTCTTTAGAGCGGATTAATTCGAAGGCTCACTCAATAATGATAAATGTTTAATTTCAGGTACATATTTTGTTGATTCAAAACTTTTGGTTTGGACCACTGTTTTTGATATTAATAAAAAAATCAAGGCTGAATCTAATATAGTCTGCAGTGTAGAACCAAAGCAAAATTCAAGTTGTGAACTCTGTTCGCCACAGTGTTTACACAAGGTAAGCAGAGGGGCATAGATACACAATGCCTCCAATTAAATGCGTTCAAAATAAACAATATTTTCCTGCATAATTACGTGAACTCTCACCTAATTCTGTCTCATCTCTGAATCATTTTAAAGACCTGTTGGTCCATACTGTAAATCGGACACAGTAGGCACTTCCCTACAGACACCTCTTCAACGCGGGCCTATGAGAGAGGTGGAATGTATCAGGCACACTGCAGACGTGCAAATAACCAAATATTGCCAAGTGTTTCATTAATTTGGGATCTTTGACCTCATTCAGTCACATCGATCTAATTTTAAACACTTATTTTTGCAGGTTACCTACCCTCCTTCCATTTGAGTCCATCTCACACTTTGTTTATTATATTGTTATGTTAAAGTTATGTTTCTAGTTATTTATTATATTAAAGTTACGTTTCTAGTTATTTATTGTTGTTTTAATAAAAGTTAATTTTAAAAAGAATATACGTCTTTTTCTGACATTTCACTATTATTTAGTGTGATAATCATATGCTTAGAAAACATTAAACAATTAAAAATAGAAATTATGTTTATAACTAGGAGTATAATACTGAGGCTAACTCTTTACCAACTCTTTACCAGAGTCAGTAGCTGTGATTAACGGTTCCTATGGAAAATGTTAACTCCAGCACAGTAACTGTTTGGATTAGCAACATTGTGTGGTGAACTTGTAACCTGTGTGCTCACTTAAGTGTTACATGAACTGCTACTATGGTAACAGGCAGTAAGTAGTTTGGGGGCAGGGTTGAAAGGTACTGGCTGTACAGAAACCGTTTACCTATTTACCCAGGATTATCTACATGAGAGAGGAAAGCAAACTAAAACAGAACACTGTGTAGCAGATTTACAAGCTCCTTGTGCCACTTTCACGTCACTTTTCCCATGTTAAAAGTGATGCAATAGTGGCGCAAGGGACTTGTAAATCTTCCCTATGACCATTACGAGCAAAAGAAGTACACAACTCTTCGAATTCTTTATCGATCACAATTAGACCGTGTTGCTTCACGATTCACAATGCACTTCACTAAATACTTTGTGTCTATTTAAATGGGAGACGGGATTGTCGACATTACAAAACTTAGGGGCATATTTACAAGGACGGCGTTAAAATTGTCGCAATTTTAACGGCAGCAAACTACAACTAAAACGGCGATAATAGACTACAAAATCCTTCGTTACCTTACCAAAAGTTTTTTTCAACATTGCTGTTTGCTATGCAAGAGTGAGAGCTGAGGCTCTTGCCCTGCCATTGCAAACTTGGGGGCATATTATCAAGGACAGCGTTAAAATGTTCTGGTGTAAACCTGGGCTTCGATTGGAATTCTCACAAATTCTCAAAAGCCTATTATTAATCCATTATGGACGCTTTAACAACACTTTCCTAACGCTAAAGCAACGATAATTTTAACACTGTCCTTGTAAATATGCCCCCCATATATAGCAAGAAATACAGCCATAATTTATGTTCGCAAGTGAAAAGCTTATTAATATAAGACTGTTGACTTAACATCAATCCACCTGGCATATTAAACATGCTTAAGTCTACTTCAGAACAGATGTTAGGATCCGACATAAACCGCAATTAGCAAGAGTTTTCCTATTGGTCCTCAAATCCAGGGCCGCTTTGTAAATACAACGCTATTGTCATACCTACCTCTTCCTTTTTATATTCTCATATAAACACCTACCTTGCCACTGAAAACACCTACATTGCAACTCATTGGAGATAGGAGGCGAGCCCTTAGCAAACCGGCTCCTAACATGCATTAATGCATCTTAGCGTCACCTAGTATAGGGATATTTAATTTTCACCGCATTTTTGGCTTTTTTTTAAAAATTGCGGCGAAATGGCACTTGTTAATGTGCCCTTAAGTTTGCTATGACACAGCGGGAACCTCGACTCCCGCCCTGCCACAGCAAAAAGCAGTGTCCCGGGGTAGACACCCCGAGACACAGCAGGAGCCGCTCCTGGGGGGTAGTGTTCCCCAAGGCTTTCAACTGCTCCAGAATGGAGACCACGTGGTCCCCCCTCTCAAAATATAAAAAGCCCCAGAAGGTGGTAATCCTCGGGGCTTAGACGGACCTTTGAGCTCCCTCACACATTTGTTTTGTTAGCACTGAGGAATGGCGGTTCCCGGGCTACAGGAACTCTCTGGACCAACATCAAATGTAATATTTTAGGCCACAGGATCTGGCCCTCCCAGGTAGCTAATTTTCAAACAAGCACAGGAGCCTACGCTTCGTTTTTATTTTTATTACGGCGGATCCATGCACCCAACGCACATTTCTCAGTCTACCCCCTACCAATAAAAAAAACACAATTTTTTTTGGGACTCTAGGGATTCTTGTGGGACCTTCTAAGCAGATCTAGACCAAAATATTTCTTACATGCCCCCTTTATTCGCTTCTACCGAGGCACAAAATGGCTGCCAACAATTCCTGGTTTCTAATGTTGACAACCACTTGACAGTCACAGTCAATTAGCAAGTGATCGGGACAGTGCGCTTAGAGTGCGCGGATCCACCGAGGCCATAGATATACATGTACTTTTATTTGTAATTTTTTCAGGAACTACTTAACAGATTTACACCATAGAAGCAAAAGGCACGAGTCTGAACCAGGGACTACAACTTTGCCAAATTTGGTGTAATGCTGTTCAGCCGTTCGGGCTGTAGCCGCGATGAACGGTTCCTATGGAAAATATCATGGGGAAAACATGTTTTGGGACCCCCCGTTTTTTCACAGCCCCCGCTTCACGAATCACCCCAAGACTTTCAGGATAGGAGCGGACTGGAGCACCCCACCAGTTTTGAAAATTTCGCGAAGATTGTCAATCAGCGCCAAAGTTATTCCAAATAGAATGTTGCGGATTTCCTATGGAAAATAGGTCCTAACTATAACTACCTACTGGCGACCGCCAGTAGTGTGTGTGTGTGTATATATACATACATATATATACACATACATAAATAAATACATATATACATACACATACACACACATACACATATACATATATATACGTATACATACACATACACACACACACATATATATACATACACATACACATACATACACATACATATACACATATACATATACACATATATACACACATATATATACATACACATACATATACATACACATACACATACATATATATATATATACACACATATATATACACATATACATATACACATATATACACACATATATACATACACATACATACATATACATACATATATATATATACACATACATATATACATATACACACATACATATATATACATATATACACATACATATATATACATATACACACATACATATATATACATATACAAAGATATACACATATACACACATATACATATATATTGCACTCCAATTCCTCCCGATTTAGTCAGGAAGATAAAACAGCACTCGAAGAGGTAAATTGCCAATCACGCTGATTTTATTTTGCGGAAGGGGCTCACACAGACGCGTTTCGGCGTACTGCCTTCGTCAGTGTGTGTTACACAAAATACAAAGTCGACATGTTCATAAAGCTTTCGGATGATTTGGGACATGAACATTGACAAAGGACTTTCATCACTGTGTTCAAAGGGCGCGCCATCTTGGAATGACATTAGATGTATACTGTCACGATCAGTATATATATATATACACTGACAAAACCATAGGTTTCACACCAGTTATAGTTAGCTGGAAATTTTACTGACATAAAACCATTGAAATTCCCACGTTATAGTTAGTTGGACTCACTATAACTTGCGCGCCTGCAATGCACTGCTGATGACGTCACATATTACATCACTCATGACATGGTCAGTGACATCACTCATGACATAGGTTATAGACCACATATAGTTAGGAATTTGCATTTACAAAACCTTGAAAATTCACTGAAAAAACCATCGGTTATAGACCATATATAGTTAGGGATTAGCATTTACAAAACCTTATTTTATTCGCACAAAACCATTGAAATTCCATATATAGTTAGTTGCACTAACTATATATCGCGGACCCGCAATCCACTGCTAATGATGTCACATATTACATCATTCATGACATGGTCAGTGACATCACTGATGACATCACTGATGACAACACCCAGTGACTATATGTTTCTGTAAAGTTAAAATATGTCTTACATATTGAAGAATGAGTGGATGTATAAGTGTCTGGATGAAGAATTTAGTAGGTGCATGACTGACTGTATGAGAGAATGATTAAATGTGTCTCACTGAGTGCATGAGTTAGTGACTAAAGTGTCTTAATTTGGCAATCATTATATATGTTGTTCTGTAAACTGCTGCATGTTTAAATCAGTAGCTATATCAGTAACTATATGGGTTATTGAATGGTTGCCCAAGTATTTGTATGGGAGACTGAGTATGTGTGTGGGTGGCTGGGAGGTGTATGACGCTGTGCATAGATGTGTGAGCATTTGATTCCCTAGGTGTATGGGTTCAAAAGTGCATGTAGAAACAGCTGTATGGAGAGTTGACTGTGTGCATGAGTGTATTGGTGAGTGAATGGATATCTCAGTGCTACATGTCAAAGTAAGTACATATGTAAAACACAGTCCATGTGAGAGTTGACATATATAAATAACTGAACATAAGAGCCAGTGAATGTGAGAGTGGCTGTATGGATCATTGTGAACTTGTATCAGGGATTGTATAAGAGAGTAAATATGTGTTAGTATATGTTTGAATAAGTAAGGTGTGTATATCTGTATAGTTGAGGAAATGGAGGTGTGATTGATTCTTTGCATGACTGACTAGGTGTGTGAGTAACTCCATGGATGTGTGACAGTCTGTGAGTGTCTGTTTACACTGAGTGTATCTAAGGTTATATTACAGTCTGAAGATGTTCATTGTATTATCACATAAATGATATCATCAGTGATGTCATCAATAATGTCAAATGAGATGTCAGTGATGTCATCAGTGATGTCATTTGAGATGTCATCAGTGATGTCATCAGTGATGTTATTTGAGATGTCATCAGTGATGTCACTGACCATGTCATGAATGATGTAATATGTGACATCATTAGCAGTGGATTGCGGGTCCGCGATATATAGTTAGTGCAACTAACTATATATGGAATTTCAATGGTTTTGTGCGAATAAAATAAGGTTTTGTAAATGCTAATCCCCAACTATATATGGTCTATAACCTATGGTTTTTTCAGGGAATTTTCAAGGTTTTGTAAATGCTAATTCCTAACTATATATGGTCTATAACCTATGGTTTTTTCAGTGAATTTCATTGGTTTTTTAAAAGCTAATATCTATAGCTGTAAAATATATTCTTTATTACGTGACGTATCACGTAGCCCGTGAGATGCCTCATGATGCATCGCATAACCGTGACGTATCGTCTCTGCAGCGCAAACAAAACCGCAATCACAATTTTTTTTTCTTTTGCCCCGCGGGGAACTTTAATAGCCCCCTCATCAATCCTAGGGGTTCAGGAGGAGTCTACCTTACCCCTTTCCTTCATTTACACCTTTTTTTTTCCACCTCTTGTCTCTCAATCCCACAGAGAGACAAGATGGCGGCCGCTCCAGACTGTTTACAATGTTAACAGCCAATCAGCTTCACCTCAGACTCCCGTTACACTGCCGGTTAGCTTCCCGGTTAGCTGCCCGGTTAGCGTACCAAGACGCGTCTCTACGGCGAAAAAAATCGGAATTTTCTTATTTTTTTTTGGGCCCCGCGTGGCTCTATAATATCCCCCTCATCAATCCTAGGGGGTCAGAAGGGGTCTACCTTGCCCCCTTTCCTTCATTTCCCCCTTTGTTTTGGCCTCCTCTTGTCTCTCGATCCTACCGAGAGACAAGATGGCGGCCGCTCTGGACTGTTTAGAATGTTGACAGACACCGGAGAGCCAATCAGCTTCGCATCGCAAAGTTCCGTTACGCAAAAAGTACGCGAACCAGAGCGCTGCCCGGAGCGCTGTTACAGATATATATCTTTTTTTGAACGTTAATTTCTCAAAATACACTGAAGCACATATATTGAGACCTAGCAAAGGCACATCGGGCTAACAGTCCCTACAATTTTGCCAAGTTTCGTGCAAATCCATTCAGCCGTTCGAGCTAAAAGTGAGGCCAACCGCCCTATGGAAAAATGAATGGGAAAAACGCGTTTTGGGACCGCCCTTTTTTCTCGGCCCCCCCTTGACGACCCCCCCCAAATTTTCAGGGGCTGCTCAGAAACAAAATGTGCCATTTTCCTGAAAATTTCAGCCAATTCCGTCCACAAACGCCAAAGTTATTAGACATAGAATTTTCAAAAGTTCCATAGAGAAAAAATCCTAACTATATATACCTACTGGCTATCGCCAGTAGGTAATATATATATATATATATATATATATATATATATATATATATATATATATATATATATATATATATATATATATATATATATATATATATATATATATATATATATATATATATATATATATATATATATATATATATATATATATATATATATATACACACATATACTTGTCCACCATGCACAGAAATGCGCAAGTGCACTCCATCCAATAGTAATACCAACTCCAAAATTTGTTTGAATAGGATTTTATTCACTAGCACATTAAGCCAAGAAAAAACTCCCTACGCATTTCAGCGAGAAAAATATTTTCCCCCGATTAGTTGCAGATCAGGGTTGGATTGGTAACTAAGAAGAAAATGAAATGTAAAAAAGTGTATTTTTAAAGTGGGTAGGGGGCAGTGGAAGAAACAGGTGACAAACACGAGGTGGGGCGCATTGAAGCAATACAGGGGAGGGCTGGAGTGAGCACCGAAGCAACAGTGGAGGTCTGGAGTGGGCGCGGAAGCTACACAGGGGAGTGCGCGGAAGCTACACAGGGAGGTGCGCGGAAGCTACGCAGGGAGGTGCGCGGAAGCTAAGCAGGGAGGTGCGCGGAAGCTAAGCAGGGAGGTGCGCGGAAGCTAAGCAGGGAGGTGCGCGGAAGCTAAGCAGGGAGGTGCGCGGAAGCTAAGCAGGGAGGTGCGCGGAAGCTAAGCAGGGAGGTGCGCGGAAGCTAAGCAGGGAGGTGCGCGGAAGCTAAGCAGGGAGGTGCGCGGAAGCTAAGCAGGGAGGTGCGCGGAAGCTAAGCAGGGAGGTGCGCGGAAGCTAAGCAGGGAGGTGCGCAGAAGCTAAACAGAGAGGTGCGCAGAAGCTAAGCAGGGAGGTGCGCGGAAGTTAAGCAGGGAGGTGCGCGGAAGTTAAGCAGGGAGGTGCGCAGAAGCTAAGCAGGGAGGTGCGCAGAAGCTAAGCAGGGAGGTGCGCAGAAGCTAAGCAGGGAGGTGCACGGAAGCTAAGCATGGAGGTGCGCGGACGCTAAGCAGGGAGGTGCGCGGAAGCTACGCAGGGAGATGCGCGAAGCTACGCAGGGAGGTGCGCGAAAGCTACGCAGGGAGGTGCGTGAAAGCTACGCAGGGAGGTGCGCGAAAGCTACGCAGGGAGGTGCGCGAAAGGTACACAGGGAGGTGAAGCAACACAGGGAGGTGCACGGAAGCAACACAGGGAGGTGCACGGAAGCAACACAGGGAGGTGCACGGAAGCAACACAGGGAGGTGCACGGAAGCAACACAGGGAGGTGCACGGAAGCAACACAGGGAGGTGCACGGAAGCAACACAGGGAAGTGCACGGAAGCAACACAAGGAAGTGCACGGAAGCAACACAAGGAAGGCGGGAGAGGCACAGAAGCAACACAGGGAGGGCGGGAGAGGCACAGAAGCAACACAGGGAAGGCGGAAGAGGCACAGAATAAACACAGGGAGGGCAGGAGGGGCACCGAAGACACAGGGAGGGCAGGAGGGGCACAGAAGACACAGGGAGGGTGGGAGGAGTTACAGAAGACACATAGGGAGGGCAGGAGGGGTTACAGAAGAGACACAGGGAGGGCAGGAGGGGTTAAAGAAGACACAGGGAGGGCGGGAGGGTTACAGAAGAAACACAGGGAGGGCGGGAGGGTTACAGAAGAAACACAGGGAGGGCAGGAGGGTTTCAGAAGCAATACAGGGAGGACGGGAGGGGCAAAAAAGCAACACAGGGAGGGCAGGAGGGGCACAGAAGAAACACAGGGAGGGCGGGAGGGGCACAGAATAAACACAGGGAGGGCGGGAGGGGCACAGAAGAAACACAGGGAGGGCGAGAGGGGCACAGAAGAAACACAGGGTGGGCGGGAGGGGCACAGAAGAAACACAGGGTGGGCGGGAGGGGCACAGAAGAAACACAGGGTGGGCGGGAGGGGCACAGAAGCAACACAGGGAGGGTGGGAGAGGCAAAAGACCAACACAGGGTGGGTGGGGGCACAGAAGCAACACAGGGAGGGTGAGAGAGGTATAGAAGCAACATAGGGAGGGTGGGAGAGGCACAGTAGCAACACAGGCAGGGTGGGAGAGGCACAGTAGCAACACGTAGGGTAGAAGGGGCACAGAAGCAATACAGGGAGGGCAGGGAGGAGGGGATGCAGAAGGAACACCGGGAAAGCGGGAGGGGTGCAGAAGAAAAACAGAGCGGGTCGGAGGAGTGCCGAAGCAAAAGAGGGAGGGTGAAATAGGTACGGAACCAACAGGGAACAGAGGGGGCCCGGAGCAACACAAGGATTGTGGAATCAACACAGAATACGGGTGGGGGAAGAAGCAATGGGAGAGACTGAAGATGGGCACAGGTGGAGGACCCAACACAGAGCATGGGTGGGAAAAGAAATAGGGTAAAACGCATGTGCAACATGAAGGGGGAGGAGAGAAGCAGACGTCCTCTAAGCAACACGGAGTGCAGAAGTACATGAATGAAACTGCTCGAAATAAATGCATTCTCATAGAGGGCTTAACATAAAACAACGTTCTTGAAAAGTGAGCAGAGGAAGCATTAAAGGTAACCAATCAAAAAAAAGTTGTAACGAGATAATGCTCCATGACAGGGATAAAAAAAAAAAACTGACAAACGTGGACTCTAATAAGGAGCAGGCAAATGAATGACAGGGATCAGGAAAGTCAAACAATGGTAAGCAATAGGTGACTTGATAAATCATATTATCGGTCTAGTAGGCCTCAACCTAAAAGGGAAAATGTTACCAAGTAACTATCAGTTTGTAGCTTGTAGTGCTGTAGATTGACATGCTCTGCAACCTTCTGTCAACTATTGTGTTTTGAATGAAAGTTTCTTCCACAGTTCGAGCCTGCAACTCATTGACTGATATGGGAGCGGTTGTGGCCAGAAAAACCACCTTCCAAGGTGGGCACCCGTACAGTGCAAAAATAAAGTCTCTCAAAAGGAACTACATAAAGTTTTCACATGGGCAGCAGCAATGCTCTTGAAAGGATTACCCTCCACTGGAGGTCCGCGCACCAGCTCTCATTACGCTCAGGGGATTAAAAGGCACTGTTACGTATGCGCATGGCTGCCTGACTGGGACCGAGCTGTGTTCAACGCTCCAAAGTACTTCCGCTGCTCACTAAGGTCTCCTACTGATTTTATGTGCTTTTAATTGTGTTTTAACATATAATTTTTAAAACTTGGTGTATATTTGAAATTGTTGTTACTTAGTGTGACTCACACCGCAAGATTGCACCGGCCACAGGGCTCCAGGTGCTTCGAGCGGGGCCGCCACTTTGGAGGTCAGACACCAGCTCTCATTACGCTAGGGGGATTAAAAGGCACGCTGTTACGTACGCGCAGCGGACACGCTTAAGGCAAGCCCATCTGCGCCCATCCGTGCTCGGGCCGGGCTCAGGACCAGTCCCCCTGGCCATTTCAATCCAATAAGGCAGACTTACACCAGGGAGGACCTCAATAAACTGGACCCAAAATGGGGGTGATGCCAGGTGTCCTTGCATACCTCTAGAAAGAGCATCCAAAGGTCCCAGAACTATCTCTGCTCCTCCTGTAAAACCCATCTGCCGCTCAGTCTGGACTTCTCTGTCTCGGGCCCCAGCGACAGAATAGGGAAGAGGGACATTAATGTCGACCCACCACCTCTTAGAGGCATGTTGTTGAATGCTAGATCATTAATCAAGCATAGCACGGAATGCGCTCGCCTCATTGTAGAACATGACATTAATCTGGCTTTCGTTACCGAGTCATGGTTGGATCAGATCTCCGGGCCTGACCTAGCTAACGCCACCCCACCTGGATTTCACTGTCATACCTTGGACAGACCTCATGGAAGAGGGGGAGGTCTAGCAGCTATCTATCACCACTTATTGGAACCCTATTCCACAAGGCCTCAAATGCCTCTTGTGAGGCTATCTCATTTAGCATTCTCACCTCACACCACAGTACCCTTTAGGGGATACTCCTTTATCGTCCTCCGGGTCCAAGGGGTGGTTTCCTGGAACAGCTGGGGTCACTGCTCAAAGAAGGGTTATGCGCAGACGCCTTCTCTGAACTAGGGGATTTCAACTTCTATCTGGAGTATTTATCCAATCCGGACACCGTAGCTCTAGAACAGTTGATGGAGGCAGGTGAACCTTAACAGCTGATTGATGGACCAACACACAGCAAGGGACATACTTTAGACGGAATATATTCCAACCATCCCGCTCTCACAGTCACCTGGGTGATCCCTCTGGTATGGTCTGATCACAGCGCTATTTTTTTTTAGGTCAAAGACCCCAGAGGTCATAAAATCACATCTGATCTTCCAGGGAACACGGGGGAAAGAGTTTGGAAAAACAGACAGCAAAGACCTAGGGGAAATGCAAAATTGCACCAAGCGCCCCCACCCCTCAATGGTGGAAGACACGGCCTCTGCATATAAGGAATGGCTAGAGGAAACCTGCAACAAACTCGCACCTATCAAAAAATGGATCCCTAAAAGGAAGAATCCGTCCGCCCTATGGTTCTCAGAAGAATTAAAAGCACTAAAACAGTCCTGCAAACGTCTAGAAAGGGCGTAGAGGAAATGCTATGCTAGTATGGATAAGAACAATTACAAGCTTAGTCTCAGGCAGTATAAAGATAAACTGTTGGAAAACAAAAAGACGTCCTACACAGAACAAATCACTCAGGCCAAATCTGACCCCAAGGTACTTTTTAAAACCATCTCCAAACTCATGGCCCCAGAGGCTCTCAAGAACCAAAGCAGTCCAGAGATGTGTGAAACATTAGCCACATTTTTCCAACAAAAAGTAGAAGGAAATGCTTCTTACCAGTATGCATCTGTTCTTGGCATGTAGAGGTGCAGAGTTACACACTGTGCATAGATCGCCACCTAGTGTTGGGCCCGGAAGTATGTAGTTTGTTTTTGTCTTGACAAGTCTTTGGAAGTCACGGGATAGGTGACTCCTCCTTTGGATCATATTGCGCATGGGCATCGGCTCTATCCTCAGATTGTTTTTCGCCATTAGGGAAATGATGGAGCTTTGAAAGAAAAGGAAGGATGTCCATGTAAGCTGAATCTAGTTAAGATAATACTGCAACAGCTAAAGGAAGCCAGGGAGGCAGGTGAGTGTGTGTAACTCTGCAGCTCTACATGCCAAGAAGAGATACATACTGGTAAGTAGCATTTTCCGTTCGAGGAATATGAGCTGCAGATTACACACTATGCATATATTATATAGAAGTACCCACACTTAGCGGCGACTACCCGTATCTGTTGCAGTAGTTTGAAACAGTGTTTTGAGTACAGCCTGGCCCACAGTAGCTTCTTGTTTAGTTTGCACATCTACACAATAGTGTAATGTGAAAGTGTGCGTTGTAGATCAGGTAGCTGCTTTGCATATGTCATCTAAGGGAATGTTCCCTAAAAATGCCATTGAAGCTTCATTGTAGAATGGGCTTTAGGAGGAACAGATAGCGTACGTTTAGCTTTGTGGTAACAAATCTGTATGTATTTAACAATCCACCTAGCTATCCCTGATTTGAGATAGGGTTGTCTTTGTGTGGTGGTGAAAAGGACACAAAAAGCTGTTTTGTTTTGCGAAAAGGTTGTGTTCTTTCAATATAGTAAAGTAAAGCTCTTTTGACACCTAAGGTATGAAGAGCTCTTTCTGCAACGGTGTCTGCGAGAAGAATAGAAGCAGCTCTACAGATTGATTGAGGTGAAAGGGTGAAATGACTTTTGGAAGGAATTTAGGATTAGTTCGTAGAACAACTTTATTGTGGTGCATTTGCAGAAAAGGTTCTTGAATGGTGAATGCATGTATCTCACTCTTCTGAGAGAAGAAATAGCTATTAGGAAACAACTTTCCAAGTTAAGAACTGCAATTCACATTTATGTAAAGGTTCAAATGGAGGTCCCATTAACCTTGTGAGAACAATGTTCAGATTCCACACTGTTGAAGGTTGTGTTCTGGGTGGAATTATTCTTTTGAGGCCCTCCATAAAAGCCTTTATGGCAGGTACTCTAAAAAGTGATAGATGTGGTCTATTTTGTAGGTATGCTGCAATGGCAGCAAGGTGCAGCCTAATAGACGTGTACGCTAAGTTACATTTTTGCAGGTGTAGTAAGTATCCTATGATGTGTTGAATAGACACATCTAAAGGATTGGTGTGGTTGTTTTTACAGTATATTAAAAAGCTTTTCCACTTGGCTGCATAACATGCCCTTGTGGTGGGACGTCTAGCCTCTAATAACGTTCATACATTCAGGGTGAAGGTTAAGGTAACCAAACTATGACCTCAGGAGCCAGATTGAGCTGGTTCTGGGTGTCTGATCTCTCCATGGTTCTGGGTTATTAAGCGTAGAGACGGGTATAGCTTTTGAAAGTTGCAGTGCAGCAGTGTGGTGTACCACGGTTGTCTGGCCCAAGTTGGAGCTACCAGAATGAGTGTTAGGGAATGCTGTTGTATTTTGCGTACCACTAATGGAAGTAGTGGGAGAGGTGGAAAAGCGTACGCAAATTTGCCGGACGAGTTCATCCATATTGCATTGCCTTTGGACAGCAGGTGTGGATATCTGGCGGCGAAGCTTGGGCATTTTGCGTTTTCGTGGGTAGTGAAGAGGTCTTTCTGAGGTTGTCCCCACATCTGAAAGAATGGTTGAAGAACTGTGGATGAAGTTCCCACTCGTGAATCTTGCCCAGGCTTGTCCTCGCTCTCCAGGCTTGCCCTCGCTCTCCCCCGCTCCGCTTTCCCGTTCTTTCCAACCCCCCCTCTGCTCCCCGCCGCTTCTCTGCTGCGGCCCGCCCCCTTCTCCTGTCTCCCGCTCCCCATTCGCCGCCCCGCACCCGCCTCCCAGCAGCTCCTCCCTCCCACTTCGCCATAAATGGCGGGGACCGCGTGTACGCCAAAGGCAAGCCCGTCTACGCCTGTCCGCGCCTGGACCGCGCCCACGCCAGAACCCCTGGACCCGCCAAAGCCAGCCAACCCGACTGAGCTACGACGCCGCCACACTCCACACACTCAACACCGGCTGACATCAAGCCTGCTACCAAGCCACCCCGAAACGCACCCACTGAGCCTTCACTTGCCACGCCTGCTACTTCACCTGCACTCTGTCCTGCACCACGCCTGCCAAAACAGCCGCCAACAACAACCACCTCAAGTGCATCCTACTCAACACCCGCTCCATCCACAGGCACGCCGTCGTATGGGACCTCCTGGACAAAACGGCAGCAGACGTCGCCTTCTTCACGGAAACCTGGATGAACGCCTCCTCAGCCCCCGACATCGCCATCCTGGACAGCTACAATATCATCCGGAGGGACCGCGTCAAGCATCGCCATCGCCCACAGAAACACTATCCGCATCACGACCAACACCGACGACACCCGCGCCACCGCAGAGCACCTGCACTTCCAGATTCACACCGACCCCAAGACCACCCTCAGAGGAACATTCATCTACAGACCCCCCCAGGACCACGCTCACACTTCAGCGAGGCCATCGCAGACTTCATCAGCCCACTCGCCCTCGCCTCCCCCGACTACATCCTCCTAGGAGACCTCAATTTCCACCTGGAGAACGACCAGGACAACAACACCACTGCCCTACTAGACAACCTCGCCAACCTCGGATTCAAGCAACTGGTCAACACCCCCACCCATTACGCCGGCCACACGCTCGACCCGGTCTTCTCCTCCAGCAACCACATCTCCTTCAGCCACACCACCGAGCTCCACTAGACCGACCACAGCTGCGTACACTTCAACTTCAGGAAAACCACGACCCAACACCGACTTCAACAACCCCCCCCCCCCCGAAGATGCTGGAGCAAGATCACCACCGACCAACTCACCACCGACCAACTCAACACCTCCTTGCGCCTAAACCCTCCCACCAACACCACGGACCCCAACGAAGGAGCCCACAACCTCACACAGTGGATCACCGACTGCGCCGACACCTTTGCTCCACTGAAAAATCCTCCCAGCAACCTCAACAGCAAGAAAGCCGCGTGGTTCACCAACAATCTCAAAGACTCCAAGAAATCCTGCCGTGACCTCGAGAAAGCCTGGCGCCACAACCAGTCAACGGACAACATGACAGCCCTAAAGAACGCCACCCGCAAACAACACCAGCTGATCCGCACCACCAAAAGGTCATCATTCAGAGAACGACTGGACAACAACACCCACAACAGCAAGGAACTCTTCAACATCGTGAAAGAGCTCTCCAACCCAAACGCCATCAACAACGAAGTCACGCCTTCTCAAGACCTCTGCAACTCTCTGGCCACCTTTTTTCACCGTAAGATCGTTGACATATACAACAGCTTCGGCGCTCAGAACATATACCCCACCACCGAACCTACACCCCCCACCACCACCATGTACGCCTGGACTCAGGTCAGCACAGAAGATACCACCCACACGACGAACACCATCCACTCGGGCTCCCCAGCCGATCCCTGCCCACACCACATCTTCAACAAAGACGACTCCATCATCGCACCCAAACTTCGGGACATCATCAACAACTCCATATCCGCCACCTTCCCAGAGAGCTGGAAGCACGCAGAGATCAGTGCCCTCCTGAAGAAACCCAACGCAGACTCCTCAGACCTCAAGAACTTCCGCCCCATCTCGCTCCTCCCCTGCAAAAGTCATCGAGAAAACCGTCAACAAACAGCTGACAGCCTTCCTGGAGACGAACGGTCCCCTCGACCCATCGCAGTCCGGATTCCGAGCGAACCACAGCACTGAGACCGCCCTCATCGCGGCCACCGACGACATCCGGACCCTGCTGGACAACGGAGAAACCGCCGCCCTCATCCTGCTCGACCTTTCTGCTGCGTTCGACACGGTCTGCCACCGCACCCTGACAACCCGCCTCCGCCACGCCGGGATCCAAGGAAAGGCCCTGGAATGGATCATATCCTTCCTCTCAGACAGAACCCAAAGAGTCCGTCTCCCGCCCTTCCCGCAGAAGCCACCAAGATCATCTGCGGCGTACCTCAAGGCTCCTCGCTCATCCCCACCCTCTTCAACGTCTACATGAGCCCCCTCGCAGCCATCGCACGCAAGCACAACCTCAACATCATCTCCTACGGCGATGATACCCAACTGATCCTCTCCCTCACCAACGACCCCACCTCCGCCAGAGCCAGCTTCCAGGACGGAATGAAAGACATTGCAGACTGGATGAAGCTCAGCCGCCTTAAACTGAACTCAGACAAGACGGAAGTCCTCATCCTCGGCCCATCCATCTCCGCCTGGGACGACTCCTGGTGGCCCCCTGCTCTGGGCCCCCCCACCCAAGCCCACGGACCACGCACGCAACCTGGGCTTCATCCTGGACTCCTCCCTCATGATGGCCAAGCAAGTTAACGCCAGTACCTCC
The DNA here is from genome assembly GCF_964263255.1 of Lissotriton vulgaris. Classification (NCBI taxonomy): domain Eukaryota; kingdom Metazoa; phylum Chordata; class Amphibia; order Caudata; family Salamandridae; genus Lissotriton; species Lissotriton vulgaris. Next base: position 616,532,413 of record NC_141698.1, read on the forward strand.
TCCTGCTTCAACACTCTCCGCATGCTCCGTAAGATATTCTGCTGGATCCCACACTGGAACCAGGAAAACGGTCACCCAGGCCCTCGTCACCAGCCGTCTGGACTACGGGAACGCCCTCTACGCTGGGACCACCGCCAAACTACAGAAAAGACTCCAGCGCATCCAGAACGCCTCAGCACGACTAGTCTTGGACATCCCCCAACACAGCCACATCTCCGCCCACCTGAGGGACCTGCACTGGCTCCCCGTCAGCAAAAGGATCACGTTCAGACTCCTCACCCACGCACACAAGGCTCTCCACGACTTGGGCCCCGAATACCTCAACAACCGCCTCACATTCTATACGCCAACCCGCCAGCTCCGCTCCGCCAGCCTCACCCTCGCCACCGATCCGCAGAACCACCACCGGAGGAAGATCCTTCACCTACCTGGCGGCCAAGACCTGGAACACCCTCCCAAACCACCTACGACTCACCCAGGACCATCTCTCCTTTAGGAAGCAACTCAAGACCTGGCTTTTAGAGCAGTAGCAGCCCCCCCAAGCACCTTGAGACCCTAGCGGGTGAGTAGCGTGCTTTACAAATACTCTTGATTGATTGACCTTGAGCCTGGTTCCATTGTCGTGCTAGCACTCTTGAATAGGACGAATTTGTAGCCTTGCATGAGGTACGATGAATATGCAAGAGGCCATCATCCCTATTAGTTGCATGAACACTCGAGCTGGAAGAGAGTGTTGCGGTTGCATATTTGTTATCCTGGCAGGACATGAATAAGCGAGCGCTGTTGAGGTGTTTAATGTGGCACCGAGATATTGTTGTACCTGGGGCGGTTGTAGGTGAGATTTGGTGTGGTTTATTGTGAACCCCAAGTCGTGGAGTAATTGGATGGTGGTGTGAGTGTGTTGTACACACCGACTGTGTGAGCTGGCTTTTATGAGCCAGTTGTCAAGAAATGGGAAGACATGAATATGCTGTCTTCGCAAGTGTGCTGCTACTACTGCTAGGCACTTGGTAAACCCTCTTGGTGCTGTTGTGACTCAGAATGGGAGTACTTTGAATTGATAGTGCTGACCGTCTGGTACAAATCTAAGATTCTTTCTGTGAGCTCTGTGAACAGGAATGTGGAAATAGGTGTCCTTGAGATCTAGGGTAGCAAGGAAGTAGTTTTGTAACAGAAGAGGAAGGACCTGCTGAAGTGTGACCATGTGGAAGTGGTCTGATTGTATGTACAGGTTTAGCGGCCTGAGGTCTAGAATAGGCCTGAAAGCCGTCCTTTTTTGGGATAAGAAAGTACAGGGAGTAAACTCCCTTGTTTTATTGATGCAATGGAACTAATTCTATTGCGCTTTTTTGTAGGAGAGATGTTACCTCTTGTCTTAGTAGAACTAGATGTTCTTGTGACATTGGTCGCTGTTTGGGTGGTATGTTTGGGGGGTAGATGTTAGTTCTAGACAGTAACCTGATTGAATTATTTGTTGCACCCACCTGTCTGATGTGATGTTGATCCGATTGTTGTAGTCTTCCCCCAACTGGAGTGGAATGTGGTGGGGGAAGTAGGGGAAAGTCATTGGGCGGGGGTGGGGGTGGAGGCAGAGCAGGAGTGATTAGTTTTGCCTCTGGCTTTGTTGTTGTTACCCCTGAAACCCCCTCTTTGGTAGCCTCTGCCATAGGTGGATTGGGTAGGGGCTTTGAAAGAGGTAGAAGGAGTATCTGAGGAGTATCCCCTGTTGGTGCTTCTGTAAGATGAACAACGAAAAGCCCATCTGGGAGGATGCCACTGCAAGGCTCCCATAGATTTTGCTGTGTCCGTATCTTTTTTCATTTTCTCGAGGGATATGTCCACATTAGGCCCAAATAAGTGTTGCTCATCAAAGCTTTGGTTGAGGATGGCACTTTGTACTTCAGGTTTAAACCCTGAAATGCGTAGCCAAGCATGTCTACGTAAGAGGACACGGTATTAATTGCCCATGAAGCAGTATCTGCTGCATTTAGGGCACAGCAAATAGAGGTATTTGTGATGTTTTTACCCTCGTGTATAACCTCATTTGCCCTATTTTTATATTTATCTGGAAGGTGCTGCATTACGGATTCTAATTCATCATAATGTGCCCTATCGTATCTTGCAAGTAATGCCTGAGTATTGGCAATACGCCAAATGTTTGCAGCCTGTGATGCTGTTCTTTTACCTGATGCGTCAAGGAGCGTAGACTCTTTATCTGGTGGGGGAGCCTCGACTGATGTTTGTGTATTTGCTCTCTTGCGTGCGTTGGAGACTACAAGGGAGTCTAATGGTGCAGGCCCTTTAATGTATGCTGGATCAGAAGGGGCAGCTTTATACTTTTTTTTCGATTCGGGGGTTGATGATTCGAGCCCTAACCGGATCTTTGAAGACTTCTGATGCTTGCTTAATAACCCCTTTAGGCATAGGTAAAGTTGAGGTGGACCTTTGTGTAGTATCAAAGGTATCCATAAGGAAGTCTTCCTCCACTGGGTCAGTATGTAGGTCAACCCCATGATATTGGGCAGCCCTATGTACAAGTTGGTTCAACCCCATAGTGTCTTCTGGTGGGGAAGGCCTGGAGGGATACAAGTCGTTTTGTGGGACGTTAGGGACATCTGGGGTGCTATAGTCATTCCAAGGGTCAGGTGAGCCAGGAGTAGTAGAATTATCTGGTGGCTCACTGTGTGCGCCATCCCCAGTGTCATTAGAAGTGTCCCCATCATCTTATGGTAGCAGAGTAGGAGATGGTATAGGGGAGTGATGTGATAGGGGAGGATGTGGTGAAGGAATGTGAGATGGAGGAGGAGAAGGTATCCTTAGAGGAGATGTTGCAATGTCCTTTTTAGGATGAGGAGCCAGTGAGTCTAGTGGTCTCTTTTTAGATGTAATGGTTAGTAGACCAGTTTTGGGATCTTTAGATAGTCTTTCATATAGGGTCTGGACGGAATAAGTCATCTGTAGAGGGTAGATCCTTTGATGCCAATGGTTTTTTGGGCACCGAGCTTTGAGGATCTCTTGGCTTTGGAACACGTTCCTTGGCAGTGTCTTTGGTTGATGGAACATTTGTCTTTTCCTGCTCCAAAGGTTTTCTCGGTTCCAATGGCTTTTTTGGTTCAGAGGGTTTTTTCGGCTCAGAAGTGTGAGAGTTGGGTGCTTTGAATGGCAATTTCTTGCTTGGCTCTGAGTGTGATTTAGGTGCATAGGAGCGGGTGCTGGTCTTCGACGCAGAGTGCTTAGATGAGGAAGCAGCTGGCGTGGAGGAAGTAGACGGTGCCAGTAGGTGGACTCCGGCACCGGGGGTAGGCTGATTCGAGCCAGAGTCGACTAAAGGCTTATTAGGCTTCTTTGCCGAGCTCAAAGGCGGGGCATGGGAAGCAGTCTCTTGTGTGCACACCCGGGCCCGAAGGTGAGGGTGTGACCGAAGCCTTTTTGGAAGGTGTTGAGGAAGGTTTGGGGTCGACGTTCTTACTTACGACCCTCTGTGCCGGAGTGATGTCCTCGACTTCTGACTCTTCGGCCTCGGAGTTGCTATCAACGCCATGTTCATGCAGTTGCTCTGGGACGTCACGCCCTCTTCGAAGATGTCGTCCGGGATGGAAGCTGACGAGCGAGCCATTGTTCTTCGAGCTAGTCGGTCCCGAATTGCCTTCTTGGAGCAGAAAGAGAAGAGGTACACGCAGAACAGTCTCTGGCCTCGTGCTCCGGTTAGAGGCAAAGGTTGCACACCTCATGGAGATCGGTGTGGGGAAACTTCGACCCACATGGAGGACATTTTTTAAATGGCGTCCTTTCCATGAGCTGGAAGATGTGGCCTGGGTAGGCCCGAAGGCCTCGTCGACGACCAGAATCGAAGAATTCGGAGTTGAAGAGTAGCGTCTATTGGAAATGTGTTCGGAACAATACCGTTGGAGTAGGTGAGTATTGCGCGCGGAAGGAAATAGGTTCCAACACGGAGCTCAGGAAACACATCCAAGCCCAGTGGCAGGAAAAAAAATCTAAGGATGGAGCCGATGCCCATGCGCAATATGATCCAAAGGAGGAGTCACCTATCCCGTGACTTCCAGAGAGTTTTCAAGACAAAAACAAACTGCAAACATCCGGGCCCAACAGTAGGTGGCGATCTAGGCATAGTGTGCAATCTGCAGCTCATATGCCTCGAACACTATATTCTCCACTTTTAACTTCGCACAAAAGGAAACAAAAATGTCACAAAGCATGGAATCAAACACTCCTGTGTTAGCTAATTTTACTATGCTAGAACCACATAGGGTTATAAACCGTCTGTCCTCCATTCGGTCCGACTCTCCGTTGGACCCCTGCCCGGCTTCAATACTGAGACAAATCCTGGAAATAATAGGGCCAACCCTCACTACACTGTTTAATAATATAATTACATCAGGCATATTCCCTATCCAGTGGAAGAAGTCCTGCATTCTTCCCTTATTAAAAAAAACAACTTTGCATCCCAGCAATCCAAACAACTACAGACCAATTTCAAGACTCCGACTTCCGGCCAAGGTTGTTGAAAAGGCTATAAACACACAACTTAGCTCATATCTCTGAAACAACTATCTGCTCAACCCCTCGCAATATGGTTTTAGAGCGGACCATAGCACAGAGCTGGCTCTAATTAAATCCACTGAGAAGGTGAGGGAGGCGCTGGACAGAGGAGGAAAGGTTATTCTGATTTTATTAGACTTGTCAGCAGCCTTTGACACAGTCCATCACAAGGTCCTGATGGGCAGGCTGTCTGAAGGAATATGCTACTTACCAGTATGCATCTGTTCTTGGCATGTAGGGCTGCTGACATTCATATCTGTGCATAGATCGCCGCCTAGTGTTGGGTCCGGATGATTGCACATTGTTGTCCTGGAAGAGTCTTCGAAGTATCACGAGATAGGTGGCTCCTCCCCTGGACCACAGTGCGCATGGGCATCCTCTCCATCCTCAGATTGTTTTTCGCCATTGTGGCAGAGATGGAGTATGGTACAGAAAGAGATGTCCATGCAAGAAAGTAAGAATGAATGCTACAGCAGCGACAGGCACCGGGGAGGAGGGTGGGCGATATGAATGTCAGCAGCCCTACATGCCAAGAACAGATGCATACTGGTAAGTAGCATATTCCGTTCCAGGCATGTGGGCTGCTGAATTCATATCTGTGCATAGAATGTATAGCAGTCTCTCCCTTAGCGGTGGCTACCTGTGCCAGCTGCAGCAGTCTGAAACAGTTTTTAGAACAGCCTGTCCTACAGCAGCTTGCTGTTTGGAATGTACATCTACATAATAGTGTGTCGTGAAAGTATGTATGGTAGACCCTGTGGCTGGTCTACATATTTCCTCTAGAGGAATGTTTCCTAGGAAAGCCATGGATGCCCCTAGTTTGCGTGTAGAATGCGCTCTTGGGGGAACTGTTAAAGTGCGTTTTGCCTTTAGATAACATATTTGATTGCACTTAACTATCCATTTGGTTAACCCAGATTTTGAGATTGGGTTGCCTTGGTGTTGTGGTGAAAATGCAACAAACTGTTTAGTTTTTCTAAAATCCTTAGTTCTATCAATGTAGTATAGAAGAGCTCTCTTGACCTCTAGTGTATGTAGCACCCTTTCAGGTACAGACTGTGGATTTGGAAAAAACACTGGCAGTTCTATTGTTTGATTGATATGAAAATGGGATACCACTTTTGGCATAAATTTAGGGTTTGTTCTAAGAACTACCCTATTTGCATGTATTTGGATGAATGGCTCTTGAATAGTTAGGGCTTGCAGCTCGCTAACTCTTCTAAGCGAAGTAATTGCTACAAGAAAAGCCACCTTCCATGTTAGAAATTGTAATTCACATGAATGCAACAGTTCAAATGGTGGCCCCATTAGTCTGGTTAAAACGATGTTTAGGTTCCAGACAGGTGAAGGTGGGTGTTTTGGGGGGATAATTCGTTTGAGTCCCTCCATGAATGCTTTAATTGTAGGCACTCTAAACAGCGAAAGATGCTGCCTGTTTTGAAGATAAGCTGCAATGGCAGCTAAGTGCATTCTTATAGATGAATAAGCTAGATTGCAACGATGTAGGTGCAAAAGATAGCAAATGATATTTTGCGTTGAAGCATTTAGTGGGTTTATGTCATTGTTATTACAGTAAATGGCAAAACGCTTCCACTTTGCAGCGTAATATGCTCTGGTAGTAGGTTTTCTTGCCTCCTTGATAATGTTCATACAGTCAGGAGGTAAGTTTAGGTACCCAAACTCTAAGACTTCAGGAGCCAAATTGCAAGGTTCAGTTGTTGCGGATCTGGGTGCTGAATGTCTCCATGGTTTTGAGTGAGCAGAGTGGGTGTTAGCCGCAGTCTTTGATGAGGCACCACGGAAAGTTCTAGAAAAGTTGTGTACCATGGTAGCCTCGCCCATGTTGGAGCAACCAGGATTAGTGTCAGTGAATGCTGGCGTAGTTTGCGTGCCACTAGCGGTATTAACGGTGCTGGGGGAAAAGCGTACGCAAATTTGCATGACCAGTTCATCCATATCGCATTGCCCTGTGACTGCGGATGTGGAAACCTGGCGGCAAAGTACTGGCATTTTGCGTTTTCCTTTGTGGCGAACAGGTCTATCTCTGGTTGCCCCCACTGTTGGAAATATGGTTGTAGCACTGTGGGATGAATCTCCCACTCGTGCATCTGTTGGCTGTGTCTGCTGAGCAGATCCGCTATTTGGTTGTCCTTGCCTGGGAGGTGTTCCGCCATCAGAAAAATGTTTCTTTGAATGGCCCACTTCCTCATGCTTTGGGCTAGATGTGATACCTGTGGAGAGTGTGTTCCTCCCTGTTTCTGTATGTAGTACATTGCAGTCATGTTGTCCGTCCGGACCAACACAGTCTTGTTGCATAAATGTACTTTGAAAGCTTTCATTGCCAGAAAAATTGCCATTAGCTCTAGCAAGTTGATGTGCATTTTCTTTTGTTGTGTTGTCCATAGGCCCTGCACTGTGTACTGAAGGACATGGGCTCCCATCCTATCAGGGATGCGTCCGTCGTCAATACTATTTGTGGTATAGGCTCTTGGAACAGTCATCCCTTGCAAAGGTTTTGTGGATTCCACCAATGCAGAGAGTTGCATGCACGACTGGTCACCAACACTAGGTCTTTCAATTGTCCTTGAGCCTGGTTCCACTGCCGTGCTAAGCACTCTTGTAGCGGATGCATGTGTAGTCTTGCGTGAGGGACTATGAAGATGCACAAAGCCATCATGCCTATGGGTTGCATAAACACTCAGGCAGAGAGCGAGTGTTGGGGCTTGAACTTTTGGAGAAGCAGTTGCATACTGTTGATTCTTGCAGTGTTTGGGTATGCTTTTGCTGCTAGAGTATCTATTGTTGCTCCCAGGTATTGTTGTACATGGGACGGCTGAAGATGAGATTTGTGGTAGTTCAACGTGAAGCCTAGACTGTGCAGGAGGTGAATGGTGCGGGACATGTGGCTGGCACATTGCTGGGCCGACTTTGCTTGTATTAGCCAGTCGTCCAGGTACGGATAGACGTGAATGTGTTGTCTTCTTAAATGTGCAGCTACTGTCTCTAGGCATTTTGTGAACACCCTCGGGGCTGTTGTTACACCAAATGGAAGGACTTTGAATTGGTAATGTTGATTTTGTATTGTGAACCTGAGATATTTCCTGTGAGCAGGATGTATTGGTATATAGAAGTAAGCGTCTTTGAGGTCCAAAGTTGCGAGGAAGTCTCCTTGTCGCAGCAGTGGTAAGATTTGTTGTAGAGTGAGCATATGAAAATGCTCTGATAAAATGTATTGATTTAGGGGCCTGAGGTCTAATATTGGTCTGAGAGACCCGTCCTTTTTGGGGATGAGGAAGTATAGTGAGTATACCCCTGTACCCTGATGTTCTAATGGTACTAGTTCTATGGCCCCTTTTTGCAGCATGCTGATGACTTCTTGCTGCAATAAGTTTAGGTGTTCTACAGACATAGGACGGTGTTTTGGTGGTATGTTGGGTGGTGTGGAGGTTAGCTCTAGGAAATAGCCATCCCGGATAATTTGCCTTACCCACTTGTCTGTAGTGATGTTTTGCCAGACCGGTAGGAACTGCTGTAATCGTCCCCCGACTGGTGTTGTATGGTCTGGGGGTAGCGCCAAGAAGTCACTGCTTTGTGTTGGTAGATGATCTGGTGGTATTATTTCCTCGTCCTCTGCCCTTGTTGTTATTGCTGCGGTATCCACCTCGATTGTTTTTATTGTAGGTGGTTTGCGTATTCCCTTTGTAGTTTGAGGTCTACTGTGAAGAGTTTCCTCTTGCAGCTCCTCTGTATTTGGAGCGAAGAAAGGAGCCTTTATGTTGTTGGGACTGCAAGGCTCCCATGGACTTAGCTGTCTCTGTGTCTTTTTTCATTTTGTCCAGGATTGTATCTACAGCTGGACCAAACAAATAGTCAGGATTTACTGGCTGGTTAATAAAGTGGACTGGACTTCATTTTTGAAACCCGAAATGCGAAGCCATGCATGTCTTATTTATTTTGAAAGTTTTATATAGCGCGAACAAGATCTTTGCAGATATCAGAGCGCTTTACAAAGCCGGGAATGACAACAAGAAAGTGGGGTTACACATAATAAGTGGGAAGGGTAGGTACGTGAGGGAGCAAAGTAGTACAGCACATCAATAATACAAATATAACAGTTAAATGTGTGCATAGATAGTCAGTAGCGTCAATAATACAGGTGAAATACATAGTCATAGAGTTCGAACAGAGTAATACAGGTCGGTGTAGAGTCTTTCCAGATCCACGCTAATAGGTCAAGTGTATTTGGCCATAAAAATAGCTTTTACTTCTTTCTTAAAAAGTGTGAAGGAGGAGATGAGCCTGGTTTCAGGAGGGAGTGAGTTCCAGATCCTGGGTGCCATTCCTGAGAAAGAGAGTTTATAAGTTTTTACCTTCCGGAATCTTCGAGGTTTTAGCAGAAGATTGTTTGTGCCTCTAGTGTTTCTAGAGCCGCCAGAGATTGACAGCTTCGGAGTGAGGTATCCGGGAGAGCTCAGATGTAGAGCCTTGTGTGTCATGCAGGCGATTTTCAAATGTATTCTGGCTTCAAAAGGCAGCCAGTCCAGTGTTTTCAAGTCAGGGGTGATGTGCGAGTGGTTTTTTGATCCAGTGATGAGTCTGGCTGCAGCTTTTAGAGAGGCTCATAGGGGTGCAGTGCTGGTTAACGGGAGACCGCAGAGGGCGGTGCTGCTGTATTCAATTCGCGGGATTACTAGTGCTTGTACTGCAGTTTGGAAGTCTTTGGCTGGTAGGAAGGGTTTAAGTTTCCTCAGGGTATTGATTTGGAAGTTCACTCCCTTAGTAGCCTTGCTGATATGATGCTGCATGTTGAGGTTGGAGTCGAGGGTTATGCCTAGAGATTTCGCTGAGTTCACTATGATGGGTTGGACATTGAGTGCAGTTAACTGTTTAAGCCAGGTTTGCGTGGTGGGGATCTTCGCGGGATGTGTGATCAGCAGGAATTCTGTTTTCAGAGCATTGAGTTTGAGATGATTATCAGCAAGCCAGGATTGGGTGCTTCTGATCGTTGAGTTCAGTAGTAAGATGTCATTGGGGGATTGTAATTTGAGATATAGTTGGGTGTCATCTGCGTACATGTGAAAAAGTACATTGGATGCTTGAAGCAAGGTGGTGAGAGGTTCCATAACTAGGTTGAACAAAGTTGGTGATAGGGAAGATCCTTGGGGGACGCCTAACGAAACAGGTATTGGAGAGGACATCAGGTTGTTACTCTTAAATTTCTGCGACCTGTTGTGTAAAAAGGAGGTGAACCACTTGAGAACAGTCCCAGAAAGACCCATTCTTGTGCTCAAAAGATCGAGTAACTTCTCATGTTTGACAGTGTCGAATGCTGAAGAGAGATCAAGCAGGATGAGGAGGCAGGTATCACCTTGATCTAGGATTTGAAGGGCGTCGTCAATTATGTGAGTCATAGCAGTTTCAGTGCTGTGTCCTGCTCGGAAGCCTGATTGATGAGGGTTGAGGAGATCAAACAGATCGATGTGTTTAGTCAGTTGTAGTTGAGCGCATTTTTTCCATAATTTGACGAGAGTGGGAATATTGGTAATGGGACGGTAGTTGTTTAGGTCGGATGGGTCGGCAGTAGGTTTCTTTAGCAAAGGTGTGACTTGTCCAACTTTGAGGGAGTCAGGGATGGTTCCTTCTTGGAGCGAGCTGTTGATAATTTTAGTCCAGAGAGGAAGGAGCAGTGGGGTGAAATCTTTGACAGCGTTAGCAGGGAGGGGATCCGTGAGGTGATTGGAAGGTTTCAAGGTGCTGAGCAGTTTGCCTATTTCTTCTTCGGAGTAGGTTTCAAAGGTTGACCATGTTGCATTGTTTTTAGGTTCGGTGGGTGTTATGCAGTTGAGTGTGTTGTGGAGTCTTGCGTCAGCGCGGAGATCATTCTTTATGTTGTCAGTTTTTTGAGTAAAGAAAGTGGCGAAGTCTTCACAGGAGGGTGCTTCGTGCAAAGTACTGAGAGGTTGGGGTTGTTCCTTGGCTTGTGTTCTGATTAACTCAAACAGTTTTCTAGGGCGATTTTTTGCTTGGTCGAGCTGGAGGCTGAAGAAGTTTGCTTTTGAGCGCTTTATTTTCCTGAAGTAGGCGTTTCTCTTTTTCTTCAGGGTTTTCAGGTGCAGTGCAGAGGGAGCTGCCCTCCAGGTGCGCTCTGCCAATCTCATGGCTCGTCTATCTTCATTGAGACTCCCGTCGTACCATGGGTTGGAGATTTTAGCGGATACTCTTTTTAGCTGCATGGGAGCAGCCTCATTAATTATTGAGGTCACGGCGTAAAGATAGTGGTCAGTCAGGGATTGGACATCTGTAGCGCCCGTAGGCGGGAGTAGGAGGTCGCGACTGTTCGGGGGTATAGAGAATGGGTTGAGTTTTTTCAGGTCTCTTTTCCAGACTTTAGGTCTGGAGGGTTGAACCGAATTGAGTTTGACTTTTTCATTGATGTGGAATGTGACAATATGATGGTCTGACCAGTCACAGGGTTGAATAGACTCAAGTTGAGTAGCGTCCTCTTTGGCGATAAGGTCGAGGATAGAGCCTTTCTCGTGGGTCGGGCTGTTGCATAATTGTGTGAGGTCCAGGGCGCTGAGGAAGCTTTTAAGACTATTTACCACCGCATCATTGAGATCGTTCCAATGGAGGTTGAAGTCACCCAGGTATATTTGGGTGAGCTGTCGTCCTGCGTTGGTTGAAATCAAGTCCATCATTTGTTGGGCGAAGATGAGGTGGTCTCTGGGAGGGTGGTAAATGCCATGAAGAGAGCATATCGGTTTGCCATCACTGATGATATCGAGGCAGATGTATTCGTAGGAAGTTGGAGAGGGTAGGGACGGCACGGAGACTTTCAGAACAGAAAGGCTGTTCCTGTATATGCATGCGATTCCGCCACCTATCTTGCCAGACCTGTCAAGCCTAATGATGTGGTAGTTAGGGGGGTCCAGAATGTCCATTATAGGTGTAGAGTATTCGGTTAGCCAGGTTTCAGTCAGGATGATTAGGTCAAGGTCCAATGTCAGGATGAGGTCAGCGATGGCGGAGGAGTGTTTAGAAGCCGATCTGCAGTTTAGGAGAGTGCATTTGAGACGGGGTGTGTCGGGGGAGGAAGAGGGTACTAGAGAGAGGGGGACTTTTCTAAGGTTATTCGGGACGGATATTCTGTTAAGAGTGGAGGGTCTACGGGGATTTGAGTGTATTGTGGGGATGGGGAGGTGCGAGCGGTTGTGAGGTTTAGGGGAGCTGGGTCGTAGGAGCGGAGGAGGGAGAGAGTGTCGAGGTCCGAGAGAGGGTTGCATGTACGAAGGGGGCGGTTGTTGCGATTGTGGGCAGGGATCGCGGTCCAGTGAGTGCGGCGGGTGTGCTGGTTGCGATTGTGGGCATGGATCGCAGTCCGGTGTGAGGGACGTGGCTTAGGAGCGTCGTCGGGACGGGAGGAGAGCAAGTTGAGAGGGGGGGTGGTGATGAGTGAGGTGAGTCGAGGGGGTGTGGTGAGCAGCTCTTTCATGGTGTGCATGTCTTCTTTGATGGTGTGAATTTCTTCTTTGAGTTGTAGGAGGAAGGACATAATCTTGTCTAGCATGGGGTAAGTATTAGTGCTGGGGGTGGAAGTCATGGTTGGGTGGCTGACCTGGGGCTTATCGTGCGGGTGGGGGGGAGGGTTGGTGTTCATGCAGGGCTCCGTGTTGTCGTCGTACGGGTTGGTGTTAGGGAGGAGAGAGGGTAAGGGGGCGATGGGAGTGGATGAAGTACGGAGGAGGTTGGAGGCGTAGAGGCGGGAATTCGTGGCAGGCGGAGAGAGCGGGGTGGAAGTGGAGTGTATGATGGTGGTGAAGGGGGAGCCTGAAGGGTAGTGAGGGCTGAGAGTGGGGGGGGAGCTGGGGTTGGAGATGGTCCTGTCGTGGGGAGGGGGAGTTAAGATAGTAGATGTGGTGTGCTCTGCATGGTTAGTTAGCGTGTGGAAGTGGGGGCTGAGAGAGGGGGGGGACACAGAGTGTGGGATTTGTCGCTATGTGTGTCGATCTGGTGCTGAATTAAGTTAGAGGGGTTGTGGGCAGGGTCTATGATGTCAGGGGGGAGAGGAGGGGTGGGGGTGTTATGAGTGGGGGTCCCCGGGATGGGAGTGTGGGGGCGGCTGGTGTATGATGGGAAGTTATTTGTGTCTGTGATTGCGGAGTGTGGGGTGGTTACAGCAGGTGGGTGAGTGACTGGTGTGGTGGGGGAGGAGGTGAGGTGCATGTCGTTCTGGTGCTGAGCTAGGTAAGAAGAGTTGTCGGTGGGGGCTGTGAAGTCTGGGGTGATATTACTGGAGGGGATGTGAGTGGAGGTCCGATGGTTGGAGAGGTTCTCTTTGAAAGTGGGGGAACAGGTTGTCTAGTAGTTCCAGGTTCCTGTCTGTGGATTGAATTAGGACAATCCCGTTATTGTAGATAGTAATGGTGGTTCTGCCTAGGAAGAGTTGGGATGGTGTGATGGAGAGAGTTAAGCCATGAGCGGATTTCCTGGTGGGGGAGACAGTGAGTAAGGTGAGGAACGTTTTTCTCCATTGAGCTCTGCGAGAGGTGTGGAAGATGATATCGATGTTCAGGGATCCATTGACCGGTGAGAAGTAGGTGTCGACAAAGGGGGTTTCAGGGTGGGACCTCAGGAAGTTGTGTTTAAAGCGTTTAGCGGCTTTTTTGGTGAGTGCGGATGGGTAGTTGATTTTATATGTGTGCTTGCCGATGGGCTCCATGCTGGGATGGCGGTATAGGTGGGTGTGGCGGTAAAGGTGGGTGTGGGAGGGTGGATGATAGTGCTACACATGTGCAAAGAACAATGCAGGCAGTAGGTTACATGGTACACAAGTGACATTAGTGAGTAACAAAAATAGCCAACATATAGAGGTAGCAATCTGTGCAAAGCACAATGCAGACAGTAAATTACGTGGTACACGAATGCACTAGTGAGTAACAAGATAATCAAAATAATCAAAATAAAGAGGTAGCAATCTGTGCAAACCAAAAATAAACAGTGCGAATGGGTGTAGCTTACACAATGTACACAAATTAATAAAGATATATGAGGTAGCAGACGGTACAGCTTACACAATGTAACGAAATATACAAAAATATAAAAATATAAATGGTGTCAAACGGTGCATATCCAGAGTAGACATGAAATAGACCTGAAATAGGTGCGGCTTACATAGATGTACAGTGCCCAAATAAAGAAATATTGATGATATACTGAAACCGAATACCGGTGTCACCAAAAAGCTGCATGAGCAATATTGATACTAGTGATTCGCCAGAACAATTTGAGGTAGCGCTCGGTACATTGACAGTGTAGAAAAGTGATGTGTGTGCAAGTTTACAAAAAAAAATAAAAAAATGTACAAAATACAAATAGAGGTATAATGTTGCACTAAGGCAGACACTTAATCACACGAGTGTTTAAATACACAAAATAATTGTAAGTAACAATGTCCAAGATACAAGTAGAGGTAAAGTACTGCAAATATAGGCAGGCACTTATGAGTTAGCAGTCGGTAAATTACATGAGAGAAAAGTGAAAAATGGGTGCAGGTTACAGCATTGTGCAGAGTAGTGCAGAGTACACTTGGAGGAATAGTTCTGATAAAATATAAACCTACACTATATGAGGTAGCAGTCGGTGAATTACAGGAGATAAAAGTGAGAAATGGGTGCAGGTTGCAGAATTGTGCAGAGTACAATTGGAGGAATAGTTCTGATAAAATATAAAAATAAAGAGCAGAATACACATGCAAACAGTCGGTTACATGACACAGATAGGTGTGTATCAAAGTACAGTAGTTGGGCTTAGTCTAAAGTGGTGAGTTCTTAGTGTCAGTTCATATAGTGAATTAGTTAATAGCCCAGCGACAATGACTAGTCCAAGATGGCGACCCGAGAGAGAGACTGGACAAAATGGCCGCCACATAGAGGGGGAAGAAACATTAGTCCTCTGTTTATTGTGGTTGCTTTGTGAGCAGGGAGGGCAGTTTCACTTTCATGCTGTGAGGGAGTCATATCTTGAGGAGCCTCGTGGTGTTAATTGATCTGGCCGCTGTATCTGCCATTTAATGGAGGCGTTAGTTATTAACTTTCCCTCCTGTACTAGTTCTTCAGCCTGTTCTTTGTAAGGTTCAGGTAAATACTGGAGAAGTGTCTCTAAGGTGTCATAGTGTGCCCTGTCATACCTAGCCAATAGGGCTAGCGTATTAGATATTCGCCATATATTAGCTGCTTGAGCAGCTACCCTTTTTCCTGAGGGTTCTAAGATCTTTGATTCTTTGTCAGGAGGTGGGGCTTCTCCAGTTGATTGTGAGTTTGCACGTTTACGTGCATTTGATACCACTAAAGAATCCAAGGGCAGTTGTCCCTTAATATATGTGGGGTCTACTGGTGCTGGCCTGTATTTCCTCTCTATTCTGGGGTTAATGACCAGTGCCCTAGTTGTTTCCTTAAATATGTCACCTGCATGTTTAAGTACCCTTTTTAACATAGGTAGTGTTTTGACAGATCTTTCTGATGTGGTAAAAGTGTCAAAGAGGAAATCTTTCTCAATGGGGTCTGCATGCATCTCGACATTGTGATGGAGGGCTGCCCTATCTATTAGTGCATTAAAAGCAGCTGTATCCTCTGTAGAAGGCTTAGCAGGGTATGCAGGTGTATCTGGAATGGGCTGAGAGCAGCAGGATCTACTGGGTCCGCCCATGGTTGAGGTTGACTGTCTTGGTCAGGCTCTACTGGGTGATTGTATTCCTCATTATCTTCATAATCCACCTCTTCATCTGAGTGTGTGGGTGTATATGTGTATGTGTTAGGCATAGTTGGCTTTATAGGTTCAAAAAGAATAGGTGAAGTGGAACAGTCCCTTTTCTTTTTGAGTGGGATGATATTAGTCCCTTTATCAGTTTCTGGTCTGATTTTCCTCTTGTAGAGAGTGCCTTTGCCAGAATTAGGGTGAATGTAAAGTTTTGACTGTTCTTCTGATGAGGGGTCTGGATATAAGATCTCCTGCTCAGCAGTTCTTGGCTTTTTTCCCAATGTCTTTGGATTTGTTGTTTTCGGTTTGATCCCGGTCTTTGGGTCGACCGCTTTTGTTTTAGAGGAAGTTGGTAGGCCAAATTTGATCGGTCCGAGAGCCCTCGGTGTTACAACAGTCTTTTTAGGTTGTGCCTGTTTCTTTGGAGCCAATGTTTTTATCTGTTTGACGTTTTTTGTCGGGTGGATAGTACCCTTCTGACCTTGTGGCGTCTTTGGAACCTGTGGTTTCGGACCGATACATCAGGATGTTAGAGTGGTGCCCGAAGCAATATATCTAGGGATAAGAGTGACTGCCGATTTAGACAGACTGGTGGGGTTAAATAGGGAACCATTATTAGAAAAAGTAAAGAGAAATACTGAAAGGATTCACAATCTACATTTAACTCTAATGGGTCGTATAAACGTGATCAAAATGATATTCCCGAAATTTTTGTACATTTTTAGAGCTATACCACTTTTTTTTGACCATGCATGGTTTAGCAAATTGGAATTAATACTTAATAGGTTTATCTGGGCACCAGGAGAGCTTATCGGTATATGACACTCCCTAGGGAAAAGGGGGGCCCCAGACTTCAGACTATTACTGGGCAGCGGCCTTGCAGTATTTTCAAGGGCTGATAGGTGGAGGGGAAATCGATCAAAGGGATGGAAGACCTGGCTTCACAAATGTATATAGGGCACTGGTGGGAGGGGGGGGGGGGGGGGCGGAAGAGGCTGAGAATGGCTTCTTAAACACGATCGATTATAGCTATTTTAAACACACCAGGTTTGAGACATTAAGAGCGGCATATAATATCTGGAAGGCAGTCTCAAAGAAACTTGGATTAGGCAGATATGAGAGATACACTCTAATGTACACGAATCATTCACTGCCAGGGGATATTTTTAGGGATTCAGTCATGAAGGATTGGGATAATAAGGGGATCAAGAAGGTAGGGGATCTATTGGATAGGGAGGGGGGGAATCCTACAGTTTCAGGAATTACAAGGAAAATTTGAGCTACCCGGTAGTACTTTTTTAAGTATTTGCAGGTAAGAAGCTACTTTGCAAACAAACAGGGAGGCTTATAGGGTTTGGCCAATGTAGAATAATGGACTATATAGAACGGCGTAACCAGTGTACAATTCGGCAGTTGTATGCAGAACTCTATGCAATGAAAAGCGACGACAGGGAAAAATACGCTAGAAAGTGGGTGGAGAAAGTGGGCTCTTGTCCTGAGGGACTACAGACATCTTTAGACCTGGGGCGCACAGTTTTATGCTCGGCGACATTACAAGCGCAGTATTATAAAACTCTGTACTCGCTTTACCATACTCCTGCCAGAATCGCACAGTCGGGGGGTGTTTCAGGAACAACTTGCCCGCGATGTGACTCAAGCAATGCAGATATTGTCCATATGTTTGCGCAATGTCCACAACTGCATTCATTAAAGGTGGCTATTGAAAAGTTTATGGAGGGCTCATTGAGGATTGAGGTCAAAATGTCAGATGAACTAATAATGCTGGGGGTGATGGCAGGGGTAGAGGGCCTCCCCACAGAATTTCTGTTTATGGTAGCTGCAGTCTATCGGATTGGCATTGCAAGGGCATGGCTTGTCAGGGCACCACCGACATTTCAAATATGGATTGCAAGGTTACGCTCTACGTATAATCCGGAGAAAGCTATATATGATAGGAAGGGATGTAGGGCTAGAACATTAGGGGGGGGGGGGGGGGGAAGGCTATGG
Organism: Lissotriton vulgaris; assembly: GCF_964263255.1. Lineage (NCBI taxonomy): Eukaryota > Metazoa > Chordata > Amphibia > Caudata > Salamandridae > Lissotriton > Lissotriton vulgaris. Next base: position 616,549,735 of record NC_141698.1, read on the forward strand.
AGGCCAATAGATCAGTGGAAAAAAGGGCAGGATAGTGGAGGGACCTCCACTGTCAGGTTTGGGACGGAAGTTATACCTACTGTATGAAAATGAAATGAAAATGTACAGGTAAAGTCTATTTCCTCATAGTGGTGGAAAATATTTGCGTTATTGTGTACTCTGATTATTTGTGCTGTAACTTGTATTGGAATACTTGGAAAAACACAAAAGAACCTTAATAAAATGAATTTAAAAAAAAAATAAGAAAAAGTATTTTCTAGCCGGAGCGGAAAACTTTCATCCGAACCCAGTGGCGGAAAAAAACAATCTGAGGATGGAGTCGATGACCATGCGCAGTATGGTCCAAGGGAGGAGTCACCTATCTCGTGACTACAAAGACTTCTTCCAAGAAGACAACAACCTGCAATCCTCCGAGCCCAACACGAGGTGGCAATCTATTGCTAAGTGTACGATCTGCAGCTCATATGCCTCGAACATAAAGTTTTTTCTCCCCGAGAACAGTCTAAGGACAGTGATTACTGCCCTCATTATAGCAAGGATCGACTATTGCAATAGTCTTTTGCTAAATACTCAAAAAGCACATCAACAGACTGCAAATCGCTCAAAATGCAGCAGCACGATTAATCACAGGCACTCCCAAATTTGTTTCTGTAAAGAAAGAGCTAGCCCAACTTCATTGGCTCCCTGTGAGGCTAAGAGTAGGTTTTAAGGCCCTTTGTATGACCTTCAAAGTCCTCAACGGAATTGGCCCAAGCCATCTGAGGCAAAAATGTACGTAGTACGTTCCCACTAGAAATCTTCTGTCCACAGGAACTAAACTAGTCGTAATTCCTGTGGTCAAAAAGGCCAGCTGGGGCGGCAGAAGCTTCATCACATGCGCCGCCAAAGCTTGGAATGACCTTCCACTCCACTTGAGAAACTCTCCAGATCTTCTCTCATTCAGAAGGGGGCTAAAAACATGGCTCTTCACTAAGTAGTTCTTTCCCTTCACCGACTTCCAGCAGGCATGCGCAGCGCCAGGACATCCCAGGGTAACCGTGCGCTATATAAGCTCCATTAACATAACATAACAGACTCTCGATGAACCATTTGATGACTGGGATTTTGAAGAGGGAAAGTATATTGCCTACTTCAATGTAAGCAGCAACTGCCACTAAATGTAACCTAATAAATGTGTAAGCTAGTCCTGCCTTCTGAATCAGTAGCAGATAGCAAATGTATTGGACCAAATCCTTTGAAGACTCTGTAAAGTTAATGAAGAAACAACAGACAAAGCCCTTCCACTTTGCTGCATAACATGCAAGCCTCTAGTAGGATTAGCATCTACTCTTCATTTATCTTGCGATACCAGAACTGTATGACCTCTGTACAAAATCACAAGGTTTACTCCTTGAGGTTTGGATGTCTAAGCTGCCCATGACAATGCATCAGAAGATTTGCCCTAATGGGTAGTTTTTCCATAAGGATGGACTGACAAGGCTGCCTTGCACAGGTTGGTGCTAGCTGAATGAGTCACTGGTGTTTGAGTGAGCTTCCTTACCACACATGGTGTCAATGTTATGGGGTGAAGGTTTAAGTAACTGTCTCTGACCAAGTGATCCAATCCACATTTGTCATTTTTTGCAGTGACAAACAAATTCAATGGGGGCATGCCCCATTGATGGAAGACTTGCTTAACTTAGGGATTTGTCTACTATTTGTGTACTTACTGATGCTTCATACTTATAGGTCTGCAAAATCATTCCCCACCCCAGCCAGATGCTGGTCAAGGAGATGTATCTTATTGTGAGTAGACACAATGCTGAATCTTATGAGCTAGAGCTGACATCAGAGGTGAGTGAGAACCGATACTGTCAATCTTTACCAGGGCAGTTCTGCTTGAAATGAGTGTGTAAAACCCTCTGAATGATAATTCCATTGCGGTTAGTTTGAGGAGGCTGATGTGATGGCCCCTTTTCTCTTAAGTCTAGATACCATGATAAGTCATGTGCTTCAGATGCGTGCTCCAGCCTGTAGTGAAACAACTGTGGTGATGGTTCCCTCCAGCTGAGGAACGAGGAAGAGACTGCCCAGTAACAAATTGTTGTCATTCCACCATACCCTACCAACACCAGATATTTCCATTGAGTATCCACTAGTGACCATTGCCTTTCCAGACACTCCTGTAGTCACAGTTGTGATTGCTACAAAGAAGCCCTTGTTAGAATTAAAAATTCAAATGAAGCCTTGTGCATGGGCTTAAAGGGTGGACTCATGAGTCTGGTTACTGCTAGGTTTAGGTTCCACTGAGGTGATGGAAGAGTACATGAGGGAAGAGCCTTTTGACCCCTTTTATACATCTCTTGATTAATGGGATACTGAAGATTTGTCATGTGTTTGAACCCTTAAACTATGATATAACAGCTAGCAAGTGTACCCTTAACAAGGAATATGCTAGATTGCAGTCCACCAGATGTGTGAGGATTTTAACCATCACGGTCATCATCTGGTTGTATGTCCTTGTGTATTGGGGTTTTGGCAACATTCCCAGGAGCTTCTGTATTAGATAAGAGAACTGTATTTGATGTGGCTTCCTTGGGGTCATCAGGACTGGAGTAATGTTGGACATTTTGATCTTCTGGATCACCAGGAGAATTGGAGAGCAAAGGAAAGGCGTAAGCATACCTCCCACACCAGCCTATCGACAGTGCATTACCTATTCACTGTGGCTTGTAATTTCTGGATGCGAAGGACTTTGTGTTTTCTGCTGTTGTGAACAGATCTACCAGTAATGTAGAGCAGTTGTGTTATCCGTGAGAACTCGTCTGATTTCCCCTGAATCAGACACTGGAAGCCTTTAGGGCTATGAACATTGATTTTAGCTCCAAGTATTTGGTAGCCTCTGGTTTCTGATCATAGGCCTCATGTCTTTGTGTCCCACGTTTGCCACTCGTGCATCTGAGATGCATCTGTTATTAGGATGGCTTGTGGAAGGGGCAAATTGAAAGGCCTTCACTTGACCATGTTTTCTGTGGCCCACCTTTTCAATTCCTAGCTAAACTGCGACAACCACTAGATCCTCCCATTGTCCTTGTGACCAATGACTGTTCAGCCATTCTTGAAGAAGTCTTGTATGCAACACTGTCTGGAATCAGTTGGATGCACAAGGCCATCATACCAAACAGCGTCATCACTGTTCCTACCGTCGGAGACCAGGACTTGTGGTAAAAGCGAGCCTGTCCATGCAATGCTTGTACTCTCCTCAAATTTGGGTATGCTTTTACCTCTACAGTATCTGTCTTCCCGCAGAAAAGTTTTTTTTGCATTTCTGGGAAAGTGGATGATTTAATCCAGTATATTTAAAACTCCAAACGGCGAAGGTGGTGGACAATTCTTTTCAGGCTGTTAATGTATTGCTAGAAAGTGCAAGGGCTCTCAATTACCAGCATATTGTCTAGATATGGGCACACTTGGACTGTTTTCTTGTGTGCGCTGCAACAACCACCAGTGTTCTGGTAGACACCCTTGGCGCAGACCCTATGGTAAAGTGCTAAACATTGACATGATAATGTATTCTCCCTTCAGCACAAACCTGAGGAATCTTTTGTGCAAGAGTTGAGTGAGCAAGTAAAAGGCACCATCGTTTCTGGCATTTGTCCAGTTACTATATACAGGCCATTCGGCCTCAGTGCACGTGGCTGGGCACAGTTCGGCATCTTTTCCTATATGCAGTGGCACAAGGCAGGGTTTTCCCCGGCTCCGCTGTTATTGGTCCTGGCCATAGAGCCCATGGCCGCCTGGGTGCGGCAAAACCCATTGATCCGTGGGTTTGAGTGGTCGTGTGAACGATCTGCCAGAATCGTGCTATATACAGACGGTGTGCTTTTTTTATGACTGACCCTTGGTACTCTGGGCCTCAAATTATTCAGATTCCCCAGGTGTTCGGGGAGACCTCCGGCCTGGGAGCTAATCCTTTTAAATTTGTGCTCTTCCTGTATGTAGTGACCCGGGATGCGGAACCTGGGCTGCACAGTTGTCCCATGCGACAGAAGGATTCAAATATCAAGGAGTTTTTATTTCACCACACCTCACAACATCGTGGACACATTACTCCACTACTCTCAACCGTACGGCGAAGAGACCATAATATGATCCCATCTTCCGCTATCCCTGTATGGGCGATAAGCAATTTTTAAGTTGGTCTCCCTGCCTCGCATACTTTGTCGGTTGCAACATTTTCCTTATAATTTCCCTCACATATGGTTCGCCCAAATCAATGCAATCCTGAACAGGTTCTTATAGCAGGGAGGTTCCATTCGAGTAGCGCTACGTACTCTGGAAAACTGCTACAAATCTGGCGGACAATCAGACTATCGGCTCAGGCGCCCCGAATCAAAATGGCACCTACCAGTCTCTGACTCTGTCTCCGAATCGGTCAGGCCAGCGCTGCAAGTCTGGCTTCGCGACTTAGCCCATTACGCAGGAGACGAGGAGCAGAGAATTGAGGGGGCAACAATCAGGGCATAAAACTGCAGGAGGCCGCCACGAGCCTGAGGGAAGCACCAGGGATCGGGACAGAGATCCGAAGCTGCCTCCAATTCCACCTCCATAGTGGCACCTTCTGGGGCCAGATCAGGTCCCTGCAAGGAGGCAATACACGGACAATTGCTGATTACTCATGGTGGCACCCTGTATCGGGGAGCGTAATTTCACCCCGCGGCCACGGAAGCAATTTGGACGCGGATTGTAACCGGGGCTGCCTGGACTTAAAATGGCGCCCGAGAGCCTTCACAGCTAAAACGGCCCGGGAGAGGGGATACAGCACACCGCAGCGGAGCGCGTGATGTAGGCTTTGAGACCCCTTGAAACGCCTGCAGTTCTCAGTACGAACTCCCCCCCCCCATACTCGGACCTGGACTGGTCAGAGGCACTGCAGACGGTAGTTGCCAGACCTTAAGATGGCCGCCTGGCTGCCTTGCCAGCACCCATCTTGATCCAGCCTCCTTCCCTCCCACCCCCCCACCCCAACTGATATTTTTGAAGTGAGGTCTCCCAGCACCTATCATATAGACTGAGTTCCCGAGGCATACTCCCCCACGCACATGGAGTACCCACGGGGTGCTGACCGCTGCGAATTTCTGAGAGCCGCAGGGGAGACCGAGGGCTGGCGGGGACGCTGCTGCGCGATCCCCACTCAGGTATTAAACCCCACCAATTTAGTAAACGTTGGGGGCAGCCACTGGCAACAGTACATGGGCGCTTCGCTGGTGCCAATCCCCCCCCTTCTTACCGGCACATCACGAGGAGGCTGCTACTTTGCGCCACACTTGCCTTACCTCAAAATGGCGCAGAGGAGATAAAACACTCGGCCCGTTAGGCAGATCTCCACCAGAGGACTCACAAGCCGCAACAAAGGAGGTGAGAGGGACGGGAGCCTGAGTCAGCTGCACAAATACCCCGCTCTGCTAACCCCCCCCCCCCTCCCCCCCCCACTCGCTGCAGTGCCTAACTGCGGGCTGGTCGCAGTAACTGCCATTGCCTGACCCTAAAATGGTGGCCACCAGAAGTCATTATCCCCAGTGAAAGCACAGACATTCTGCCCAAGATGAAATGCGTTACTTACCTGTAACAGCAGTTATCCAGTATTGGTGTCTTTCATAGATTCACATGCCTAAATCATTCCCCGTCGCCGAGACGGGAGCCTCCGGTACATAAAAAAGTAATGTCCTAAGGACATACGTAGAGAATATAGGCCGAAGGGCCTCCCCTTTTGGGGCCTTTCCACGTCCTTATGTAAAAGGACCGAACTCTCATCGTTAGCCAATCAGCTCCGACCTCCTTCTAGAACCTTCCCGGGAGGAGCCTCCGTCCCTCAGATTTTCGTACGCACCCAGCTAGGGTGTCGCAATGTAGACCTAGAGGTACGTGAGTCCTTACCGGGGAGGCGGGAGGGTTGCATGTGAATCTATGAAAGACACCAATACTGGATAACTGCTGTTACAGGTAAGTAACGCATTTCTTATCCAGTATTTGGGTGTCTTTCATAGATTCACATGCCTGAATCAGAGTAGCCAGCAGTAATACATGCATAGTGGTAAGGCACATTCTCACATCTAGTAGGCCTGCATAAAGTACAGACAACCTGAGAGAAAACATGGTAATACATAGTCATGCATATAGCAGAGAAAACCATGAAGAATGTGCATACCTGGATGGCGGGACGAGGTAAGGCTCACCTTATTGGAAGAGATGGCGCAGCACCGCTTGTCCCACTGCAGCGTCCTTCTGCAGTTCGATGTCCAGGCAGTAGTGCTTGGAAAAGGTATGCGGGGACTTCCATGTCGCCGCTCGGCAGATGTCCAGGATCGTCACTCCAGCGAAGAGCGCCGCTGACGTTGACATCGCTCTGGTCGAGTGAGCAGCCACTCGGTCTGTCAAAGGCCGTCCGGCCTGATCATGGCAGAAAGCAATCGCTGAAGAAATCCAGCGTGAGATGCTCTGTTTTGTCAAGGGCAACCCCATGCGCGGGTTGCTGTAGGCCACAAAGAGTTGAGAAGACTTCCTGACGTCTTTGGTCCTGTCCAAGTAGAATTTGAGACACCTTTTAATGTCCAGGGAATGCAGCGCCCTTTCCGCTGCCGTGGAAGGGTCCGGAAAGAACGACTTGAGGACAATTGGTTCGTTCAGATGAAAGTCTGACGGCACTTTAGGAATGAATTTAGGGTTGGGCCTGAGTACCACTCGGTCGTGCCTGAATTGGAGATACGGTTCCTGAATGGACAGCGCCTGAAGTTCGCTGACCCTTCTGGCCGACGTCAGGGCTAGCAGGAGAGCCGTTTTCCAGGAGAGATGCTTGAGCGATGCCCGGTGTATGGGCTCGAATGGGTGTTTCATTAATTGGTTTAGCACCAAGTTCAACTGCCAGGTTGGAGGAACTTTCCGAGGCCTCGGAAAGGATCTGTAAAGTCCTTTTAGAAATTGCTTTAACAGTCGACTGGACCAGAGGGAGGGTCCCGATGGGGTCCTGGTGAACCTAGAAATCGCAGCCAGATGAACCTTAATGGAGGCGTGAGCCAGTCCCGATTGAGCCAGGTGCAGTAGGTACGGAAGCAGCTGGACTGGGGTGACCCGGAGCGGGTGTAAGTCTTGTTCCGAACACCACACGCAGAACCTCTTCCACTTCAGCGAGTAGGTCTTGGTCGTGCTGCTCGCTCTCGCTTTGGCCAGTACCTCCCTGCAGTCCTGCGGTATGTCTAGCTCCCCGAACTCACGGTGCTCAGGAGCCAAGCTGATAAGTTGAGCGAACGGAGGTTCGGGTGGTGTACCTGGCCTCCGGACATTGTCAAGAGGTTCGGGAGTTGTCGCAGGTGAATCGGGGGCCTGATGGATAGGCGAAGAAGATCCGAGAACCAATGTTGTCTCGGCCAGTACGGAGCAATCAGTATCAGCGTGCACGGTTCCGTCCTCATCTTCCGGAGGAGCCTCGGTATCATCGGGAACGGCGGAAAAGCGTACGCAAACACGCTGGACCAGCCGATGGAAAAAGCATTTCCCAGCGACCCCCGTTGGGGATGCCAGCTTGCGTAGCTTCGGCATTTGGTGTTCTCTGCCGTCGCGAAGAGATCTATCCTCGGGGTGCCCCATTGTGAGAAGACGTGGGCCACCGTGTCGCCGTTGAGCTCCCATTCGTGGGAGAGAGAGGTCTGCCTGCTGAGGGCGTCCGCGATAGTGTTCTCCTTCCCTGGAACGTACTCCGCCTTGAGGGAGAGGCCGTGCGCCACCAACCAGTTCCAGATTTTTTGCGATTCTCGTGAGAGAGAGAGAGATCGCGTTCCCCCTTGTTTGTTCAGGTAGTGCATCGTCGTGGTGTTGTCTGTTTTGACGAGCACAGGGGAAGAGCCGATGCGTGGCAGGAAGGCCTGTAGAGCCAGGTACACTGCCCTCAGCTCCAGGAGGTTGATGTGTAGTTGTGTCTCCTGGGCGTCCCATTTGCCGCTGACTCGAAGGTCTAACAGTACTGCGCCCCAGCCTTCCAGTGAGGCATCGGTCGTGATGACCAGTGGTGCCGGCGGCAGGAGGAACGGCAATCCGGCCGTCAGGTGAGTCCTGTTTCTCCACCACAGCAGGGCCTTTATGATGGCCGGCGTGATTGTGAGAATGTCGTCGAATGAGCCTGAACACTGTTTCCATTGTCTCGCCAACGCTTCCTGTAGGGGGCGCATGCGGAGCCTGCAGTGCGGTACGAGGAGAATGCACGAGGACATCATCCCTAGCAAGGAGGTGAACGTCCGGACCTTGATGCGAGGCTTCTTGGCCACCGCCGCGGCCAGAGACAGTACTTTGCAGATCCTGTCCTCTGAGGGAAAAGCCTTCGCACGCTCCGTGTCCAGGGTTGCTCCCAGGAAGGTGATCCTCGTTGACGGAGTAGTGCATGATTTTTTGAGGTTGATCGTCAGACCCAGCTGTTGGAAAAGAGCGCTGCAGGCGTTGAAGGAAGCCAGCGCGTCCTCCGGGGAAGGAGCCTTCACCAGCCAGTCGTCCAGGTAGGGGAACACCTGGTGACCCCTTTGTCGCAGGAAGGCAGCCACGGGTGCCAAGCACTTTGTGAAGATACGTGGGGCAGATTTGAGGCCAAACGGCAAGACCTTGAACTGGTAATGTCTGCCCGCTATTTCGAACCTTAGGTATTTCCTGTGCCTGACGAGGATGGGGACATGGTAGTAGGCGTCCTGTAAGTCCAGGGAGACCATCGAGTCGCCTCTTTCCAGTGCTCCTAGGATCTCCTGGATTGTGACCATCCGGAAGGATTGACTCCTTAGGAAGGCGTTGAGCGCCCGGAGGTCTAAGATCGGCCTCCACTTGTCCCCTTTCTGTTGGACCAGGAAGAAGTGGGAATAAAACCCCTTCCCTTTCTGGGAGTCCGGGACCTTTTCGATGGCTCCTTTGACCAACATGGCAGAGACTTCCTGGAGAAGGAGGTGCAGGTGTTTGTGAGCACGCTTCAGCGGAGGGGTGTTGGGAGGGGTGTTGACTAGTTCGAGGGAATGTCCAAATTGAATTATTTGTAGTACCCACCGATCCGTGGTGATTTTTCGCCAATTGTGGAGGAAGTGGGTCAGTTTTCCCCCAATTCGAAAGGATTGAGACGGTGGTGGGACTGGCTGGAGTAAGTGGTCACTGGCGGCCGCCAGCGCCCTTCTTGGCGGATTTGCCTCTGAAGGACGATCTCCCATAGGATGACTGTCGGGACTGTTGTTTCTGCTGGGGTTGGTTCCTGTTGCCATAGGAATAGGACGACCGATTTTGGTAGGAACCTCTGTAGGAGTACTGACCTCTGGAGCGGCCTCCCCGAAAGGATTGGTTCCGGGACTGGAGGGAGCCCAGAGCCCTCGCCGTGTCGGTGTCTTTTTTGATGGCCTGGAGTGCCTCGTCTATCTTCTCCCCAAAGAGGAATTGCCCATCGAACGGCATATCCAGCACCTTAGATTGGACTTCCTGCCGAAAAGACGTCGCCTTCAGCCAGCCCTGGCGGCGGAGCACGGCAGCCCCGGCCAATTGGCGGAATCCCGTCATTGCTGCGTCGATGGCGCAGTCGATAATTTCAGCCGCGGAGTTTTGTCCTTCCGCCAGAAGAGCTTTCACCTCGTCCTGGACCGTGGCCGGCAGGCCTTGCAGGTAGGGAGCTATGTCTTCCCACAGCTGGCGGTTGTAGCGGCCCAGGAGGGCGATGGAGTTTGCCACCTTGATGGACATGGCGGATGTGGTGGAGAACCTCTTGCCTATGGTGTCCAGCTTCCTTCCATCCTTGTCCGGGGGCGCGGACAGCGGCGAGGAGGGGTTTCGGGATTGCTTTTGGGCCGCCTGAGTGACAACCGAGTCCGGTTTGGGGTGGCCGGTCAGGCAGGCAGGTGCGGAGTTCGGGGCCTTATATTTTTTGTTCAGGCGCGGGACCACCGCCGGCACCGAGGCAGGCGTGAGCATCAGCTTCTTGCCCTGTTCCCATAGAAAGTCTATCAGAGGAATAGACTTGGTCGATTTCTGTGTGTGCTCCTTGAAATCATGGAGGAAGCATTCCGTTTCCGCGGATTCCACCGTCATGTGAAACCGCCTTGCAGCCCTGTCCACCAGTTTGTGGAAACCTCCCACGTCCGCCGCTTCAGAGTGGCGCGGTCTCGGGGATGCCGGGGCAGACGAATGGTGTGATGACGCAGCATCGGCATCGTCGTCTCTGTGGTCCGAGGCGACGTCTTGCACCTCGCCTTCCTCTAAGTCCGTGTCGTCCTCCTCGCTTTCCGATGAGTCCTCCGCCTGTGTCTGCGGTCGGAGTTGGCTCCGAGGACGGGCCGGGGGAGCGGAAGGGTGCGAGGCCGCCGGTTGCGGTTGGGTGACCGGTACCTGGGCACCGCTGTCTGCGTCCGGGAACCTTCGTTTATAGTCCTGCACCAGGGATTTCAAATCGTTGACCAGAGACAGTGGCAAACAGATCATCGGGGTTTTCACCGTGTCTACGGTCAGGGAGCTGCCTTGATACGTCACTCCGTCCCGGATCTCTTGGACGTCCTGGTGGTCTTCGTGAACCTCCTGTTCTTCGTCCGACTCTTCACTTTGTAGTGTGTCTTGTTCTTCTTCGGGTGCCAAGTCCACCGTTGGGCGAACCGAGGGTGTAGGACTCGAGTGAATAGAGACTTCGACTAATCTCGATTCCTTCCAAGATGGCGCCGGGGTCTCTTCCGACGACGTGCGTGAAGATGGCGCTCCCGCCATGTGTGTTGGTGATCTGGGCACCTCCGTCAGGGTCAATGGTACCAATTTTTGTGGGGATAAGGGTTTCGCCGCCTTACCGATGGTAGGGTCGTGGACCTGAGATGCCTTTGTCGAAGGTGTGGTTTTTGAACTTGACTTCGACTGTTTAGGAGACGAACTTGACTTCGATGTCTTGGGTGACGAGCCTTCGGTATGAGGTGTTTTCGGCGAAGGCGTACCTGAAGATTTAGACCTCTTAGGTGACGAAGAGGCGTCCTTCGAGGGTTTGAGAGGAATGGTCGAGGAGACCGGTGCGCCAGAGGACGCAGTGGTGGTCGTCGTGGTCGCCGCGGAGGGCGATGAGGCCGTAGTAGTCGACACAGTGGTCGTGACTGAGGTGGTCCGCTTAGTAGATGGAGCGGGCTTTTTGAACCTCTGGCCATCCTTAACAGACACGGAGGAGGTGGTGGAGCGTGCCTCCGAAGGCTTCCTGTGCGCCTTCTTAGGAGGAGTGTCTGTCTCTCCAGGGGACTGCACCCTGGGTCTCTTCTTGGAGACTTTGGAGGTCGCGGAGACACTACCCTCGGAAGATTCCAGAGTGTCTCGGACCTTAAGCCTGTCGAGCCATTCGCGAAGGCGAGTTTCCCTTTCCTTAACCGTCTTCTTTGGGAAGGCTCTACACACCCTACACTTGTCAGTGACGTGGTCAGGGTACAGGCAATATATGCACAGGTCGTGCTTGTCCTCCGCTTGAATCCGCTGCTTGCCGCAGGAGGAGCAGGCCCTTAGGAGGGCTTTCTTCTGTGAGTCCGCCATGGACGAAGTTTTCTTATTAGATTCCGACATTTAGTCGATGCTAGATGAAATCCTTTTCGTACAAGTGAATGTCGGCGAAGTTTGAGACTTCGAATTTTGGAAACCTGAAGAGCTCAGGTTGGAGACTCCCTAGCACAACGTGCGGTAGAAAAATCTGAGGGACGGAGGCTCCTCCCGGGAAGGTTCTAGAAGGAGGTCGGAGCTGATTGGCTAACGATGAGAGTTCGGTCCTTTTACATAAGGACGTGGAAAGGCCCCAAAAGGGGAGGCCCTTCGGCCTATATTCTCTACGTATGTCCTTAGGACATTACTTTTTTATGTACCGGAGGCTCCCGTCTCGGCGACGGGGAATGATTTAGGCATGTGAATCTATGAAAGACACCCAAATACTGGATAACCATGGGAACTTTTACCGAACTACCTACCCCCTACCCCTCCCCGCTCTACTCCTCTCCACTTTCCTGCTACTGACCTCTGCCCTCACCTGTCCTGGCCCTTAGTTCCCACCCTGTTTACCTGTGAATTTTCCCTCGTCATTTGAGATCTAGCTATTTTGTCTGATGCCCGATGGAGCTACCTGGTTTAGCTATAGGGGAGACAGGTCGGGGATTCCCTCCTTGGACGTCACCTACCCAGTCGGTCTTTAGCCAGACTTCCTCATCTCTCCTGTCATCTCTTCCCGCATCTTCCCTCTTTTTATGTCGATCCTCTCTCAATGTATTGAGACTGAACTATTTTGTCTGATGCACTATGGAGCTACCTGGTTTAGCTATAGGGGGGATGGGCCGTGGACTCCCTCCTTGGTTCTCACCTACCCAGTAGGCCTTTAGACAGACTTCATTTCGTCTCTCCTTGTTGTCTCTTCCCCTCTCACCTTCCCTGTCCCCTCCCCTCTACGCTCCACTTATTTTGCCCTCCATGCTCTTTAAATGTTTCCAATTGAGACCTAGCTATTTGGCCAAAGCCCGGTGGAGCTAACTGATAGCTATAGAGGAGATGGGTTTTGGGACTTCCCCCTCGACCGTCACCTACCCAGCCGGACTTTGGTCAGACTTTCCTTCGTCTTTCTGCCGTATCTCCCTCCCACCCCTTTATGCTTACCCCCTTCCCCTCTACACTTCACTTATCTCTTTTTCTATGCTCTTGTAATTGTTTGTTTAGCAACTGATGTAAATTGGAACTGATGCAATCTTGTAATTTTGGGGAACCTCATGTAAAGTGCTCTGATACCTCGGTCTAGCCAGCGCTATATAAAACTCTTAAAATAAATAAACAGTCGACATACTTGAAGGCACAGCAGTGGCTGATGGATATGCTGATTATGTAGCCTCCCATCTTTTAGTCATTAAAGAGTGGTGGAATAGTTTGCATACAGACCTGGCCTATGAGGTAGATTGCCTGGTAATGGAGGGTATTCCACTCCAGAAACTCCTCTATAGTCAAATGAACCTAGACTTTCTTCCCCCCACCGGCAAAACGGTTGTTCAACTCTGGCGATAAAAACAAGAGTGGGTCAGGATGCCTGACACAGACTACCCAGCTGTGGCAGGGCATGAATTTGTGCCCCGTTACCGAACTCTGGCTTCCTTCATAAATGGGACCTTCTTGGAATTTCTACCCTAGAAGATATTATGCAAGGTCTCACCCTCAAATCATTTCAGCATCTGCAAAAAGAATTTCAGCTGCGTAAGTCGCAGTTCTTTAAGTATCTGCAGCTGAGACCTGCCCTCACCCCTTGGTCCGTCCGTTGGATGACCTACCAGAATTTCATACCTTGGAGGGTCACCTATTGATGGGGCGCACAAGATACAACAAATTTACCAGACCTTGAGCACGCACACTCAAACCACACTATACAAAACCAGGGAGGCATTGGAGGCGAACCTGCCAGTTAGGACAGACGATGACTGGGCCGAGGCCCTTGGCAGTCCCTGTGGCACTGCCGTCTCCATGTGATACCGCATTATTCAATTTAAATATCTCCACGAGCATACTTTACTCGTCCTGTCTTTGGAGGATGGGTGTCATCAAGTCCTCTACATGTCTCAGATGCGGGGACAGGGATGGTACCTTCTTTCACACGGTCTGGAGCTGTGAGGCACTGAAGTCGTTTTGGCATAAGATTTCTCCCTGCCTAGGCCGTGTCTTGTCCTGGAGCCTTTCGTTCGACCCTAGACTGTTCTTGCTTCATAGCACAGAGGGGATTGGCGAGAACCGCTACAAACACCGTTTCTGAGCCTCACACTTGCCAAGCAGGACATCGCCCAAGCGTGGAAGGCGACCTCTCCGCCAGCAGTGGGTGGGAGGAAGATGGTCATGGACAGATGCATAAGGGCTGAGGTCGCAGTCTATCAGGCACAGGGCTGCCCGCAGAAGCACAGGAAGATTTGGTCCCACTGGGCGACATATCGGGGCATAGATTTACTCCCCCCGCCACAAACCTACCCTCCATAAATTCGGTCTGTACATTTATCTAATTGCTAAAATATCTAAGATGAGCAACTGTGTCAGTACATATACATCTAGACATATTGCATTCAAGTGAACTATGTGATAATCTGTGTTACGTTTCAGTTGTTGGGCCAGTTGTTTTGCTGGCTAGTTTGATGATGTATTTCTCAAAATTATGGTACTTCCTACATCAAACTGTATCTACAATGTATGCTTTGGGCACTGCCACCATGTGCCATGAAAACTTAATAAAATTTGTAGGTAGAAAATAAGGCGTCATCTTTTAAGTCTATGGTTGCCAGATAGTCTTTTCCTTCCAGCAGTGGAATAATCTTGTGAAAGGTGTTCATCTGGGAATTTGCTGAGAAATCTCAGGTTGATTATCAACCACAGGCTTACGTCTTACTTTGAGTCTAGGAAGAGTGTTTTCTTCTTCTTGTGCTACAATTTCTATTGCTTCCTTTTCCAATAGTTCTTGAACGTCACTTTGTAGTATATCTTGCTGTTCCTTAATGTTATGTTTTAGTGTATTGAGGAAGGTGTTCATGTGACCTCTGTGCTATCCCCATGCTTTATTAAATCTAACACCCATTTGTTTGTGGTAATGGACTTACGAGGGTAGTGGAAGCCCTTAACCCTACCCACTACTGGCGTTGCTTTGCATGTTTGTTTGCTTGGAAAAGGGAAGGGGGGCACTTGGTTGATTGAGAGGCTGCCCCAGGAGAGTTTGTGTTTTATGCTTGCCCTTGGCATGAAAAAAAAACTCTTACTCTACAAAGGACTGTCATTAGTATCCTATACGGATGACACCTAACTATTCACCTCAGTCTCCTCCAAAAAATGCAAAAATAAGCGTTTTAGATTCCAGGAAGATATTCTGGCTATTGCATACAGGATGACAGCAAATTGTCTGCAGCTAAATGCCAGTAAATCTGAAATCCTGCTGCTTGGGAGAGAGAGAGTCATTTGTGGTCAGACCAATTGTGGCCAGACAGGTAGTGGTGCGGGCCCCAGCGCAAGGATGCCGTGAAAAACCTAGGAGTATGGGTGGAGAGTGGGCTGTCCTTTATAGCCCAAACAAAAGCGATCGCGCGGGGTTTGCTTAGAGCTTCTGTGTGGACTCAAGCCTCTGTTAGGGCTTTTTGACTCACAAATTCGCCAGACCATTATTATCCAGTCTACGATCCTGTACAGACTGGATTATTGCAACGCCATTATTTGGCGCAAATAAATCTGGGATTCCGCACTTACAGAGGGTACAAAATGCTGCAGCACGCTCTTTTTGCTCTCCCTAAATTCTGCTCAGCATCAAAGCTTATGCCTAAGCTAAACTGGCTGCCAGATGATAAAATAATTCAGTTCAAGACACTATGCTTTGCCCACAGAATTATGACCTAACAAGCGCCTCCAGTCCTATCTGACCTGCTGGCGCCATATTCACAGCGTTGTACGTTGTGATCGGCCGATCAGCACGTAGCTTGCCCACCTCCCCCTGAGTTTTAAGAGTAAGAGCCGGTGGCCGCTCTCAAGGTGTTGGAGTCCGTTCTCTGGAACTCTCTACCAGTGTCTATTAGAGGCATCCAGAACCACTTGGTTTTTAGAAAGGCTATAAAGACTTGGTTATTCCCAACCTAATTGTACACCTCCTCTGTTTTTTCCATCCTGCAAAGTGTAACCTGGGTAGCACTGGGACGCCCCATTGCTGGGGCAGCCATGCGCTGTACAACTCTTTCTAACATAACATAACTGTAAGTGTTGTTCTAGCCACTTTTGTGTTTGCCCAAAGTGTGACCCGTTAGGAGATTTAAGGTGTGCAAAGTTTAAACTAGCACTTTTCTGCCCATTTCTATCTCTGAAGGTCCCTCTCCTATGGAATGACTTGAATGTCAGCAAAGAGCCAATAAGCAGTCTAACCTTTTTCCTGTCTTCTAGGGTTTTGTTCACCTATGGCCCAAAAAGATCTGTGGGGTTTGTCAATTACCTCCGATTTAATACCAGAAATGTGTAATGATATATGCCTCCTCATTCCAGTTCTTGTAGTTAACTGCCTGCAAGCAGTGTAAGCTGAGAAAAGCAACATTAAGGCAAGAGCTGGCTATGTTCTTCCTCTCCTCTGACTGCCTTAGCTCTCTTGTAGTATCCTTCGGAAAAGAGACACATTAAGTCCTCTTACTTTACCACTGCTGAGGTCTGTACCCATTAAGAAGGTTGTTGAAATTGGCAATCTGCATGGCAGCTCAGTTTTCATACATTCTGCCTACTGTCTCCAGCCATTTACTATCCCTGTCTGGAGGCTGTCCTAAGGATGATGGGGACATTGCATTTTCCTTGCAGTAGTGAGTATGAGGGAACATGCCTCAACATGACTGAATACATTTTGGATCTTGAGTGGACATGCTTTTTCTTCTCCATTCTAGGGGTAGTTGCTTTGGCAGAGGCTAGTTTATGGAGCACTTGTCTTCCCAGCTGTAGGATGCTACGAAGCATAGGAATAAACGGAATCTTCCTGTAGACCGGATTCAGTGATTTCCAAAGAAAAATGTATCCTCTTTTTCTATCTCCATCTGTATCCCGAAGGCATCTGCAGCCCTCTTAACCACCCTGTGGTAAGTAGAAAAATAATTGGGTAGAAGCGTACTTCATTGACAACTTCCTGGGAGGAGGGTTGCTTTAATGTACTCCCAACACGTTTCTTACTCCTCAAGTGCCTCAAGTTCGGCCTCCTCAGACTCGTGCGAATGTAATAGCAGCACTGCTTGAGTGGGTAGAAGGCATTGCTGCTGGTTCCTCCTCTTCAACTGCCAATCGTCTAGATACAGAAAAACATCGGAAGACCACTGCTAGACACCATGTGAATACTCTTGGTGCCATAATGCTGAAATGCAGTGCCCGGAGTTGGTAGTATTTATTACTTAACAAAAATCTTAGCTACCACAGATGTTGCAGATGAATGGGTTATGTAGAAGTAGGCTTTCCTCAAGTTAAGGGTCGCCAGATGGCTTACTGAGTCGAGCACAGGGATGACATTCCACAGGGCTGTCATTTGAACAGGTTAAAGTAGAATGTACCAATTGACAGCCTGGAGGTCAAGGATGAGCCAGGGTACAGTCCTTTTTGAAGACAAGTTAATACAATGAGTACACATTTGGTTCCTGCTTGTGTGTGTGGGTAGGGGGGCGGGGGGGGTCTGATGGCGCCTCTGCATGCTTGCACCTTAGCAGCTGCTTGTGTTCAAGGGGAATTTTGCTGATACTGTGTGGATTTCCAAGCCGTATCCCTGTGCACCATGGATAGGACTCATTTTTCTGAGGTCATTTCCTCCTGTTGTGGAAGAAACAACCCAACGGCCCATATCAGCCGCTGAATCCTCCCCACTAAGTTTCCAGATAGTGCTGGAGTGGATGTTAACTAATCCTCTGCACTGATGTAGGTGCTTCCTGTCATCTGTTAGGACATCCCAGGTTTTGCAGGCTGGTCCTAGAGCATGTCCATTGCTGTTGCAGTGTCAGTAGCCTTGTAGATTTTAAATAGCATGGAGCGAGCCAGTGGGCCGAATAAATGTTACACCTCAGGGTGGAACTCCGACACCCTACGAATGCCCTAGTAGGACCACACAAGCGTTTAACTCTCTGAAGGCAGTATCTGCTGGATCTAGGACACACTTGATGTTGGCGTTTGAGATGGTTTTGGCCTGCACCAGTTCTCTACCATGCTTCCTCTAGGCTTCTGGATGATTATAGATTAGTTGCTCCATCTCCTCCTGATGACACTACATACTTCAGAGGAGAACTGAGTTAGTAATATGCCACCGTGTTGACACTTGTACTGTAACAATTCACAGTGGCATCAACCTTACGTCTCTTTGTCTGGATGCAATGTGCCAACTGCGCTTTGTGCAAAGGCTCTCTTCTGAGCTGTATGCATAACCAGTCATGTGCCCCCAATGACCCCTGATGTATATAGGTTACTATAGCTCTCCTTTGCATTTTCTCTCTACCCTAACAGTGATGTTGAGGGTCTTCTCTGGCTACCTTTAAGTTCTCTGCCACATACCTAGTGATGCTTTTTAGCATTGGCAGGAAATAGACAACTTGGACAGAATGTTTAAGAAGTCATTCTTTTACTTATGTTGATGTCATTCTATCCTTAGTGGTGTGAAAGTGTTCCTGGGGCTACCCCTGTGGTGATGACGACCAACGTGGTGGGGGTGTCCTTGGCTGTGGTGGCACAGCCCTTGAAGTACTCCCTGGTCACCTGTTTTTTTTTTAGGTATAGGATAATCCTAAAGTTCCTCAGAGACTGCTTCCTCGAAGGCCAGCCTCCTACTTCAGGGGAGTGGGGTATGGCTCTTGTGGTACTAGAGGGCTGGACAGAATCGTTTGGGAAGTTGGAAGAATGTACAGTCTACTCCGTTTCCAACCTGAGATATCTAGCAGTTCTACTGTTACAAGAAGCCTGCTTGACATTGTATGGCGTCTAGGATTTATTTGCAGCCGATTTTGGGACAGAGGTTGTCCGCTCGTTGCCCTGGGGCTTGGTTGATGTCTTTTAGGCCGAAGGCCTCTGGAGATGATGCTAGCTCTTGGCGGTGAGGCGTCTGGGGATGACAGCCAAAGCCAATGTCATCCGTTCTGGATGGGGAGCCTGTAGACGCCTCTCAAGTACCGGGGGATGATAGTACTTTTGGGCAAGTTGATGATCAGTCTGGCTGTTGCATTCTGGATTGTCTGGAGTCTTTTCATGAGTTCACCGGTGGCGCCTGCATACAGTGTGTTGCCGCAGTCCAGACAGATGGGGACTAGGGCCTGCGCCACTGTTTTTCTGGTGCCTGTGCCATTTGAAAATTGTGCAGCGTGTGGAAGCAGGCTGAAGAGACAGGGTTGACCTTCCATTTCATGGAGAGTTCGCGGTCTAGGATGATGACAAGATCGCGGGCATGATCTTTTGGAGTGGGGCTAGGTCAGAGTAGGAGATGGTGCAAGGAATGACCGTCAGGGACAGATTCGGGTTAGATTGTCCAGGGACGGACTGTTTCCTGTTCTGGTGCTCGGGTCTTCCTCCTCAGACTGTTCCTAGTGTCTCTCCAGGTTGCATAGTAGGCCCAGCTTCAAAGGGTGTGGTTGCTACATTTTTTAATGCACCAAGTGACACACTGTTGTGATGTGCAACAGGTCCCACTCGGAGTCTCCGTTTTAGTTACACATTTAGCTTGATAGCTTTTCTAATAGTGACTTTTTACATGTTTTACACGAGAATCTACTGAAAAGCTCTTCTGCAACCAGGTCATTTCTTAGTAAGCATTATAATGTTCGTACACACGGTCCAAAGACTAGCCACATAAAATACAATGCTTTTGTATTTAGTTGCCCAGTAGGAGACCGGTCAAAGGCTCCAGACAAATCATCGCATCAGCTCTGCACCTTTGACCCAGTGCGATTAAAACAGTGCTTTTATGATATAAACAACCTCTGCATTACATTCGACAGAGGAGCACTTCTGCTGCGATTGTCCTGGAATGCCATATACTCTGAATGAGATGCAGCCCTGCTGACTCTGACCCTTTATCATGCAAAGGACGATAGCCTGCTCCACACCAGGTCGGCTTCCTGACAAACTCCCACTTTGCTCTTGATAGTGTAGGGAGTTTTAGATAGGAGCATAATCACATGGTAATGTTAGAACAGTTGAACTGCTCCCCTTTTTCACCTTTCTTGTAATGCTGGTTAGAATGCTTTGTTTCTTCTGCCTAATAATTGCAGCTCACTATTTCTATATAAGAATAGGACTGTTTCAATATATGTTTGAAAAGCGAAACTTCTATCTTTCTTGTGTTTACCTTGGTAAGGCATAAGTGACAATAAAAGGGTACACCCGTTTCCACGATTTCCTTAGGGAATAAAGATTGGTCATGTTCGAGGTTGCTGATATAATCTACCCTGGTAATTTGAGGGGTTTAGATGGGGCACTGTGAGCTAGCTAGGAATGGTGCCAAAATTTCCTGATATGTGTGAACTGAATTCCCATATTATGACGTTTATGTTGCCCAGATACACAGTCACACTTAATTTGTAGACACTGTGAAACATCTCTTGTATCTGATAGTCTTCTTATTCCTGAACATCATGCAGGCAGAACAAGAGGATTTCTCGTGGCCTCGAAGCAAGCAGAGGTTACACACTCAATGACTATCCGACCATGGGAATTTCAGTTTACATTTCTGGCTGAACTGGAAAGGCTTGTTCTCCATCCCACACTCTTCCCATAGTCATTCTCATAAAAGTAGATTCACTGTAGCGTGCACCAATCCTGTTTGAATTCAACAGCGGAGATGCCCTGATGTCCGTCTCCAATGCTGCAGATGTCTGGCATTGAATAGCGTACAGTTGTTACTTGGTCTCGGAGCGCAATCAGAAATGTCTCAACCTGATAGCAGAAAAACAATCTGAAGTGGAGACTTTGTCCTTGTGCATTATAGGGTTCAAGGAAAAGTCACAAGATATCTTGTGACTGAAAGATTCTTTGAACAAAATCAAAATGCAACACATCACTAGATAGCAGGAGCTTGAAGAGCACGTGATACATAATCGCACATGCTATAAACCTATATTTGCACTTCATAAATAACATTCATGAGGATTTGTTGAGGAGTGGGGAAAAACTTACTTGATAGACTAAATATCTTGCATTTTGCCTGGACTGCATTCCTTGAATTGATATTCATGCTACAGTTGGAATGGAGATGTACCCCCAACAACCTCTCTTAAAAATATAATTTATATTTGGAAGACAAAGTATATTTTTAGAATAGTAATCCCCAACCGACTTGGGCTACTTTTCAAAAGTTGTCAGGAGGCTGAAGTCAGACAAAACTTGATTGCATCTTTTCAGAAGGGTCATCATTGAAATATCCACAAGTTATCTAAATATCATTGTGGATCCCATTGGCAGATCCCAATAAGGCAACTGCATGTTATTAGCAAAGAGTCAGAGAGCAGATTATTACAGCCAATGGGCACTAAAAAGCATAAAAAAACATCTAAATAGCCTGTGGAGTGATTTGCAGGCACATAGTAAAACGATCTAACAAACCAATGGCAAGTGAAAGATTGGTATCCATAGAGCAGAGTGAAAACCATCACAAAATAGCCACAGTGCAAAAAAATAAAAAAAACAATATTAATGTCGGATACAGATTGGGAGAATTGTTTGGGATTATTTCCGGATGTTAAATACGGTCAGCCTGGCAACCTTAAAATAAGCACCATAGCTAAAAACTCAACCAGGAACCCTAATAACATGTCTTCCTCGCATGTTCAGTGGGCTAATTTGTGTAAGTAACAAATATAAAGAATTGTGGTGAAATTCTAAATTGTACAAATGTATGTCGTGAACAAGTTACATACATGGCATATGTTTAAGGAAATTAAAATTTGTTGTCAGAAAAAAATAAATAGCCGACACATTACGGACAATCATAGCACTCGAGAAACCAAATAATGGAAATACTGTGGTCAAATTAAAAGAAACTTAGTAAGTAGAAACCCCAGTGTGAAACCAGTCAGGAAGCGAGAAAAGACAGAGGAAGGGTATCATTTGTTATTGAAGCCTCTCTACTATATGAAACTGAACTGTAGCCCAAATTAATTGGCAACTAAAAAACAAAGGCACAAAGCCATATCTTTCCCAATACTCATAAGGAATATGCTACTTACCAGTATGCATCTGTTCTTGGTATGTAGGGCTGCTGACAATCATATCTTGTGCATAGATCGCCGCCTAGTGCTGGGTCCGGATGATTGCACCTTGTTGTCCTGGAAGACGCTTCGAAGTATCACGAGATAGGAGACTCCTCCCCTGGAATACAGTGCGCATGGGCATCTTCTCCATCCTC
The DNA here is from genome assembly GCF_964263255.1 of Lissotriton vulgaris. Lineage (NCBI taxonomy): Eukaryota > Metazoa > Chordata > Amphibia > Caudata > Salamandridae > Lissotriton > Lissotriton vulgaris. The sequence goes on from NC_141698.1 coordinate 616,571,615, forward strand.
AGATTGTTTTTCGCCATTATTGCAGAGATGGAGTATAGCAAAGTAAGAGATGGCCATACAAAAGAGAATATTGCAAGAGAGAATACTGCAGCTGCAACAGGCACCGGGGAGGAGGGTGTGCGATATGAATGTCAGCAGCCCTACATGCCAAGAACAGAAGCATATTGGTAAGTAGCATATTCCGTTCGAGGCATGTGGGCTGCTGAATTCCTATCTTGTGCATAGACTGTATAGCAGTGTCTCCTCTAGCAGTGGTCACCTGTACCAGCTGCAGCACTCTGAAAAAGAGTTTTAAGGACAGCCTGGCCAACAGCAGCGTGTTTAGTGAAAGTGTGTATGGTAGACCATGTTGCTGCCCTACATATGTCTTCAAGGGGAATATTCCCTAAGAAAGCCATGGATGCCCCGCCCCCATTTTACGCGTAGTGTGTGCTCTTGAGGGAACTGTTAGAGTGCGTTTAGCTTTTTGATAGCATATCTGAATACATTTCACTATCCATCTGGCTATTCCTGATTTTGAGATGGGATTACCTTTATGTTGCGGTGAAAAAGCAACAAACAGTTGCTTTGTTTTCCGAAATGATTTAGTCCTGTCAACATAATATAGCAGAGCTCTCCTAGTGTGTGTAGGGCTCTTTCGGCTAATGACTGTGGGTTTTGGAAGAAAACTGGCAGTTCTATTGATTGATTGATAAGGAAAGTGGATATGACTTTTGGCATAAACTTAGGGTTGGTCCTAAGTACTACCCTATTTGCATGTACTTGCATGAAGGGTTCTTGAATTGTTAGTGCCTGAAGCTCACTTACTCTCCTGAGGAAGGTGATGGCAATCAAGAATGCCACCTTCCATGTTAGAAATTGCAATTCACATGAGTGGAGTGGTTCGAAAGGAGGTCCCATAAGTCTGGTAAGTACCAAATTTAAGTTCCAGACTGGTGAAGGTGGGTGCTTTGGAGTAATTATCCTTTTAAGACCCTCCTTAAAAGCCTTGATAGGTGGTACCCTAAACAGGGAAAGGTGTTGCCTGTTTTGGAGATATGCTGCTTAGCAGCAAGATGTAGCCTTATAGAAGAGTATGCTAGATTGCATCTTTGAAGATGCAAGAGGTAACAGATAATGTTTTGGATGGAAGCATCTAATGGATTGATTTTGTTATTGTTGCAATAGATTACAAATCTTTTCCATTTAGCTGCATAGCATGCTCTAGTGGTGGGCCTTCTTGCCTCCTTGATAATGTTCATGCAATCAGGAGGTAAGTTAAGGTATCCGAACTCTAAGACCTCAGGAGCCAGATCGCTAGGTTCATCTGATTGGGATCTGGGTGTTCGATTTCTCCATGGTTCTGGGTTAAAAGATGTGGCGAGAGGCACCGTTTTTGATGGGGAACTACTGAAAGTTCCAGGAACGTTGTGTACCATGGCTGTCTTGCCCATGTGGGAGCAACCAGGATCATTGTGAGTGACTGCTGACGTAGTTTGCGTGCCACCAGCGGAATCAGTGGGGCTGGTGGAAAAGCGTACGCAAATCTGCCTGACCAGTTCATCCATATCGCATTGTCCTTTGACAACGGATGTGGGAACCTGGCGGCAAAGTACTGACATTTTGAGCTTTCGTTTGTGGCAAACAGCTCTATCTCTGGGTGCCCCCATTTCTGGAAGAATGGGTGGAGAACTCGGGGTGAATCTCCCATTCGTGTAGCTGTTGGCTGTGTCTGCTTAGCAGATCTGCTACTGGGTTGTCTTTCCCTGGCAGGTGTCTGCTAGGAGAAAAATGTTTCTTGGAATTGTCCACCTCCATATGCTCTGTGCTAAGTGGGACAGCTGTGGAGAGTATGTCCCTCCTTGTTTCTTGATGTAGTACATGGCTGTCATGTTGTCCGTCCGGATCAACACGGCCTTGTACAAGTATTTCTGGAATGCTTTTAGTGCCAAAAATATTGCTAGCAACTCTAGTTGGTTGATATGCAGTTTCCTTTGTTTGATTGTCCAGAGCCCTTGGACTGTGTATTGAAGTGGGCTCCCCAGCCTGTCAGTGATGCGTCCACTGTTAGTACTAGTTGTGGAACCGGCTCTTAGATCAGTCGCCCCTTGGAAAGGTTTTATGGGTTTCACCACTGCAGAGAGTTGAAAGCGCGACTGTCTACCAACACTAGGTCCTTCCATTGTCCTTGAGCTTGGTTCCACTGCCGTGCTAGGCATTCTTACAGTGGACGCATTTGAAGTCGGGCGTGAGGGACAATGAATATGCAGGAGGCCATCATGCCTATGAGCTGCATGAACATTTGAGCTGGTAGAGAGTGTTGTGGCTGAAATCTTTGAATGAGAGTCTGCATGTTGGCTATCCTGGCTGAATTAGGGTATGCCTTTGCTATTGAGATGTCTATTGTAGCTCCCAGATATTGCTGTATGTGGGAGGGCTGTAGATGCGATTTTGGGTAGTTTATGGAAAAACCCAGGCTGTGTAGCAGCTGGAGTGTCTGAGATGTATGGCTTGCACACTGCGCGTACGAGTTTGCTTTTATGAGCCAATTGTCCAGGTATGGAAACACATGGATGTGTTGCCTTCTGAGGTGTGCAGCTACTACCGCTAGACATTTTGTGAATACTCTTGGGGCTGTGGTTACCCTGAAGGGGAGAACCTTGAACTGAAAATGTTGACCTTCTATTGTGAACCGGAGGTATTTCCTGTGAGCTGGATGTATAGGTATGTGAAAATATGAGTCCTTGAGGTCTAATGTTGCTAGGTAGTCGCCTTGCTGGAGTAACAGAGTGCTTGTTGTAGAGTGATCATGTGGAAGTGCTCCGAGAGTATGTATTGGTTCAGCGGTCTGAGGTCCAATATTGGTCTGAGGGACCCGTCCTTTTTGGGAATAAGGAAGTATAGGGAGTATACTCCTGTCCCTTGGTGTTGAATAGGGACTGGCTCTATGGCCCCCTTTTCTAGCATGGATTTCACCTCTTGTTGTAACAGGGTGATGTGCTCTTTGGACATAGGACGGTGTTTGGGTGGTATGTTGGGTGGAGTAGAAGTGAGTTCCAGGCAATAACCATACTGGATAATTTGTCTCACCCACCTGTCTGTGGTAATTGCGTTCCAGACTGGTAGGAATTGTTTGATTCTGCCTCTGACTGGTGTTAGATGGTCTGGAGGGAGTGTGATGAAGTCACGGTTTGGTGGCAGTGGAGGATCTGGTGTTATTGCAGCCACGTCCTCTGTCCTTGTTGTTATTGCCCCTATAACCTCCCCTGTTCGAGTTTTTGTTAAAGGAACTTTGGGTGTTGCTTTTATATGTAGAGGAAGTCTGTGAAGTGTTGCCTCGTGCTGTGCCTCTGTAGGAGGAGCGACGAAAGGAACCTATGTGTTGTTGAAACTGCAGTGCGCCCACAGATTTAGCAGTTTCGGTATCTTTTTTCATTTTATCTAAAATGGTGTCTACTGCAGGGCCAAACAGGAAGTCTTGATTAACTGGTTGGTTGAGGAAGGTGGATTGCACCTCATTCTTAAAACCAGAGATGCGTAGCCACGCGTGTCTACTTAGTAATACGCTAGTATTAATGGACCTGGCTGCTGTGTCAGCTGCGTCAAGCGCACATTTAATGGAGGCATTGGTAATAAATGTGCCTTATTGAATGAGGTCATTAGCCTGAGCTTTGTAAGATTCTTGCAGGTGTTGCATTAAACCCTCAAGCGGGTCATAGTGTGCTTGATCGTGGGGAGCTAGTAGAGCCTGTGTTTGCGATTCTCCATGAATTAGAAGCCTGTGAGGCCACTCTCTTGCCTGAGGCTTCCAATATCTTAGACTCCTTGTCAGGAGGTGGAGCATCTCCTGTTGTTTGCGAGTTTGCTCTTTTGCGAGCGTATGCTACTACCAGCGAGTCTAGAGGCAACTGGCCTTTAATGTAAGCAGGGTCTGTAGGGGCCGCTTTATATTTCTTTCCAATCCTGGGATTGAGTACACGTGCTCTGGCTGGATCTTTGAATATATCTGGCGTGTGTTTTAGTACGCCTTTTAGCATAGGAAGTGTCCTGACATTTTTCTCAGAGGTTGGAAAAGTGTTGAATAGAAAATCTTTTTCTATTGGGTCAGTGTGCATGTCGACCTTGGGGTATTTTGCTGCCCTATCTAGCAGTTGGTTAAACACAATGGTGTCGTCGGTAGGCGACTGCTTTGAAGGGGATTGGGAGGTGTCAGGGATATGTTGTGTGTCGTATGGATCATTCTGATCCACCCATGTGTCATCCTGTGGATGTGGATCCTCTGGTTCGTTACAGTCATCTTGAGGATCTTCCCCCAGGTTATCCTCATCATTATAGTCAGAATGTGTAAGGGAGTAGGGCACAAAAGGCATATTGGGATAGAAAGGAGGAGGAGTTAAGGGCCTAAGGGAGAAGTCCCGAAGTCCTTTTTCTTCGGAGGAACAGGGGAAGGAGCGTCTGCGTCCAATGGTCTCTTTTTCCGGTAATAAACTGTAGCTTTGCCAGTCTCAGGGTTTATATACAGTTTAGATTGTTCCTCAGATTCCGGATCGGGATGGAAGAGTTCTTCTTCCACTGTCCGTGTCTTTGGCGCCGATGTTTTTTGCTTACTGACTTGTTTGTGACTTTTTGGCTCGAGGGCCTTCGGTTGTGGAGTCTTTATCGGCTCGACCGTTGCTTTGGGGTCGGTAACCTTTTTCCGTTCGACGTCTTTTGTTGGTTTAGCAGTCTTTCGGCTCGCCGGCTGTCTTTGGGTCGCCGCCCTGTTTCAGATCGACTTGAGCTTTTGGTTCAATACGCTTTTTGTGCGACAGCTTTCTTAGGCTCAATGTTTTTTGTCGACTCGATGACTTTTTCGGTTCTACAGGTTTTGTGGTGGGATCTTGTTTATCTCCACTCTTTTTAGGATCGACGGCCTTCTTTGGGGCGTGTGTTCCTTTTGGATCGACGAACCCCTTTGGTTCGAGGCTTTAGACTCTATAACCTTTTTGGGTTGGGGGACCTTCTTTGGTTCGACCACCTTCTTCAGCTCGACGACTTTTGGCTCGACGCCTTTCTTCGGTTTGACTACCTTCGGCTCTATGGCCTTCTTGGGTTCGACGACCTTCTTGGGTTCGACAACCTTCTTGGGGAGAACGTTACTTGGACCTGGGCTATCGGAAGGCTTTGTTTTTGGCTTCGGAGCCGAGCCGGAAAGCGGGGCTTCTGAAGGGACTTTTCGATCTCGGCTAAGGCTGTTAGGCGATGCCGGAGCCTTCGGTTTCGGGATAAGCGGCATTGGGGGCTGTGTACTCACGGTTTGCCCCGGTGGGATATCATCGTCTGAGTCAGACTGGTCCTCGACGGTGACGATTTCTAGATCAGAGTCCGCCGCGTCCGGTAGGTCGTGTTCATCATGGAAGATGTTCTCCGGTTCCGGTCGCTGTGTCTCTTGCCTAGCGGCCCGTCGAATCCGGATGGTCTTCTTCTAACGGAATTGGGCACAAGCTGGGCAATTTTCTTTGTTGTGCCCTGGTGATACTCACTTGTTGCATACTGTATGTTTGTCAGTATGCGGGAATTTGGAGTGGCATTGTGGGCACTGTTTGAACGGACTCCTTTCCATCGACAGCAGGCCCACGGTGCGTTGAAAGGCCCAACGGCCCGTGTCGACGACCGGATCAAGTTTGGTTGAGTCAAGAAGTACCGAGCGAGAACAATACCGTCGAAGTCGAAGGCCTTTTAATGAAGTTTAGTTTCGGTTCCGAAGTTGGAGTAGAGGAATACATCCGAACCCAATGGCGGAAAAAAACTATCTGAAGATGGAGAAGATGCCCATGCGCACTGTAGTCCAGGGGAGGAGTCACCTATCTCGTGATACTTAGAATACTCTTCCAGGACACTCTTCCAGGACAACAAGGTGCAATCATCCGGACCCAACACTAGGCGGCGATCTATGCACAAGATATGAATTCAGCAGCACACATGCCTCGAACATAACATTTCTCCTTCGCCAAGATGAAGTTTTCAGCTCACATATTGAAATTAAATCAATTGGCATAGGCGGAATCCAGTGGATAAAAATTGAACACCTGTCAGATTATGAAATGAGCAACACAAATAGATTGACAATGTTAAGCAATCTGTCCAACATTCGCCCTAAGTACAGAGATCTGAGCCTAAATACATCGCTATTTGCTGGTGTTTATCACTATGTTCTTCCAATCTTATAAGAAATGCACTTTGGTAATTCGCAAATTATGAATACAGATTTAACTTCAGACACTGCCCACACAGCTGCACATACAACTTGTATTCTCCTTTTCATACTCTTTCTGTAATTCATTTATTTGTAGGCCAGCACTCTAAACAATGACATTTCTAATTTTAGACACAGGCTAAATAATATCCAAGGAGAGATAAGTATAAAAGAAACAAAAATGGCAGCTGGAATGCAGTGGAACCAGAAACAACCACCCTCTTATCAAAAGGTCCAGATCATAAATAAAACCAAATGATCTAGCGACTGGATCCAAAAGGAAAACCTACCGCATGTTTAAGCCAATGATCCTTGAAAACGGGGCGCATCTTTTTGTGAACGACCACCTCCTGCAGATCCTCCAGGGATGGGTGCTGGCCGATCTCCTCTTCAAACGGCAACATGTATTCATCAATGGGGCCTGTGATGTATGCAAAACAAAGTTACTGATCTGAAGCAGGCCTCCTTTGTGTAGGCTTTTGATGTGAGTTTTAAACTTCAATTGGTCGTAAATATACAAATCCCCTCAATACTAAAAATCTGGAGCAGGGGTGCCTGATACGTTATCTATGGGCACTTGCTACAGAGTAGCTTAAAGGTTAACCTTATGATCTTCGATTGGTGCAGAGAAGTTAAATGAATGTGATGCATTGGTAATGTCAGTGCAACTTTAGTGCACTAGGAACAAATACACTGACATGTTGGCAGATATTTAGCCGTACCTACAGATACTTTTTTTACCCTTAAATACTTATAATCCTGGAAACCTCAGCCTACTTCAGTTGCCAAACTTGATCCGCTAGACAGGATGAAGCCACGTGCGGCCCTACTCCATTCACTACCTCTAATTCATATACTGATGCCCTCCTGTTTCACAACGATGCCAGCCTATTGCCAGGCGATCAGGGGCAGTCATACTAGCTTGTCTGTCTATTGTTCTATAACTGCTATGTTGCTGCCGGAGGACTAGTGCGGAGAAAGAAGGCCACCTCAGCACACAACAATGCTGCGATGCTCTGTCTAACTGAGACTTATACTCCAGAGCTCAAGCAGTTCATCTCTTGCAGTGCATGGCATAATAATGTATCTATTTTAATGTGTACTTAATTTACTACTTGTTTAATGTGCACTGATTGTAACATTTTTCTTCTGCTGTAAAGAACACATTAGCAAAAGGGGCATTTTAGGAACAGAAAAGGTAAAAGCATGCAATAGTGCTGATTAGACACAGATTTGCAACCCTGGTCATATTTAAAATGTATAGGCAGCACTGCCCGCGAAAGACTAATAACACATCAAACAAATAATCAGACAACTTGCAGTTAAATAGCTAAATGTCGTAAGTATTTTAGCGCCTTGTACTGAGGGACCAATGCTTACCGTCCACTGCTGTGCACCGGGAGACGAGCTCCCACAACACGAGGCCCATGGCATACATATCTATTCTCAAGAAGGCATCGCGTTGGAAGTTGATCGCGCCCTCCAATACTTCTGGGGCCATATACCTCCTTGTCCCCACCTGGTGAAACAGGACAGCACACAGCCTTAGGCTTCCACTCGGCTAAAGCAAAAGCAAAGTTTAGAGCACAGATTCCACATCAGGTGTAAAGCAATGGGATAAGAAGCTGTAAATGTCAAGGTCTCAGTGCATCACACAAGTATGGTAAACTGCTGTAAAATTGTGCAAGAAAATCTTGGATAGAGGGGTTAATCTGAACAACAAACATACCCCTATGGTCACAATATTTTATAGGCGTTTGGAAAAAACGCTATATCATTTATAAAACATTTTAAAAGTAAGCCTAAGTTTTGAGAACACGTCACTGTGGGTTTAGGAAAGGAGGAGATTGTCATTACACTCCCAGCACCGAGTTAAGTAAGGTATTGTTTTTTCCACTTCTCAGAGTACCAACGTTTTGATTCTACAGCCCAGTTTTGCCTCTGGTGGTTTCCTCACCAAAAAATACGTCGGCTATTAATTTTAATATAAACAGGAGAACATTATATGGATGTTTCACTTAACTGACTTTCGAAGTTTGCAAGAATGGTAATCTACTGGCATTTCTTTCTGCAAACCTTGGTTTTCCACATTTTCTCCAATGTTTTTTCTTCATACGTTGCACAAAGCCCAATGAATTTTCATGGCCTTTTCTACAGCTCTAGCCAAAGTCCATGCAACAAAGGTCCAGCAACTTCACACCTAAGGCGGGAGGCCTGGGTGAGCCACCCCATGCCCTTTTTTGCCCCACCCCAGAAATAACCCTCTGTCGTTATTTCCGGAGCCTCATTGTAATATCGATATATATTGTTCCGATACGCCCTCCTGATGACGGTTATATTCTTGTTCCACCCTTCTGCCAAGTGTATGTGCAGTTTGCCACGTGCTGATTTGGTTTAGAGTGTCGAAGGTTTCGACGGTTTGATGGCAGACCGTTAACTGGCATTCTGAGTGAAGAGACAGGAGAGTCAATAAAAGTTGTGGTCTTATCGAAGGCTTGTGCTGTCAAGATGTGCCTGATTTGGCGACACCTGGAGGATCATGTCGTGCATGAAGATCATTGTCAATTGTGCCAGTAGGCCACTCACTCCTTATCTTCACAATTGTCATTGCTCCCTGGTGGTACTGCCTAGATTCTACCACCTTTAGTGTTGCACAGATTTAGTCCACTTGGACTTCAACCAGTTCACTTTGCGCTTTCCTGCACCTTTATCTGAACAATCAGATGTGTCCGCAACTGCTTTTCCCCAATCACATCGCCTGTCTCACGCTCCTAGGCAGAGATGCAAAGTGCCATGCCCAAAGACTGCCTTCCTGCATTGGTCTTACGGTTTACAGTATTACAGGGTTTAGCACTCATCCAGTGTCTCATCACGCCCTTCTGGAGGAGCTGAAATTCCCCTCCACATCCATTTGACTGCCTCTTGCTCAATCCCAATGCAGGTTTGAAATCTCTCCAGCAACATCAGTGGGCCTTATTTTTTGTGTGGACACCACTGCCACCTACTGTTGCTTTCTGGGTACAACGTCCGACCTACTTAATTAACTGTTTCTGAATTCATCATAATCCTACAGATCCAAGGCTGTATACAAACTATTCTGTCTGAAACAAAAGGAAGATGACTGTTCTACAATGTGCACCCATTAAAAAGCTTGACGGGATAGAGGAATTGGCCAAATAAATTGAAGCAAATAAAGAATGGAAGAGTATTTCAACACGGTTTGCTCCTTTTGCATGGGTGCACTATGTCCCCAGCACCATGGGTAAGCCCAGGAGGAGAGGCATGCAAACACGTCAACATTCCTAGCACTATAAAGGTGCTTTGTAATTCCCGGGGAGCAGGGTGAAAGACAGTTTGCTCCTGTTCCTGGGTGGGACTACTCCCCCAGCAACCATTTGTAAGCCCAGAAGGAGGGGGATGCAAACATGCCAGCATTCCCAGTGCTGAAAAAAAACGCTTTTTAATTCCCGCAGAGCAGGACGGCACAGGCTCTTTCCCGGGCCAAGAGTGGGCACGCCTGAAACCCATCAGAGCACAGAGGAGGTTAGACTGGCCCACCACCTTGGCTGCCACTTTGCAGACGTTTTCAAGGTACTGTTGAGCTTTGTGCGAGATTACTGTATTTTTTTTGCTGCAATGGGGAAGCGTAAAATCCCTGTCCCAGCTAATTCAAGATGCTCTTCCTCTTCTCTGGATGATTACATAAAACGTGCAATTGGGGCGTTACATAAGGAAATCGAGCATGCAGAGCGTTACCTCTCTGCTACCCTGACGTTAGGGATAGGGGTACAGAGTTTGTGTGCGACAGTGTGCAGGGCCCTGCTCAAGGACTGGCCCCAGCGCTTCCTCCCACCAGAGATGTTCCATCTGTTGACACAGGACCGATTCCACATATGGCTTCACATTATAATGGCCCTCGTGCCAAGCAGAAAAGGCGTCAGGGGGCAAGGATGCCCAACCCCACCCATAGACTTTGAAATGAATCATGCCATTGACTCTACTCCGCTCAGCTCTGAGGACTTACATTCTTTCCAGCAGATTTTTTGGGACAACATGAGGGGGCGAATTGAAAGTATGCTTGCACCTATATGTTCTAGGCTTGGAACCACTGAAGAACTCTTATCTAGTGTTAAGGCAAGGTGTGCTATCCCTACAGTTAGCCATCCTACTATGCAGATGGCTGGAGGGTTGCCAACACATCATGTGTCGCACCTTCGAAATGGTAGTTCAGTTTCAAGCTTCCCTTGGGATAGATAGAAAGACAGCTGACCCTTCTCCAGATCTGCACTGTAAACCTCCCCCAGTCCAATGTTATGCCACAAGAAGCTGCTCTTGGGTTGCGGACGGTGGGCAGTTCTAATATTTCCGGGGGGGGGGGGGGGGGGAGGGAGGGGATAGGTCCTCCAACCCTGTGAGTGGTGAGCAATATCTGCAACCAGCCGAGGTTTATTAAGGCAGCTGGTTCCACTAAGAGCCAACCTTCCATGGCAATCTCAACTGAAGGTCTCCTACTGTGCAGGGGAACACAGGGATACGGAGTCCTTGACCCTTCCCAATCCGGTTTACGGCCCGCCCACAGTACAGAAACGGCTGTCGTCGAGATTGTAGATATCAGACTCGCGGTGGACAGAGGCGAATCAGCCATTCTCATCCTCCTGGACCTCTCCGCTGCATTTGACATCATCTCCTACTGTATTTTGAAACATTGTCTGTGGGAGATAGGTGTCAGAGGAGGGGCCCTGAGTTGGATTGAAGACTATCTCACTGGCCGCCTTACCACCGTTCGAGTCGACATCTTGGTCTCTAGCAGTCGTCCTGTAACGGTGGGGGTACCTCAAGGGTCGATCTTGAGCCCGTTGCTCTTCAACCTGTACCTAACTCCCTTGGCCAAAATTATTAATTCCTATGGTTTTGAAACTGTCATATGTCGACGATACCCAGCTGCTGATTACGTGCGGCGTGGATCCCGTCGGCACTTGCTCACGTTTCAAAAATTGTATGGTTGAGATTAGCAGCTGGATGAGGAATAACAAACTCCAATTGAATACGGGCAAAACAGAAATTATTCTGTTTGGTAAGGCAGAAAAGTGCTGGACGCAAGATTGGTGGCCCACGGAATTGGGAGTGTGTCCTTCCCCTAAATCGGCTGTCCGTAACTTAGGAATTATAATAGACAGTACTTTGTCAATGAAAAATCATATCGCCAAAGTGGCAGGTACTTGCTATGGCATAATGCGCAGCCTCAGGAAGATCTTCAGATGGCTTCCCTTTGAAGCTAGAAAACCTTTGGTCCAGGGCCTCATCATTAGCCATCTTGATTATGGTAATGCCATGTACTCTGGCCTGAATGAGGATCTACTGGCAAAGCTGCAAACCCTTCAGAACGCGGCGACCAGGCTAGTTTTGGATCTGCCTCCCAGTACTGCATCATCGCCATGTTTGAAAAAGTTGCACTGGCTCCCTATTCGTCAGAGAAGCCACTTCAAGATCTTGTGTTTAACACACAATTCTCTGTATAACAAAGGGCCTCAATATCTCAAAAAGAAACTTAACTGGTATGCCCCCAAGAGATCATTAAGGTCCAGTAATAAGTCTCTGCTGACACAACCTCTAGGTACGGTCAGCGCTCTTTTTCTTACCTTGCTCCTTCTCTCTGGAACAAACTGCCTTCCCATCTTCTTTCCATCGTTGAGCATAAGCAATTTCGCAAAGCTCTGAAAACCTGGCTCTTTCCCAAGTAACTGTCCTTTCTTGTTTAGCCGCGAATAGTTCTCTCTCTCTCGGGTCTTGCCTCCTCTTTTTTTTCCTATTGGTTTTTATGCGGCAAGCGCCTTGAGACCTTGCGGTGATAAGATGCGCTATATAAAAACTTTTGACATGACAGTAGAGGGGTTGGGTGCGCTAATACGGATGCAATTTATTTGCTTGTTGTCCTTATGTAGTAATATTGACTAATGTTGCACCTTTGACTCAGAGCATAGTTGAGTCGCCAGCCCAGTTTAAGAAGAAAGTTCTACATTGGTTCATTCAAATTCTATTTTCCCAATCTCTGGTGATGATCCAATTCTGATGACTTGCAAGGTGGGCTAGATTGGTCCGTATAGGAAATCTAATGAGGGGGATTGTCATTAGAAATTTTAGGGACTGTAGGTTTGCTTGGGAGATTTTGCCCAAGTACTCGCCTGACTTCTCCAAGGGCGGTTTTCGCCGTGTTTTTTTTCTATCGTCAATCTATCTCAGGCACTTGTTTCTGATTGTCGACAGTTTGACCTCCCATGACCCCATTGTTGGTAACCACTTTTTTTCCCTTACACTTTTAACAGGTTTAATGTTTTAAATGGCTTGCAAGCAGTAGAATGACTCTCAGATATAGTGGTCCCCTCATACAAATACAAATGATCCTTCAGCCCCTATAAATTCATCTCCTTGCCATATAAACATGTCCCCTGCTGACTAGTGCTACTGGTCTACGTTTTTCTTTCCCTTCTGGTAACAGGGCATTTTTCAAGGCACTCTACTCGGTCTGTTTCACCTGTCCCATTAGTTCAATCTAGCTACGATGGGTTATGTGGACTTGTTTCATGGAATATCCTGGGGTTTCAGAACAAGTTAACTGCCCAGGTTGGCTTAACATCTTCTCTACTACATATATAATTTGTTTCCAGGAAACATGGCGGGTGGACCGCATGCACGTTGAAGGTTTTTATTCCCTATTTACTGCGGCAATACAGTCACCGGCGGGTCAGGCTAAAGGTGGCATACAGATGTTGATTTCAAACTTGCTTCCTGTTATTAGAAGATCTGTCACATCTTCTCCGAATTACCAATTTGTGTTATTGTCCTTTAAGGGAGGGGAATGACCATATATTAATTAAGCAAAACACACAAGATGATGGACGAAATGTTGCACAATGGCAAAACATTCACCCCCTGTCACAGATCTGGGTTTAATCCATCGTTATTTTGCTCACCAAGCCACCCCAGTTCAGACATAGCCATATGTAAATCAGTCTTGACCCTGTGCCTCATGGGAACAGTCCAGCCCGACTGGCAGTTCGGGCTGGACTGTTCCCATGAGGCACAGGGTCAAGACTGATTTGCACATGGCCATGTTTGAACTGGGGTGGCGGAGTGAGCTAAAGAATGGTGATGGATTAAACCCGGATCAGTTGACTGGGGTTGAGTGTTTGATTTGCTCAAACGCTCCGTCCATCATCCCCTTTTTGTATAGTTTTGTTCGCCATAAATTGTCAGGGTATGCTCAGACGCGAGTCCCTTGCTCACTTTGCCACTGGATTCAAGATAGTCTGGCTGATGAGGATTATGAATCCGAAACCGGTCCCAGGATGCTTGTTTCGGGTTCAGGGAAGATATGGCTTGGCAGTTCGGGCTGGACTGTTCCCATGAGGCACAGGGTCAGACTGATTTGCATATGGCCATGTCTGAACTGGGGTGGCAGAGTGAGCTAAAGAATGGTGATGGATTAAACCAAGATCAGTTGACTGGGGGTGTTTGATTTGCTCAAACGTTCCGTCCATCATCCCCTTTTTGTATCGCCATATATTAAGGGTGGCGGGTGATTTCAATATCCAGATGTAGCCACCCAGCAAGTCTGGTTTGTGGCTTCACCAACTAGTCGGGGGTAAGTTGCCCTTTCCCACCCCCAATTTTCTACATAGTGCACATGGAAACATTTTAAATCCTTTGATACACAAATACCAAGAGGTATGCACTGGAGTGGACACCATTCAGTGCCCTTACATACTTATTTAAGGGCACCAAGGGGTATGCACAGCACTGGAGTGCAATGCATACCCCTAGGTGTCCTTAAATATGTATGTAAGGGCACCAAGGGTTACACATGATATGTAAGGGGACCGAGGGGTATGCACTGCACATTATAGTACCCAGTCTGCCCCTTTGCGGAATTAAACTCTGCTAATTCCGCCTACACCTAATATTGGAGTTCAGCCTTTTGGTTTTGTCAATGCATGCCTTTTATTGATGTTTTTGTAAAACTTTGTGCATGCTGCCAGGCTCTCATATCAAACATTTGCAAAAAGTGATAATTTTTTGGGTCTCAAAAAGCACACCTTGACACAGTAGTCCCTGGCAATTAACAAAACTACTTTGTTCGCCGATATGCTCCTTGTGAAAGAGCAGAAGCCAGTCAATGGATAAAAAGAGAGAGAGAGAACATTTTAATGCAAACATAAGGTCTTTGTTAACTTCAGACACTAATTAGGGGCACAATTATTAAAGAAAAGACGAAATTGTACCTATGATTTATATCCTCGCATTACTGCAGACTTGCAGCTTTCATTAACTCACAAGATTTCACAAAAGTATGCTAGGAAACAGTACTCCTAGAAAATATTTGTTTACTGCTTTTTAGGACGAGCAAATATGCAGGTGTAGATTTGCTCCTGTGAAAATCTGTTGAGCGTTTACAAGTTCACTTTCCCTCCAATCACTTTTTTGCCAACCCTGGAAGAAGTTTTACTTCTGCTATTGTCAGGAGTACATTTCTAACCTTTCACGGTATGGGAAAAGATTAAATAAGAGCGGGCGGAAACCCCTAAAACATTCAAATTAGTAGGTTTGCACAGACACAAAAGGCTACTCCAACCATGGAATTAACACTCAACGCGATATCCGGCTCCAGTAAGTAGATTTGCAGAAGGGTGGCAAAATAAGGAAATTGCTAGTATCCAAACCCTACTATAGTATGAGCCCTGGCATAATCAGAAAGGCTAATATCGGAACTGTTATATACTAAGATTTCTGCCATATATTGTCGCTGCACTACACAGCACCAAAGGGAAAAGTGGATTTTTTTTGTACAGGACAACCTGGATGTGGTCTGTACACTCCTACTCTGTTATCGTAGGTATGCACATGGTAATGGTGGATCCTGCTTCTTTGTACATTTGTATGACAACCGACATGAAAAAGGGGGTGACCCTGGCTACGGCACTCATTGTAAACTATTATATGATGACAGATGTGTGTGTCAACTGCACTGTCTCCGTTTGTGCGTTTTGATTCAAATGTGTTTACTTACTTCTGGATATGGGGAGTTCTTGCACTTGCATTGTGTATTAATGATAATCAAATAATGAAATACTACACACAAAAAAAGATACAGTACTATGAACAAAGGCTGTGACGGAGTAAAATTGATGTTAGTGATGTGGTCAGAATCAGACGCCTGCATAGTAAATTGAGTGGTAACAAGTCTGGTAACCCCTTGGAAAGTAACAATTGAGGATTAAACTTACCATACCAGGAAACGACGTCGGAAATTCCATTTGGTTATGCCAATCACAATGAGGTGCCTGCCACCCATACCCTTGAAGTTCTGTCCTGACCTATTTGGAGTATTCTTCTCCGTTGGCGAGCGCTAAAGCGTCTCAAGCGAAGAAGACTCACCTGCTTTCACCGAACGGCATTGTCGGCCGTTAGTCTCCGTGTGTCCTCTGTTGGTGAGCCTGCGTTTGCGGCTCGTGCAGAGGACGTTTTTTTTCTTACCTCCGTTTCCTTGGTTGTCCTCCGTTGGAGAGCTTGCGGCTGCAGCTCATGCGGGGGACGTTACAGGTATTATTCTTTGGGCATTTGGGCATTTTCAACATCGCTATCGCTCGGCATACTCAGCCGTGTACTGCCCTCTGCTGGTGAGCTGTGGATAACGCTAGTGCAGAGGACGGTTTACAATATTGGCATTGAGAAGGCTACAAGGTACTGTTGGTTCTGGGGTCTCTAGGGGTGACGTAACCCTATCTATTATATCCTCCATGGACAAGTACTTTTCTTTCTTATTTTACAATATTTCTTTGGCGTTTCATGTTCTCTATAATCCTACCATACTACAGGAATGTAAATGATGCAACCTGGCGGATTGTGAATCAAATATGATCCTAGTAGGGTATGTCTCAGCACTTCACATTAACTAGGTGTGTGTGTGTATATATATATATATATATATATATATATATATATATATATATATATATATAAATTTGTGTTGCATAGGAATAGGGTTCATTCTGTGCATTGTTTCCCCTTACCACAGGATATAGTCCTAGACAACGCCACCCAGACAACACCTTATGCCAAGAAGAGACTTATCTATTGCCTTACTGTTCTTTGTTATTTTACAGGTATAGCATAGTTCTTATAGTGTGACTTGAGTGGTATCATAGAGAGCATTGCTACAAGAATTCTTGTTTGTCGTTTCAGATCTCCCTCCCTGCTGTTCCTTCTCTACCTTCCCTCGCTTGATCCTTCCATTGACCTATGCTATTACAGCAATCTAGGCTTGGTTGTGTCAGGAGGTGGACCCATCTGAGCATCACCCCGATCCTGAGGACCGCTCGTTAACACTTTTCGATTATGAGGCAGGCTGGAGGACAGTACATCAAGTATATAAATTCATGCTGAATGCTTATCATGTGGAAAATTATTGTTCATGGATTAAATGAGTTACTCAGGGCTGCTTAATGGCCTCACAATGAAGTACCCTTCAAAATAACTGGACTCACCAACTCATACCTTTTATTATAAAAAGATGTACTAAGATAAGTGGCACGTGTTCGAGGACCTTAGCAAAATCAGACTTTATATGATGAAGTTATAAGAGAAGAATTAAGCAATCAAAATTTCCCCAAAACTGCTTTTGCATAAAAAAAAGTTTAAGCAAAATTGTATAAATCAAAATTGGCCAGGTTATCAACTTGGGAGAACGTACTTCCAAACTGATTAAAATGATCTCTACTTGTACATCCTATTGCTGAACCATTTTAAGTGTTACAAATATGACCATACCTGTCCATGAGTATCGCCCGTTGGCTTTCCAGGTTCAAACCGCACAGCCAAGCCAAAGTCTGCTAAGATAGCGGTCAAATCATTCCTCAGTAGCACATTTTTACTCTTAAAATCCCTATAGAGGAAAAGTGAGATCATCATCTTGGCAAATTACGAATAATCCTGAACTTAAAGCTTAAATAGAAGATAAAATTACAAGATGTACGTTTACAATTTGCATATTAATCCACCTCGGTGAAGTAAGGGTGAACACACTGATATTTTCATTCGTCTGCCAACAGCATGGTCTTAAAACCTTTGAGGAAAGCATCTTCTTTTAGTTGCATATTTAACTTAACCTTACATTTCAGGTGTGTAGTATTATCAAAGACTATTGCAACCGTTTTCGACTTAAGAGATCGAATAGCCAACCCCCTACACAAGAAAGGGGATCTAATGAGGATTGGTTCAGAAGCACAAGTTACTTACCTGCGGTAACGATATATCTGTAAGAATCAGTAGTTAGTATTAGATTCATTACCTTAGAATATCCCCAGGCTTCAGACTGGATCCGGAAACTTTTGCGTAGCAGTACCCCTGCGCGTCGGTAGGCGTCGTCTGCGGCTCCGCGTCCGTCGTCAGCACCGGGATGACGTCGCTGGATTACTTAGACGCCGCCCTTGCACGCTGACTTCAGTTCTTATACACAGCTTTTCCGCGCCAGAAACGAAGAGCCATGATAAAAACCAACACTGGTGCCATAAAACTAGGGCCCTGAAAGGGGATGACCTTAACCCTAGATATCGGTTCGCAGAACGGGGAGGATGGGTGGGGCAGTAAGGAATCTAATACCAACTACTGTTTCTTACAGATATATCGTTACCGAAGGTAGATAACTGGTGCATCTGAAAGAAACAGGTTAGTATTAGATTCCTTACCTTAGAATAGATACCCCAGCAATACCAACCCCAGTGGTGGGTCTGCGAACCAATAATCAGACCAGAAAGTCCTGGAGGACGGAACGGCCAAAGAAGCCATCCCTCCGGACTTGGCTGTCCAGGCAGGACTGTCTTGCGAATGTGTGCAGCGAGGCCCATGTAGCTGCCTGACAGATCTCCTGCAAGGGGACTCCCCGGCCCAGGACAGTAGTAGCCGCCGTGGCCCGAGTGGAATGGGCCCTCAGCCCAACAGGAGGCTCCTTCTTAGCTAAAGAGTACATTACTTGATACACAAAATGACCCAGCGAGAGATGGTCAGTTTGTGCACCGCCCGCACCTTCTTAGCGCCCACGTAACCAACAAAGAGTTGGTCATCCATCCGGAACTGGTGTGTACGATCCAAACAGAAAGAGAGTGCACGTTTTGGGTCCAGACAGTGGAGCCGCTCTTCCTCTTTAGAGGGATGCGGAGGCGGAAAGAAGGTGGGCAAGGTGATGGACTGCCCGATGTGGATGGCCATGACTACTTTGGGCAGGAAAGAGGGTCTTGTCCGCAACACAACCTTGTCCGGATGGACAGAAAGGATGGTAGGCTTGGATGAAAGAGCCTGGAGCTCACTCACTCTCCTGGCAGAGGTGATGGCAACCAGGAAAGCAATCTTAAGGGTATGAAGACGGAGAGGACAGTTATGAAGTGGCTCGAAGGGAGCGCACATCAGAAAATTAAGTACAAGGTTCAAGTCCCACTGAGGCATCACGAAAGGAACGGGGAACATATGAGTGATGCCCTTCAAGAACCTATTAACAACCGGGGACTTGAACAAAGAAGGCTGATCAGGTAGCCTTAAGAAGGCGGAAAGGGCAGAAAGGTAGCCCTTGATAGTGCCCAGAGCAGAGCCCTGCTGGGCAAGAGAAAGAAGGAAGAGGAGAACCTCAGGAAGAGGGGCAGAAAGGGAATCCACAGCCTTTGCTGTGCACCATGCCACAAACTTGTTCCACCTGCAGGCGTATACCATCACAAACTTCCGGAGGCAAGTCAAATGGCCTCAACTGTCGCCGCTCAATCTCCAAGCATGGAGGTGGAGACTGGACAGGTTCGGGTGGAGGATCGTCCCCTGCTGCTGCGACAAAAGGTCCTCCTAAAGACGCAGACGAATCGGGGATCGACAGACATGCTGAGTAGCTCGGGATACCAGTATCTACATGCCCAGTCGGAGCCACAAGGATAACTTGGGCCCGGTGGCATCTGATCTTCTTCAGCACTCTGGGCAGAAGTGGTATAGGCGGAAAGGCGTACAACAGACCGCAAATCTACTCGCGGCGACTAGTAATTCCGAGCGAGTGCCGTCTTGGAAATTCCCACGCGCAGAGCTGATGACATTGCGCGTTCTCTTCTGTGGAAAATAGATCTAACCAAGGCTCTCCCCACTGCTGAAAGAGGCCTTGCGCCACGTCCGAGTTCAGACGCCATTCATTATCCATCATGCACCGACGGCTGAATTCGTCCGCCCTGGCGTTCAGGGAACCTGCCAGGTGTTGAACCACCAGGGTCACGCCTTGATGTTCCAGCCACTGCCAGAGGCGCAGAGCCTCCTGGCATAGGGTCCACAACCCCACCCCGCCCTGTTTGTTGCAGTACCACATGGTGGCGGTGTTGTCCGTGAACACCTGCACTACACTCCCCCGGACAGAGGGGAGGAATGCCTTCAGTGCAAGCCGGATCACCCGCAGCTCCAGAAGGTTGATGTGGAGCCGGGACTCCGCCAGAGGCCTCTGATCTCCGCCTCTCCCATGTGCCCCCCCCCAGCCGTGGAGGGACGTGTCCGTCACAACTACGTGCTCTGGTTGGGGTAGGGAGAGGGATCTGCCACTGACCCAATCGCGGTCCGTGAGCCAGCACAGCCCTCTGAGATCAAGACATGATCGGACAAGTTGCCCTGATGCTGGGCCCACTGAAACTTCAGGTCCCACTGCAGAGCCCGCATCCGCCACCTGGCGTGAAGCACCAGAAGGATGCAGGAAGCCATCAGCCCCAGAAGCTGCAGCGCCAACCTGACCGAGACTCGGTCGGAATCAGAGCCTGAATATCCCGAAACCGCTGCTCGGGAGGATAAACCCGAAACTGCGCCGAGTCCAGAACCGTTCCGATGAAGAGGAGCTTTTGAGAGGGACACAGGTGTGACTTCGGCACATTGATGGAGAACCCCAGCAGGTGCAGGAGGTCGGCCGTAGTCTGGAGGTGGCTGACGACTGTCTGGGGCGAGCCCGCCTTCAACAACCAGTCGTCGAGGTAGGGGAAGACTGAAACCCCTAACCTGCGCAGATGAGCTGCGACCACCGCCATCAATTTCGTGAACACCTGTTCGGCTGGTAAGGCCGAAGGGGAGCACGGTAAACTGAAAGTGCTCGTGGCCTACCGTGAACCATAGGTAACGCCGGTGGGCCTGCAGGACGGGGATATGAAAATAAGCGTCCTGCAAGTCCAAAACTACCATCCAGTCTCCTGGGTCCAGGGCAGCTAGGACCTGAGCTAGTGTCAGCATCTTGAACTTCTACTGCCGGAGGAAGCCGTTGACGTTCGGCAGGTCCAAGAAAGAGCGTAGGCCCCCTTTGCCCTTCCTGGGTACTAGAAAGTAGTGGGAGTAACAACCACACCCTACTTCTGGCCCAGGAATGCGCTTGATTGCCCCCTTGGCCAAGAGGGCCGTAACTTCCTCTTGTAGTAGTTTCAAGTGATCCCCCGACACGCGGTGGTACTGCGGTGGCATGGCTGGAGGGGTCGCCTCGAAGGGAAGGGAGTAGCCCCTTCGGACGATTTGCAGCACCCACTTGTCTGATGTGACAGTGCGCCAGTGGAGGTGGTGATGGTGAACCCTGCCCCCCAATGGCATCACATGGACCTGAAAGCTCGGACTAGGAGGGTTTTGAGGCGGATGTTGCAGGGGCAGGTGTTGACTGGCCTCGCCGTTGTTCCCGACCGCCGCCACGGCGGTTTCCACGTCCGCCACCGTGCTGGACGGTAGTCTGCTGCCCGTGGCTGGCAGGAAGTATGGGGGCACCCCTTCCTTGGCCACGAAATGAGCGAAAGGCAGCCATTTGCTGGCTCAGGCCGTGAGGCCCAAGGACTTGGCTGTAGCCCTGGAGTCCTTAAAGCACTCAAGCGCATGTCTGCCTTGTCGCCAAAGAGGCGACGGCCATCAAGCGGCATGTCCATAAGGGTGTTTTGAACATCAGCCGAAAAGTTGGCGGACCTCCACCAGGCGTGGCAACGAATCGCCACCGTCGTTGCCATCACTGTGCCCAGTGAGTCCGTGGTATCCAGCCCACACCGAATGGAGTACCGTGCCGCATCTCACCCTCCGCAAGGGATTGGGCGAGTTGAGTCGGGACCCCCTCCGGACATTGTGGCAGCACGTCCGCGACCATGTCCCACAGACAGTCGGTGTAACGGCCCAAGAGGCACGCGGTGTTGACTGACCGCAACCCTAAACTCAGGGAGGAGAATACCTTTTTTCCGTATTGCTCATACCTCTTGGATTCCCGATCGGGGGGGAGCCGTCGGGAATGCGGTCTGGGAGTTAGAGGCCTGGATGACCAGGCTCTCGGGGGTGGGGTGGGTGGACATGAAGCAAGGGTCGCTCGGAGCCGGGCGGTGGCATCTGGCCACGTTCCTATCTACAGGCTGGCCAAGTGCCCAAAAGAACGTCAGACAAGGCCTCATTAAACGGCAGCAGAGGCTCAGCCAATCTTGCTTGCGGTTCAAGGACCTCAGTGAGGAGGTTAGTCCTCACGGCCACGACAGGGAGACCAGGCCCAAGGCCTTGGCCACCCGCGTCCGCAATAAACTATAGGCAGCCCCCTCCTCCATAGCCACGGTAGGAGGGGAGACACAACCAGTGTCTGGCGAGGTGTCCAGACCACTGGCCTCCCCTAGCTCACCTGTCCAGTCCTGATAAGACTGGCACTCCTGTGCCAGAGGGTCCTCAGACCCCTCCTAATCCCCCTCGCCACCCATCTCCTGAAACTCAGGACCAAAGGATGGGGCCGGGTCATAGAAGTAGAAATCTCCCATTGGCGTCGAGAGCGGCGCCGTTGGGGCGCCGGACCCGAATCTCAGGAGGGATCGGGGACGGCGCTGCCTGAGGAGACATCCTGGGGGCCGGTGTCGGCGAGGTCGTAAGGTCGACAGGCGACGATCCGGACCCGGATCGGGAACCGGATCCTGTGGGGGCCTGCAGCGCCGGGACCGAAGTCACCGGTGGCGTCGGGACCGAAGTCACCGGTGGCGTTGGGACCGAGGCACCCGGAGGAGTGAGCGACCTCATGGGCGTGAGGAAGGCCTCGATCTCTGGCGTCGCGTTCTGCCCAGGGACTGACGGGTATGAAGCAGGCCGAGACGCCTGCGGCTGAGCCGCGAGGGCGGTGTCGCCCGAACCCCCGGCCGGGTCAGGCGAGCGACGGGAGGGGTCGGAAGAGCGATGACGTCTCTTCGACTTCTTGTGCTTACCTGAGGACGTCGAACCCGAAGACCGAGGACAACTCCCGGAGATATGGTGGCTCCGACCCCGCGAACTGTCCCTCGACCTCTTCACGGACCGGGACCTCGAGCGGCGCGGGGCCGACTGCCGGAGCTCAAGTCGCTTGCGGGACCGCTCCAGTCTAGCTTTGGACGTCAGGGCCCGGCAGTCGGAGCAGGCCTTGTCGTCGCGGTCGAGGCCTAGGCAATGAAGACACCGGCGATGGAGATCAGAGTCTGCGCAGGGTTTGAACCCGGGCATCCCTACCGGCACAGTCGGAGTCGTTAGACTTCGGAAAAGGTTCAAAAATAATTGAAAAAGTTTACCCAAAAATTGACCAAGGGTACCACTTTTTCCGGATCGGCACTTGCTGGCGCGGAAAAAAGAAGAACTGACGTCAGCACGCGAGGGCGGCGTCTAAGTATTCCGGCGACATTATCCCGAAGACAACGACGCCGACGACCGACACGGAGCCGCAGACGACGCCTACCGACGCGCAGGGGTACTGCTACGCAAACGTTTCCGGATTCAGTCTGACGCCTGGGGATATTCTAAGGTAAGGAATCTAATACTAACCTGTTTCTTTCAGATAATTGTTTTAGTAGCATGCATCATGATGCACTGAAGCTGTAATGTTAATCTTAAGAGCACTGGTGGCAGTAATTCATAGAGTATATTATTTTCAAGATGGAAAAGGTCTCAAAATTTTCAGGGCAATAAAGTTCCAGAAATTACTGAAGAAAAGAAAAAAATACACTTGGCTGTTAACATGTGCAAGAGTAATTTACCAACAAACCCTCTGCAAAGAAATCCTGACCAAGAGGTGAAGGGCTAAATAGGAGAGGGATAAAGTGGCAAACCGGGGCCTGGTGTCCAAGGCCAATTCAAATATTTCACCCCAGGGAGCAGACATGCTTAGACAATTTCTAGATCAAACTAATATTGTATTCACAGTTATACACGTGCAGAAGAAGAAAAATAGGGGCAGTATTAGCTATAATTCAGAGTGCGACTGGGGAGAAAGAAATATCATCAACATATCTTATGCTCTTTAACTAGTGATGTGGAAATGTTCAGGGTAAATTGAAGTTCAGGTGAAAAGTACACAAAGTTAATGAAACTTAAAAAGAGATCTGCTGGATATCAAAAGTGTGTTCACTGATGGAATGGGCAATTAGCAAGGTGGTGTGTGAGAATTTAAGAATGCTGTATATTTAAGTAATGAGATGGCCATGTTTTAAAAAGGAAATAAAATTTATAAACTGCAACCTACTCAAGATTTATTGGGGAGGAGGGTTGGCACATATGAATCTACAGGACTACATGCCAACAACAGATGCTTACAGGGTAACAATCAGTTCAAGTCATATGTGCTGTAGATACACAATGCTTTTTATAGACTGTAAAACAGTCCCTCTCAAGGTAGTGGTTAACTTGTGGGGGTTGCAGTTGCTTGAAGAAAAAAAAAAAAAAAAGGTTTTGAGTACCGCTTTACCAACATTTTCTTGTTGAGCGAATAAGTCCACACAATAATGCTTCGTGAAAGTATGTGGAGTAGACCATGTTGCTGCTTTACAAACTTCAGCAATATATATGTTCCTTAAGAATGCCACGGAGGCACCAACTTTTCTAGTAGAGGGAGCTTTTGGGGGAACTGGTAGAAGTCGTTTAGCTTTTATATAGCAGGTTTGGATGCATTTTATTATCCATCTTGAAATGCTTGATTTTGAAATTGTCTCTCATAAGAGGAGGGGCAAAGGCAACAAACAATTGTTTTGTTTTTCTAAAGGATTTACTCCTGTCAATTTAATACATTAGTGCCATTTTAACATCTAATGTGTGTAGTGCCCTTTCTGCAACTGTGTCTGGTTGCAGGAAAAAAAACAGGTAAATCAATAGATTGATTACTATGAAAATTAGAAACCACTTTCGGTAGGAATATTGGGCTAGTTCGGAGCACTGCTATATCACGATGTACTTTAAAGAAAGGCTCTTCAAGAGTTAGCACCCGAAATTCACTGACTCTTCTAAGGGAAATAATAGCAATTTAAAAAACAAGTTTCCATGAACGGTACTGTAATTGACAAGAGTGTAAAGGTTCAAATGAAGGACCCATTACTCTCGTTAGGACAATGTTTAAATTCCATGATGGTGAAGATGGAATTCTAGGAGAAAATACCCTTTTAAGTCCCTCCATAAAAGCTTTGATAACTGGAATTTTAAATACTAACATTTGTTGTCCATTAAGCAAATACGCCCCAAAAACGGCAAGATGTCATCTTATAGAACTGTATGCTAACCCTGCAGTTTGTAAATGCAATAGGTAAAGAATAATTGTTTGTACCTTTGCATGAGGAGGGTTGATGACTTGTTTGTTGCAAAAGACAAGAAAGCGTTTCCATTTTGCGGTAGTACCAGCCTCTTTAAGAATGTTCACACAATTTGAGGTAAATTTAAGTTTCCAGATTCCAAGTCCTCAGGAGCCAAATTGCAAGTTTCATTTCTTTGGGATTGGGATGTCTTGAGTCCCATGGTTCTGTGTGAAAAGGTCTGGGTTGAGGTGAAGTGTCTCGTGTGGGACTAGAGACATCTCCATGAGTGTTGAAAACAATGGTTGTTGAGCCAATGTTTGAGCAATTAGTATCACGGTGAGAGATGTCAGTCTGAGTTTCCTAACTACTGATAGTAGTGGGAGAGTTAGAAAAGCATATGCAAATATCCCTGACCAATTTATCCATAGAGCATTGCCCTGTGATTGATGGCATATTTGCTTGCAAAGAATTGGCATTTCTGTTTTCTTTTGTTGCAAACAGGTCTATTTCCGGAAAACCCCACTTGTGAAAGTATGGTTGAAGGACACTTGGGTGAACGCCCATTCATGGACTTGTTGTTGCCTTCTGCGCAGAGAAGGGGTACTCCTAGTACGGCCCGTGGGCCGCCGGCGGCCCGCGAACCTTGAGACATCGTACCCGTGTTTTAAAAAAACATTTTTAAAGAGTGTCTACAAACACTGCCGGATGCAGCAGAGACACTCTGAGAGACTCTGCTGCTCTGTGGGGGCCGGACAATTAATTCCAGCGACAGTCAGAGTGGAGCTGCAGGGGCGCTAAGAGGAGGTGAAATACAGCAAAGCTCCATTAACATGCAAATGTTTTTTTTAAAACCTGTGAAGTGCTCGGTGCGGCTGTGCGTGCCGGGGGAAGTGTCTCAGCCCGGGCTGACACACCGGCAGGTTGAGATGACTGAGGGAGGGAAAGGGAGGGGGAGGGAAAGGGGGGGGGGGAAGGGAGAGGAAGGGAGGGAGGGGGGCAGAGGAAGGGAGAGGAAGGGAGTGAGGGTGAGGGTGAGGGTGAGGGAGAGGAAGGGGGTGAGGGGGAGGGAGAGGAAGGGAATGAGGGTGAGGGTGTGGGAGAGGAAGGGAGTGAGGGGGAGGGTGAGGGGGAGGGAGAGGAAGGGAGTGAGGGTGAGGGTGAGGGGGAGGGAGAGGGAGAGGAAGGGAGTGAGGGGGAGGGAGAGGAAGGGGGTGAGGGGGAGGGGGAGGGAGAGGAAGGGAGTGAGGGTGAGGGGGAGGAAGGGAGTGAGGGCGAGGGAGGAGTGCGGGCGAGGGAGGAGTGAGGGCGAGGGAGTGAGGGTGAGGGAGGAGTGAGGGCGAGTGAGGAGTGAGGGCGAGGGAGGAGTGAGGGTGAGGGAGGAGTGAGGGCGAGGGAGGAGTGAGGGCGAGGGAGGAGTGAGGGCGAGGGAGGAGTGAGGGCGAGGGAGGAGTGAGGGCGAGGGAGGAGTGAGGGCGAGGGAGGAGTGAGGGCAAGGGAGGAGTGAGGGCAAGGGCGAGGGAGGAGTGAGGGCGAGGGAGGAGGGAGGGCAAGGGAGGAGTGAGGGCAAGGGAGGAGTGAGGGAGGAGTGAGGGCAAGGGAGGAGTGAGGGCGAGGGAGGAGTGAGGGCAAGGGAGGAGTGAGGGCGAGGGAGGGAGGGCGAGGGAGGGAGGGCGGGAGGGCGTGAGGGAGGGAGGGAGGGCGTGGGAGGAAGGGCGTGAGGGCGAGGGAGGGAGGGAAGGGGAGCGAGTGAGTGAGGGAAGGGGAGTGAGTGAGGGAAGGGGAGCGAGTGAGTGAGAGTGAGGGAAGGGGAGCGAGTGAGGGAAGGGGAGCGAGAGGGAAGGGGAGCGAGTGAGGGAAGGGGAGCGAGTGAGGGAAGGGGAGCGAGTGAGGGAAGGGGAGCGAGTGAGTGAGGGAAGGGGAGCGAGTGAGTGAGGGAAGGGGAGCGAGTGAGTGAGGGAAGGGGAGTGAGTGAGTGAGGGAAGGGGAGTGAGTGAGTGAGGGGAGTGAGTGAGTGAGGGAAGGGGAGTGAGTGAGTGAGGGAAGGGGAGTGAGTGAGGGAAGGGGAGTGAGTGAGGGAAGGGGAGTGAGTGAGTGAGGGAAGGGGAGTGAGGGAAGGGGAGTGAGTGAGTGAGGGGAGTGAGTGAGTGAGGGAAGGGGAGTGAGTGAGTGAGGGAAAGGGAGTGAGTGAGGGAAGGGGAGTGAGGGAAGGGGAGTGAGTGAGTGAGGGAAGGGGAGCGAGTGAGTGAGGGAAGGGGAGCGAGTGAGGGAAGGGGAGCGAGTGAGGGAAGGGGAGCGAGTGAGGGAAGGGGAGCGAGTGAGGGAAGGGGAGCGAGTGAGTGAGGGAAGGGGAGCGAGTGAGGGAAGGGGAGCGAGTGAGGGAAGGGGAGCGAGTGAGGGAAGGGGAGTGAGTGAGTGAGGGAAGGGGAGTGAGTGAGTGAGGGAAGGGGAGTGAGTGAGTGAGGGAAGGGGAGTGAGTGAGGGAAGTGAGTGAGTGAGGGAAGGGGAGTGAGTGAGTGAGGGAAGGGGAGTGAGTGAGTGAGTGAGGGAAGGGGAGTGAGTGAGTGAGTGAGGGAAGGGGAGTGAGTGAGTGAGGGAAGGGGAGTGAGTGAGTGAGGGAAGGGGAGTGAGTGAGTGAGGGAAGGGGAGTGAGTGAGTGAGGGAAGGGGAGTGAGTGAGGGAAGGGGAGTGAGTGAGGGAAGGGGAGTGAGTGAGGGAAGGAGAGTGAGGGAAGGGGAGTGAGTGAGGGAAGGGGAGTGAGTGAGGGAAGGGGAGTGAGTGAGTGAGGGAAGGGGAGTGAGTGAGTGAGGGAAGGGGAGTGAGTGAGTGAGGGAAGGGGAGTGAGTGAGTGAGGGAAGGGGAGGGAGTGAGTGAGGGAAGGGGAGTGAGTGAGGGAAGGGAGTGAGTGAGGGAAGGGAGTGAGTGAGTGAGGGAAGTGAGTGAGGGAAGGGAAGTGAGTGAGGGAAGTGAGTCAGGGAAGGGAAGTGAGGGAAGGGGAGTGAGGGAAGGGGAGTGAGGGAAGGGGAGTGAGGGAAGGGGAGTGAGGGAGGGAGAGAGTAGGGGAGGGAGATAGAGGGAAGGGGAGTGAGGGAGGAAGATGGGGAAGGGTGAGAGGGGGATGGGGGTGAGGGAAGGGGAGTGAGGGTGAGGGAAGGGGAGTGAGGGACTGGGAAGGGGAGTGAGGAGGGGGTGAGGGAGGGAAGGAGAGGGAGTGAGGGAGAGGGAGTGAGGGAGAGGGAGGGAGGGGGAACGGGAGAGAGGGGGATGGAGGGAGGGAGACAGATGTGTGTATGCCGGGCAGCTCAGTGGACGAAGGCGTCTGCTGCAGGGACCTGTGTTCAATCTCATGGTCACAGATTTTTTTGTTGCTGTAGCCCCGCCCCCCCCTACTGACCCCGCCCCCACCGGTGCAGCCTTCGGACACAAACCACACTGTAAATTTGGCCCCGGGAGAAAGTTTGTAAGTACCCATGGCTTAGAGAGTCCGCAATTTGGTTGCTTGACCATGGGAGACATTCTGCAAGCAGTTGAATGTTGTGGTGTATTGGTAGCTTCCATATTTTTTGTGCTAATTGCGATAATTGGAGTGCCCCCCCCCCCAGTTGTTGTAAATACATAGTTGCGATATTGTCCGTTTGAATTAAGACAACTTTGTTGCTAGATGAACAGCTTGCAACTCTAGGTGATTGATATGGAGATGTTTCTGTTGGGAGTCCTACACTCCCTGAATAGTAAGGTTGTGGAAATGTGCTCCTCATCCTATTTGGGGAAACTGGGTCCTGAAAGCGCCACCCTTTGGATAGACTGTGTGGATTCCACAACCGCTGAAAGCGATATGTGCAGCTGTTAACCAACACTTGATTCTTAGGTTGATCCAGTGATTAAGTCCACTGTTGAGAGAAACATTGTTGCAGTGGTCTCATATTTAGTCTGGCACGTGGGAGCATGTGAATACAAGATGCCATCATGCCTAAAAGTCGGAGAAAAGTTTTGGCAGGAATGTGAGTTCCTGTTTGAAACAGTTGAATTAAAGTTATTATGTTGTGTATTCTGTCTGTGTTTGGGCATGCTAATGCTAATGTGGTGTTGGACGTTTTGTAGGTTGACGGTAAACCCTAGTTGATGTAATAAATGTAGGGTCTTTTTTGAGTGTTTTGTTTGCAAAGCTTGAATGCGTTTCCTTTGATTAGCTAGTTCAGATGAGGGAAGACATGAATATTTACTTTGCGCAGATGTGCTGCTACCACTGCCAGACATTTTGTGAATATTCTTGGTGCAGTGATAATGCAAAGGGGAGAACCATGAATTGATAATGGTTTCCTAGAAATTGTAATCTTAGGTACTTCCTCTGTGCAGGATGAATTGATATATGAAAATAAGCGTTCTATATCTAAGGTTGTAATTAAGTCCCCTTTTTAGGTCTCGCCTTTTCCATTCCGAAGGAATGGGAAATGGCGAGAATTCAAGTGCTCAAAATACTCGTGAAACCACGGGTTTTTTCGTGCGGTCTTCTTCGAGTTCACGTGAATCACGTGACCAAAAAAGCACACGCATCAGCCTCCCTCCTAATTGCATTTTTTCACGGCCGCCACCACATCAAAGGGCTTCTCCCAGAGTGTGCTCTGTGGCTACTCCTCCCCTAATTATTCATGGCTGGCCGGTGGAAGGCCGTACTTTGTTTCCCTGCCGCTCTTGTTCTTTGTTTACCTCATTCCGTCCATTTGCAGTCCCTCACCTTTCATGTCTTTACGTACAGCCCTAACCAGACCATCTGACTTATGTAGATGGAATGCAGAAACCTCTGCGCGGTCCCGGCTTTGTCATCCCTGACCGGCCTGTGAGCGCCTAGGCAATTATTTTATTTTACTGTGCCTCCCTTTCGATATCACTGAATTTGACGGCACCTTTAGTACATAAGATCAGCATATGTGGGGATTGAACCGCGAGCCTTGCGCCTCGGACTCAGCAACTCTGGGCATGCGCCACACCTCTCTCACGCTCTTTTCATTTAACTCTATCCTGTCGCACTCAGGACATGGTAAAAGTCTTTGAGGCTCCCTTCTGCCTATCAAATCCCCCTCACCGGGAGATTAAGTGGTTATACCAGACACTCAGGAGATTAGCATGAATCTTTCCACTCCTTTTCTTATATTTTTTTTTTGCATTGTAGTCTTACCTCCAATGCGTAGGAGTGCACAGCTATATCTGGTGTGGACTCAGCCCGCGGGTATGAAAGCATTTTTTTTTTACGCGCACAGCAGCGTTATAGAACGGGGGCACCTTCCTTAGTGTTAGTCCCGTGGGTGATTACATGATTTGCTCCTAATCACTGGGTGCCGAGCCAAACATGGTGGATCAAGCCTGGTTCCCCCGCTCCAAATGCACACCGAAGGGGTGGGGGGGAACGTTGCATCACCGACATCGTCTATCCTGTGCTACCTTATATGGAAGCTGAGTTGAAGTCTTTGAAAGAGGCGACTGGAGCCCAATCTCGGCTCCATCGCCTGACCTATCGTCTGGGAACCTAGGCACATCTCGTATGGCTGTTCCTAAATCTAATTTTCCCTTACTTGCTCATTATCCTGCCAGTATTTCTTGCAGGGGTGGGGACGCTTTCCTCTATTTGCAAATACCGTAAACATATATATCTAACGCTCTACGCTCCATTTCTTATCCTCATTATGTTTAACATATACCAACCATATCTAACTGGTCACACCCTCACCCACCCTTACACCCCCTCACCCTCACTCACCCCCTCATCCTCACCCCCCTCACCCTCACTCAGCCTCACACCCTCACCCTCACACCCCCTAACTCACCCTCACACACACCCACTCACTCACCCTCACACCACTCAGTGCTACAACACGTGTGTGTAGGTGCAAATGCAATGTTCTTGGATTTTCGTCACAATAAAATACACTGAACATAATCTTCACAAAATTTATTTACAAACGTTTAAGCTATTGCCATTATAAATTACAATAACGTTTAAGTATTAATTATTTACAAAATTAAAAGCCATTGTTATTTGTAATATCAATACATCTAAGTCACGTAAATACAACACACATTGCATTACAAATGCTATAGGTGTCACATTTGCGAAAGTTAACTATTGACATGTAACTGACAAAGCTATTAATTTTGCTATTTTCAAAACCAACACAAATTAAAAAAGTGTCATTTACAATACCAATCGCTCAAACTTTCCTAATGCGAAAAGTTAAAAGTATGGGCATTGTAAATCACAAAACAAAAAAATAAAATGTCATTTAGAAAACCAATAGCTCAAACTTTCCTACTGCGAGACCTATTGGCAACGCCAGTGCTTGTTGTGATAGAGGGATGATCTCTTGTAGAGTGACCATATGGACATTTTCTGATATTATATCATGATTGTGATCCAAGATCTAGGGTGGCCGGAGCGTTCAATCTTTTTGGGAATAAGACCGTATTGTGAATATACTCCTGTCCCGTGAAAATGTTGTAGAACTAGTTCTATTGCTCCTTTTTGCAACAAAGCAGTTATCTCTTGTTGCAAAAGGATATGATGTTGTGTGGATAGTTTGTTTTTGAGAAGTGGGATATTTTGAGGAGTTGTTATAAGCTTCAAAAACTCCAAGAAAACATCTTGGAACAAAAACAATGTGTAATCATCCGAGCCCACGTAGCTGCCTGGCAGATGTCCTGAAAAGGGACTCCACATCCCAAAGAAATAGTAGCTGCTGTCCCCCTGGCGGAATGGGCATGCAACCCCACTGGATATTCCTTTTTCGCTAAGGAATGAAGGGCTTTGATGCAAAGAACATCTGAGGTTCTTCGGTTTTCGACTTCGTCCTGTATTCGGCTGCCATTTTGTGTCCCGACGACATTTTGTGTTGCCCTCACTCAGGCAGCACGGCGAACGGAGTGTTTTTGCCTTTTCCAGCTGCTATGTGTCTCTTCTGTTAAAAAGTAACCCCCTGCCCTTGTTTGCGAAACCAATGTCAGGGTCTGGCCGAGTCCACTAATCCATGTCTAGGTTGATTGATCCCTGTCTCGACTGACTGTTTGGCTCGCCCTATTCTTTCCTTGCGTTATCTTATCCGACTGGCCTTCGCTATTCTCTCCTTGTATTCTCTTGTTACACAACTATCTTTTGAGGCACACAAATACGTCCTGCCACCTGCAAATTGGATTGTAGGCACTAGCACTGATTAACTTGTGGGGAGGGGTGACACACAGGGTCTGAAAGAAGGGAGTATTTGGGACACTTAATAGCTGGTTTTCCAACTTTACCTATTGGCTAGCCTCGCATGTATTAGGAGTATAAGTTGTAAATATGTGTGCTATAAAAGATTGTGCGCCACGGAATAAAGTGGCTGTCTCCTAAGAACATACGCTGTACTTCTGGGACAACTGTGCTTAGCTGCAGCTAATGAACCTGGTTTCCTACGCCTAACAGTGTCTCGTGTCTCTGTCCGACAAGGCAGGTGAACTCGGAGATTTAAGGCGTGCCCTGCGCCGCCAGGCCCATAAGGCGATCAACGTGGGGCGGCTTCAGCAGTAGCAGTTCAGTCCGAGGGTCGTGAGGAGCCTCGCATGGAAATTCCGGAGGATTCACGAACCACGTCAAGCGACCCCTGCATGTCGAAGTGGACCGAAGGTCTTTTGCAGCGCGGCTACTCCTTTCCGACAGCTGCTGACGACTGCTGCCCTGACTGCCGCCCTGCCTTGGCCCCTTTGGTGATGACTGGTATTGCGAGACGTAAAACGGACCTCTGTTGGCGTGAGAGAACACTTAGTTAAGTATTCGTGGGTAGCGCCCACTTCTTTGTTTTGTTTTTTGGGTTTGTTATTCGACCATTGCAATAGCGGAAGCCAAAGGGTGAGTATGTTTGTGCTGTGTTATTTGCTCTAACCCCTTTAAGTTTGTAAGCAGACCAGTGAATTAAAGATGTCTGGTCTTAGCAAGTTTAGGAAGATTTGTTGTCTTGGTTGCAATAGGGATTCCCGGCTGGAGGACTCTTGTCCAATTCCTCTGGTTGGAACTCCCACTTATGAGCTCTATTCGAAACATGGTGTTGGCCCCATTGCCTTTAACGAGGCATGGATCCGATACACAAGGAAAGATGGTGTTCTGCAGTGGACACAAAATGGTAGTTTTGAGCCTGACATATTAGACAATCTAAAAGCAATTTTGTTCAAAAGAAAAGCCAGGCCAGCACTGTTTGACTCTTTCCGCCTCTGGCGTAAGGAAGCTAAACAGAGAGAAATTAAGCAGGCAAAAAGAGATAAGAAAGGGAAAGGTATGACAATTATACAGGCTGCCCAGCAGTTTAAAGATAATGAGATTGATCAGGCGATTGAAGTCTCAGAAAGACAGCATCGTATGGCAAAAGATAGATGTTACCCTGTGTTGCCTACTTCTCCACAGAGTAAGGATCTTGACGAAGATCTCTTAACACTATCAGTGCTACAGCAATTCCTCCTCCCACGCTGATGATCTATGAATCCCATTGTTCATGACGAGCTCAGCTCGTCATGAGCACACGACCAGTGTACTGCGTGACGAGCTGAGCTCGTCACGAGCATGGAAGGGATTAATGTCCCATTTGTTGAGATTGCCTCCGCCCTATGTACAAGGTGCTAATTCACCCCCATTGTTACCACTTGTCCAGCCACCTGTTATTCCGCCATTTGTCCCGGCTCTTCCACAATTGTCCCTTCCAGTATTGCCACCCCCGCCTCCTTTGCCACAGACTCCTGTCCCTCGGACTCCTGTACCTCAGTCTTCTTTACCCCCAGTTCCTCTTGTAACTGTCAGCCCCTCTCCTGCTTTGCTTAATACCTTGTCTCCCGTTCTACTGTCAGATTCTCCCACAGCTCGTAAACGATTGGTCGATACTGTTTCTGGCCTTTTCTCCCCCCTCTTTGAGTCTTTTAACCTGACTCTTGCTTTTTCTCGAAGGCAATCCCGTAGTCAACTCCCATGTCCCGACGAGTGAATTGTGTTGGATCCTCTTGCTCACAAATGGATCATGAGTGGTCCATAGTATAGCGTGCACAATATCATGAGCACCTTTCACCAGTGGGATGCACCCACGCAGAGATATGTTTTTAATGTTATGTGTGACACTCTTGTCAAAGGATGGGAGGATATTGTTTTGGGTTTAGCTCCGCAGGGTCTGTTAGACGTACAGGCTAAATTTGATAAAGGACTTATTGTGGGTTCTGGGGTTGAGGACGCCGTAAGTACACTTGTCACTATCAGGTCTTTATTTTCTTCTCAGGCTTTTCTTGAACCTGATCCTGCAGTTAGACAGAAAGTGAAATATTATCCTATGAGAGAAGTTCCTCCAGTATGGAGAGAAGAGGTTCCACAGGCAGGCAATATTCTGCGTGTCCCTGCTCATTTCCAGCGTATATGGGTACATGTCCCCTGGAAACGATCTGAAGTTTTGGCGCTTAAACAGTCTTTACCGGACCCTCGTAAAAATCCTGCTGGGTATTATAAAGAGCTGTCCCAGACTGTTGACGCGTGTATCATGAATTTGGCCGATATTGATATGCTGGTGGGAAATGTAGTCCCACAAGAGTTATGAGCTCGGATTCGAAGGGAGGACCACGACCAAGCTTTAGGTGGTAATTGGGCTGCTATAACTGCCGCGGATGCAGCACAGGTAGGTGGTGCTAAACCCGATGATTTGATTGCAGAATTGCCCGCTAGGATCATCACTTTAATGAAAACGATGATGCCTGCCTTACCTGTTAACTGGGATAAGTTAGCTGCGTGTAAACATAGGAAAGGAGAGTGTCTCCGATTTCTTTACCCGTTTCGAGGAGACGTTCATCGACCACAGTGGTTAAGATATGGGTACTGAGGGTGGACAGCGATTATTCGTGGATAAATTTGTATTTAATTTACTACCAGAATTATCGCATAAATTGAAAGACTTCGAAAGTTCGTGGGCTGTTTCTTCGTCTGCCCAGATATTAGCCACTGCTCAGTATTACGAGAATAGGGATAAGGAGGAAAAGGATAAACTTGAGAAAAAGACTAAAGAATTAAAAACGAAGGTTCTTTTGCAACAGGCTTATGCCCCTCGTTCTGCTCAGCGCCAATTTCAACAGCCTCCCCAGTTTCAGAGGTTGTTACAGAAACCTGAACCCTTTGTTCCGAGACCTTTGCTAGGTCCTAATCAATGTGCCTATTGTAAAGAGGAAGGTCATTTTAAGAATAGCTGTCCGGTTTTATTGCAGCGTAATGGTGGATTGCCAGGACCACGAGGCCGTGGTGGTTTTCAATCAGCACCCAGAGGTAGAGGGCGAGGTGCGTTGTCTCATGGACAGCGTTCCTTTCCCCCTCAGAATTCTATGAATTATTTTGACCAGCAGAATACTCAGTCTGCACAATATTACAATGACTACTATTGTGTTGAAAGTGAGAATCAGGATTTTCATACTAGCTAGGATAGCCATGGACAAAGCAAGGGAGTCGTATCAGTTCCAGTGGATCAGAATGGGCCTTATGTTGAAGTTGTTGCATTAGGTGTTTCAGAGCCATTTCTTTTGGATACTGGTGCAATGAGATGTTCTATTATTCACTCCAAACTCCCTGGGGCACCTTTGTCTGGCTTAACAAACGTTTCTGTAGGATTCTCTGGCGCCCCAGTTTGTAACCCGGTTTCTTGCCCTTTGCCTATCTCAATTGGTCCTTATGATTTGGAGGCCCGCTCATTTTAACGACTGGTTGTGGCGAGAATTTACTGGGTTTGGACTTATTGGAACGTCTTCATGCAACATTGTATTGTTCCCCCTCTAGTGTACATCTTACTTTAGGTAAGAAATTGGTTTCTCCTATGTATTTGTCTAAGGACAAACTCCCACCCGAATTGCATTCCCTTCCTGCTACGCTTTGGGCTACAGGTCCAAATGATGTTGGTCTGCTCCAAATTCCAACCTTACGTGGTTACTGTCAAGCCCAATGTTAAATTACCACGCATTCCTCAGTATAAAATTTCCAACGATGGTGAAAGAGCTCTGTTGGCTATCATCTATCATTTAGTTCAGAAGGGTGTGGCTGAAGAAACAAGAGGAAATGTTTGCAATAGTCCTGTTCTACCTGTTCTTAAACGCACTGATTCTGCTCAGCCTCCTGTATATCTTTTTGTGATTGATCTTCGGGAGGTTAACAAGATTGTTGTACCCCAGTTTCCTGTCATCCCAGATATCACTGCCTTGCTCACAATGATACCTGCTTCAGCTGCCTGGTTCTCAGTTATTGACCTCAAAAATGCTTTCTTCAGCATTCCTATTGCTGAGGAGAGTAGGGATATTTTTGGCTTCTCTCTCGGAGACCGAAGTTTCCGATTCAAACGTGCACCCCAAGGTTATTGTGAGAGTCTCTCCATTTATAGTCAGGCTTTGAAATCTCAGCTTGATGCTTTCACTTTGCCCCCAGGTGCCACTCTTATTCAGTATGTGGATGATTTGTTGGTTGCTGCTGATTCAGAGGATGTTTGTAAGAATGGGACTGTTTCGCTGTTGCGTCATTTGTCTGACCTGCAGCACAAGGTGTCACCCTCTAAACTGCAATATTGCCGCCAAGAGGTTACCTACTTAGGTCATCTCTTGTCGAAGGAGGGAAGGCGATTGACCCCAGAACGTATTCAAGCAATCGCACAAATGTCTGTACCATCCACACAAAGGGAGGTGCGTGCCTTTCTGGGCATTACCTCTTATTGTAGACAGTGGATTCCAAATTTTTCTTTGTTGGCTAAACCTCTGCTGGCACTTACTCTGAAAGACACACCCCAACCTCTTCCTTGGACTGACGAATGTCAGAAGAGTTTTTCTAACTTACGTACTCCTTGTGTTCTGCCCGTGTTTGGTACTCCGGATTACAGTAACCCTTTCACACTCTACGTTCATGAAAGAGAAGGTCGTGTGTTGTCAGTTTTAACGCAATAATTTGGAGACAAACAGCGGCCATGTGCCTATTTTTCGGCTACATTGGATCCAGTAGCCAAGGCATTGCCTAGTTGTCTCAAAGCTACAGCAGCAGCAGCGATCTCCATTCGTCAATCTGCTGGATTGGTACTGGATAACACCCTCGTTGTTATGGTACCACATGCAGTGGATACTCTTTTGAACAGAACGAAAACACAACATATCTTGAGTGCCCGCTTGTCTGGGTACGAGCCGACACTCTTGGCTAGTCATATACACATCAAGCGATGTAATACTTTGAATCCCATTCCAGAAGAGAAAGACACCCAAGAACAACATGATAGTTTTCTCCGTACAGAGGAGGAAAGGAAAGGCAGAATAGACTTAAAAAGATACACCACTCGTGGACCCGGATGGGATCCTATGGGTTCATGGGTCTTGTTTCAAACTTCCCAATTTTTATTTATTTATTTATTTAAACTTGTAAGGCACACAGCTAACCGCAATGGGTTTCCGGGCGCCAAGGGAAAGATTAAAGAAGAAAAAACTACAAGACTTAGAGGAGGGACGGCTGTTCAAAGAAAATGCAAATGCTACTTACCAGTATGCATCTGTTCTTGGCATGTAGGGCTGCTGACATTCATATCTGTGCATAGATCGCCGCCTAGTGTTGGGTTCGGATGATTGCACATTGTTGTCCTGGAAGAGTCTTCGAAGTATCACGAGATAGGTGGCTCCTCCCCTGGACTACAGTGCGCATGGGCATCGCCTCCATCCCCAGATTGTTTTTAGCCATTGGCAGAGATGGAGTGAAGTATGTGAGTGATGACCATGCTATGAGCATATATATATATGAAGACTGCAGCTGCTACAGGCGCCGAGGAGGAGGGTGGGCGATATGAATGTCAGCAGCCCTACATGCCAAGAACAGATGCATACTGGTAAGTAGCATTTGCAGTTCGAGGCATGTGGGCTGCTGAATTCATATCTGTGCATAGAATACATAGCAGTCCCTCCATTAGCGGCGGTCGCCCGTGCCAGCTGCAGCAGTCTGAAAAAGTGTCTTGAGAACAGCCTGACCAACAGCTGCCTGCTGTTTGGAGTGCACGTCTACACAGTAATGTTTAGTGAAAGTATGTGTGGTAGACCATGTGGCTGCTCTACAAATATCTTCTAAGGGAATGTTACCTAGGAAAGCCATAGAGGCCCCCAACTTCCTGGTGGAGTGGGCTCTTGGTGGGATAGTGAGAGTGCGTTTAGCTTTAGCGTAACAGATTTGAATGCATTTCACAATCCACCTAGCGATCCCAGCTTTGGAGATAGCGTTTCCCTTGTGGTGTGAGGCAAAAGCAACGAAAAGCTGCTTGGTTTTGCAAAAATCTTTTGTCCTGTCCACATAGTACATCAAGGCTCTTTTAACGTCAAGGGTGTGGAGCATCCGCTCCGCCTGCGTCTCTGGGTTTTGGAAAAACACCGGCAACTCAATTGTCTGGTTCATATGGAATTGAGACACAACCTTGGGTAAGAATTTAGGGTTAGTGCGGAGCACAACCCTGTTAGCATGTACTTGGAAGAAAGGTTCCTGGATGGTGAGCGCCTGCAACTCGCTAACCCTCCGTAGCGATGTAATTGCTACCAAGAAAGCAACCTTCCAAGTCAGAAACTGAAGCTCACAAGAGTGCAGTGGCTCGAAGGGAGGACCCATCAGTCTTGTAAGAACCACATTGAGGTTCCATTCTGGAGCTGGTGGGGTCCTTGGTGGAATGACTCTCTTGAGTCCTTCCAGAAAAGCCTTGATAGCAGGGACCTTAAAAAGTGACAGGTGTTGCCTGTTCTGGAGGTATGCTGCCATAGCAGACAGGTGAATGCGGATGGAAGAGTACGCCAAATTGCATTGATACAGGTGGAACAGGTAGCAAATGATGTTTTGAATGGAAGCATCTAGCGGGTCAATATTGTGGTTAACACAGTAAATGACAAACCTCTTCCATTTAGCCGCATAACAAGCTCTAGTAGTGGGCTTCCTTGCCTCCCGAATGATGTTCATGCAATCGGGAGGAAGATTGAGGTAGCCAAACTCTAGGACTTCAGGAGCCAGATCGCCAGGTTGAGCTGCTGCGGATCTGGGTGCTGAATGTCGCCATGGCTCTGCGTCAGAAGGCTGGGAGTGAGATGAAGCCTTTGATGCGGTACCACGGAGAGTTCCAGAAACGTGGTGTACCACGGCTGGCGAGCCCACGTTAGAGCAACCAGGATGAGAGTCATCGAGTGCTGCCTGAGCTTGCGTGCCACCAGCGGTATCAGAGGTGCTGGGGGAAAAGCGTACGCAAATCTGCCTGACCAGTTCATCCACATCGCATTGCCCTGTGATTGCGGGTGTGGGAACCTGGCGGCGAAGCTTTGGCATTTTGCGTTCTCCTTTGTGGCGAACAGGTCTATCTCTGGATGACCCCACCTTTGAAAGTACGGTTGGAGTACTGATGGATGTATCTCCCACTCGTGCATTTGATGGCTGTGCCTGCTGAGCAGGTCCGCCATCTGATTGTCTTTGCCCGGGAGATGTTTTGTCATGAGGAAGATGTTCCGCTGAATGGCCCACTTCCACATGCTCTGAGCCAGATGAGACAGCTGCGGAGAGTGTGTGCCTCCCTGCTTTTGAATGTAGTACATGGCTGTCATGTTGTCCGTCCGGAACAACACGACCTTGTTGCACAGATGTACTTTGAACGCCTTCAAGGCCATGAAGATTGCCATCAGTTCCAACACATTGATGTGCATCTTCCTTTGCTGTAGTGTCCATAGTCCCTGCACTGTGTAGTGGAGTACATGCGCTCCCCATCCCTGGAGAGAAGCGTCCGTCGTCAGGATAATCTGGGGCACAGGCTCTTGGAATGGTCGGCCCTTGCAAAGGTTTTGTGGATTCCACCAATGCAGAGAGTTGTATGCCCGACCGCTCACCAACACTAGGTCTGTCAGTTGCCCATGAGCCTGAGTCCACTGACGTGCCAGGCACTCCTGAAGCGGACGCATATGTAGTCTCGCGTGCTGGACAATGGAGATGCAGGAGGCCATCATGCCTATCAACTGCATGAACACCTTCGCTGGAAGCGAGTGTTGAGGTCTGAATCGTTGGATCAGAGTTTGGATACTGGCGATTCTCACTGAATTTGGCTGCGCAGTGGCTGCCAGAGTGTTTATTGTCGCGCCCAGATACTGTTGTACATGGGCGGGCTGGAGATGGGATTTCGGGTAGTTCAGAGAGAATCCCAGATCGTGCAGGAGATGAATGGTGCGGGACACGTGGTCGACGCACTGTCGTTCTGTTTTTGCTTGAATGAGCCAGTCGTCCAGGTAAGGGTAGACGTGGACGTTCTGGCGTCGCAGTTGAGCCGCCACAGTCGCCAGGCACTTCGTAAAGACCCTTGGCGCTGTGGTGACCCCGAACGGCAGAACCCTGAACTGGTAGTGCTGGTCTTGGATCGTGAACCTGAGATACTTCCTGTGGGAAGGATGCAGGGGGATATGAAAGTATGCGTCTTTTAGATCTAACGTAGCCAGGAAGTCCCCCTGTTGAAGCAGAGGCAGTACCTGCTGCAACGTGAGCATATGGAAATGCTCCGAGAGAATGTACCAGTTGAGGGGCCTGAGGTCCAGGATGGGCCGCAGGGAACCGTCCTTTTTGGGGATTAGAAAGTACAGAGAGTAAACTCCTGTACCTCTTTCCTGCAGTGGGACGAGCTCTATTGCCCCTTTTTGCAGCATGACCTGAACTTCCTGCTGCAACAAGAGCAAGTGCTCGCCGGACATAGGACGGCTTCTTGGAGGTATGTTCGGTGGAGTGGAGGTAAGTTCCAGACAGTAACCGTACTGGATAAGAGACTTGACCCACCTGTCCGTGGTGATGGATTTCCACGCGGGCAGGAACTGCTGGAGTCTCCCCCCGACCGGTGTTGTGTGGTCGGGGGGCAGTGACAAGGCGTCACTGCTTGTTGGCGGCGGTGGACCTGGAGCTGTTGTTTCCACGTCCCCTGCCTTTGATGTTGTTGCCTCTGTAGCCACCTCTACCCTTGTTGGTGTATGAGGTTTGGGTATTGCCCTTGTAGTACTGGGTGGATTGCGATGCCTGACCCCTTGAGGTGCCTCTGGTATTGGAGCGGCGAAAGGAACCACCCCGAAACTGCTGAGACTGAAGGGCCCCCATAGGCTTGGCAGTGTCTGTATCTTTTTTCATTTTCTCAAGCTTCGCATCAACCTCAGGGCCAAACAAATGGTCAGGATTAACCGTCTGGTTCAGGATGGTTGTTTGTATATCAGGTTTAAACCCTGAAATCCTAAGCCATGCATGCCTTTTGAGCAACACACTAGTGTTGATTGCCCTG
This sequence comes from Lissotriton vulgaris, assembly GCF_964263255.1. NCBI lineage: Eukaryota > Metazoa > Chordata > Amphibia > Caudata > Salamandridae > Lissotriton > Lissotriton vulgaris. The sequence continues at coordinate 616,612,711 of NC_141698.1, forward strand.
GAGGCTGTATCAGCCACATCTAGCGCACATTTGATGGAAGCGTTTGTGATGAGCTTTCCCTCTTGAATTAACATTTCCCCTGCCTCCTTGTACTGGTCAGGCAAGTGCTGCAGCAGTGCTTCTAGGGTGTCATAATGAGCCCTATCGTAGCGTGCAAGTAGGGCCTGCGTGTTCGAGATGCGCCAAATGTTAGCTGCCTGTGCAGCAATCCGTTTCCCTGAGGTCTCAAATATTTTTGACTCTTTGTCTGGGGGAGGATTGTCACCAGTCGTCTGAGTTCGCCCTCTTGCGAGCGTTGGATACAAACAAAGAGTCCAGAGGCAAGTGTCCCTTGATATATGTTGGATCCGAGGGCGCTGCCTTATATTTTTTATCAATGCGTGGATTGATGACACGTGCCCGAGTGGGCTCCTTGAAGACCTCCTGCGCGTGCTTGAGCACTCCCTTGAGCATTGGCAAAGTTTTGATTGACTTTTCGGCCACAGAGAAAGTGTCAAATAAAAAGTCCACATCCACAGGATCGGAGTGCAGCTCGACATCGTGGTTAGCCGCAGCTCTCTCGATCAACGCGTTGAAGGCAGCAGAGTCCTTCGTTGGCGAAGTTTTCGCCGCAAAGAGTTGCGGTTCCTGACCCGACTGCGGGTCCTCAGGGTCGCCTCCGGCAGACCAAGGTTCATGTTCCTCCTCCGGATCAGAGTACGCCGGATAGTTGTACTCGACCTCCTCCTCGTCGCCATCCCCCGCGTTGGAGTGAGTTGGGGAACGCGGCAGGTCACTCGGAGACGCCGGCGCCAAAGGTGCTGAAGTACCCGCAGAGTCCTTCTTGTTTTTGAGAGGAATGCGAAAGTGTTCCAACACCGGCTCCGTGGTGATTTTCCTTTTGAGGAGGGAAAGTTTCCCGGTATTGGCGTCGATGATGACTTCACGACGTTCTTCCTCCGCGAGTGGCTGGAGCCGAGGCTTAGACACCACTGGAGACGCTTTGGGCGTCGACACCTCCTTCGAGGGCACCCCAGCCCCCTGCTTCGAAGCGAAGGCCTTCGGCGTCGATTTTGGCGGCAGGGTGAAGCGGATAGGCGCTTGTGCCTTCGACGGCTTCAGCGCGGGCTTCGACACCCCAGCTTCAGGGTCTGGAAGCTCCGCGACCTTCCGAATCCGTTGCAGGGACTCCTCGACTTTCTTCGAAAGGGCTGGAGAGAGAGTGACCGCCTCGCGTGATTTCCCTGACTTGGGAGTGGTGTCGGCGAGAGGCCCCGTCTTCGGAGTCGACGCGGTACCGTCCTTGGCTCCGACGGCCGGAGCCGGGGAAGCCAGAGCTCTGGGATCGCTTTGACGCTTCTTCGAAGCCTTCTTCGGGTCATCGACCGCGACCATCTTCGGCGCCGACGCAGCCACGTCGGACGACTTCGCCTTCGGCACCGACCCTGAGGCCTTTGGGTCGGCCATCTTGGCGGGACTGTCCATGTCGGCCATTTTGATTTTCTTAGATTTTGACGCCTCCAGAGCCTTCTGTACCGCTTTCACTTTCGGTTTCGAAACCGGAGGTGTTGAACCCGAAGGCTTCACTTTCGTTTTCGCAAATGTGAGTGGCACCTCTAAAATGTCCGTGGCCGGGCCCGTAGGCGGGGCTGCTGGACTAATAACAGGGTCTTGGGTAAGGCCCGAAGGCGACCCCTCGACCTGGGCCGCAGGAAGGGGGTCGACCCCTGAGTCAGTCCGGGGATGCTCCTCCTCCGAGCTATCCCCCACGGTGGCAATGGCCCCATCGTCGTCCCCTACCTCGTCGCCGGCTTCGTCAAACTCCTCGTCTCCTGCGTCGTAGGCCTCCCCCTCGGACGCAGGGCTAGAGTCCGAAACCTGTTGGACATTGTCGCTTCCAACGTCTTCTTCGAAGATGTCGTCCGGCGGGGGCGCAGACAGTTTGGCCTGGAGTCTCGCAGCCCGACGAATCTTGAGGGTCTTCTTGCACCGGAACTTTGAGCAGGCCATACACCTGGCCTCGTCGTGGTCCGGCGACAGACAAGTGTTGCACACTGGGTGCACGTCGAGGTGCGAGTATTTCGCGGTGCACACCGGGCACCGTTTAAACGGAGTCCGTTCCATGTCTGGAGCGTCGTGTAGGCCCGTCCGCGCCGACAGCACGCGGAAGGGCAGCGAGAGTTCGGAGCTGAAGAAACAGGAAACCCGAACGAAAACGATACCGGCGCCAAGCCTAAAGACCTTTTGGTCTCGAGTTAAGAGAGTTAACAACTATCGGTTCCGACAGAGGGAACCGGCACACATCCGAACCCAATGGCGGAAAAAAATAATCTGGGGATGGAGGCGATGCCCATGCGCACTGTAGTCCAGGGGAGGAGCCACCTATCTTGTGATACTTCGAAGACTCTTCCAGGACAACAACGTGCAATCATCCGGACACAACACTAGGCGGCGATCTATGCACAGATATGAATTCAGCAGCCCACATGCCTCGAACCAGTGCTTACTTGAAAAGAAAACCTATTGCTGATAAACCCAATGGCGAGACGACTTCAGCCTATGCTGATATCACCTTGTATACAGTAGTGGGGACAGCACGCATTAGACAGAATTCAGCCCAAGCAGCTGAGCTGATTGCCCTGACGAGAGTGTGTGTTGGCTAAGGGAAAGAGAGGGAATGTTTACACCGATAGCCAGTACGCCTTTGGCGTGGCTCACAGTTTTGGCCGTCTGTGGAAAGAAAGAGGATTCTTTACTTCCCATGGGACTAGGATACAGCATGGTCAGTTGGTAACTGACCTTCTCGAATCACTTGCTTTGCCTACCCAGATAGCAATTGTGAAGTGTAGTGCACATAAAAGGATCACTGATGTGGGTCGCGGGAATGCTTTTGCAGACGAGGTAGCGAAAGAAACAGCGAGAGATGCTACAAGTCGCATGTATGTTGCAGGCCCTGCAAGATGGGTCAGAGAAGTAGGAATGTGTGAGGACACAATACAAAGTGTGAGAATGATTCAAGAAGAGCTACAGAGAAGGAATTGAGTAAGTGGAGAGAAAGTACGGGAATGTTGGACGCAACAGGGTGTTGGACGGAATTGTCAGAACACCAGCGTTGGCTGTTACCAGACGCCTATGTACTGCCTGTAGTTTCTATGGCGCATGGTCCAGCCCACATCAGTGCAAAAGGGATATGCAAACTTCTGGCTCCAGTATGGCAGAATGAAGGAATCCCTAAATGTGCGGAAAATGTGGTGAAACATTGTATCGTTTGTTTGATGCATAATCTGGGGAAGGGAACCCCAACTCCGGCAGGTCATTTTGCTCCCCCTGCGCATCCTTTCGAGGTATTACAAATCGATTACATTCATATGGAACGTTGCAACAATCTTAAGTATGTTCTGGTGGTGGTGTGTGCCTTTTTCAGATGGATAGCGGCCTACCCCCTAAAGGAGAATACTGCTTTGTCCACTGCCAAAGTCCTCTTGAAGGAATTCTTCCCGAGGTTTGGTTTGCCGCGAATTGTCTTGAGTGACAATGGAAGTGAATTTGTAGGCCAAATTATGCAGAAGGTGTGTGCGGGTCTTGGTATTAGGCCGAAATTCCATGCGGCAAATCACCCTCAGTCAGCAGGCTTGGTAGAGTGCTATAATGGCACTCTCAAGCTCAAACTGGCAAAGATTCAGGCCAGCACGGGTCTTGCTTGGCCCGATGCTTTACCTTTGGCACTCCTATCTACGAGGTCAGCTGTACACTCTCGCTTAGGACTCAGCCCATACAAGGTTGTTTTTGGGCGCCCAGCTAACGTCTGGGGAGTCCCTCGACCTAAAAAGTACTCCAATATTCTGTATCCTATGTTGATTTACTACTTTCATGACCTCGCCACTAAATTGCATGTTCTTCACCAACAGGTTCAAAACGCTTTGCCGGGGGCCTCCGCAGACCCAGGTCACTCCATCCAACCCGGAGACTGGGTCTGCCTGAAGAATTTTCAGCGAAAGAAGAATCTGGAACCCCGTTGGGGGCCGGCTCGGCAAGTACTTCTGGTGACACGTACAGCAGTAAAGGTCGTCGTAAAGAAGAACTGGATTCATGACGTGCACTGCAAAAGGGTACCTTTGCCTTTGGACCAGTGGGTCCGCAAGGGTGTAGGTGATAGTGAAGGCGAAAGGGTCCCTCGGTTGGTACCTTTCAGTAGTGCACGTCTGGATCGGACGAGGTCTGAAAAAGAAGACGACGACGTGTTACAAGAAGAATCACATTTGCGATTGAACACGACAAACTCAAGAGACTTTGTTTCAAGAGCAAACGGTACCTGACAAGACCCGGTACAACCTGAGACCTAGACTGATTAAGAACAATTAAACTTTTTTCCTTTTCCTGGTTACACTTTTAAGAGACTTTTTTTTACTATCCATCAAGTTGCAGGGTCAAGGTAGGAGTCTTAGGCTGTGACCCGAATAGTGGCAATAGGTCTGCAGGACTTGCAGTGTCATAGGACGGCTAATAATCACAACTAAGTGATCTAGGAAGATTACCGTGAGCAACGCTTTAGAGGATGGATATTAAATTGGAAAAGAATGATAAAAAGCAAGAAATGAAAAGTAAATATAAGAAACTGTTGTTTAGTCCATGTGGCGTAACCTTGTGCATTTTAATATGTTCATGTATTTTATTGGCTTGTGTGGGTTGGGTTGTTCACACTATGCAGCAAGCACCTGTTCTTACTTCTGTTTCTTTGCCTTTTTCCACTACTGCCTCCCTGCATCAGTTCCATACACTCCCAGAAGACGAGCAAAATAGGAGAACAGAATACTTTAACAATTCATTCATCCAGCTGTTGCATCAGCATCAACTGGCAGTCAATACTACTGACTGTTGGGCTTGTGGACTCATGCCCCATAACACAGAGAAAGGGATGCCATTTTTAGTCCTTCCGTTTTCTTACGAAGGTTCCGCTTGGGCCTATTTGGCCATGTTTTCCAATGCATACCAGAATCAACTTCGACATCCTCTTGTTGGTCCATATGGTGGTGGAGCAGATTTTAGTCATAGTTCTTTGATAAAGGGAATAGTGGCCATGGCTAGAGTTGCCGAAAGTGGTAAGATCCCTGTTGATGAGAAACGAGCTTATGATGGTTGGAACGTGACTCGTTACGTTACTAGCCTCACAGATCAGGCTAGACTAAGGAGATCCCCACCAATTTGGACCATACCTCATCGAGACAATTTGTGTTTACAGATAAATGGTCAAAATATTAAAAACCAACAGGAAAAGTGTTTGTTCCCTTACATACATCTATTCATCCCAGATTTCCTCACAGTTAGTGCCATCTCAAGGCACATACTTTGTCTGCCACGACAGAGCCTACACGTGGCTCCTCACCTACTTTTCAGGAACGTGTTATGTGGCTTGTCTTCTCCCTCTGACATACACTGCTCCTTCAGGTCATCACAGTAATAGATATGGCAGAGGGGTTATCGATTCCAAAGACACAGCAGGACAAGAGGGAGGGGACTTTTTCAAAGGGTTCCTTCTTTTCTGGGGCTTAATGGACAATAGCAGAAACATTAGACAGTTAGTTTGTGTTGTTGAGGCTACCATAAATGTGACTTCTGGAGCCTTGAATAATCTAACAGCCGAACTTCAGGCGGACCGCCTTATGACTTTGCAGAACCGGATGGTTCTAGATATTGTTCTTGCATATAGCGGAGGAGTCTGTAAATTGCGGGTCTAGTTGCTCCATTTATATTCCTGATAATGCCCCTACGGTATACCAAGCCATCTCTAAATTGCACGTAATTTCCTAGTTGATTCACAAGGACACAGGAGATTGGTCTGTGATGGGATGGTTTTGGGGACTACTGTCCACATGGGGATGGAAGGTATTAACCTGCCTTGGAATGGTTTTGGCCATCATTTTCTCTTGTTGTCTTTGTTTACAGTGTGGCCCTGCCATCTGCGGTCTTTGTGCCACCATGTGTGTCCCAAGGCCTGTGTCACAGAAAACAGAGAACATTAAAATGATGTTGCAGCAACAGCTAGACGACCTCATGGCCATTGACATCGACTCAGACTAACTTGAGTCCTTTGTGTTTTGCCTGAGTAATGGCAAAAGGAGGGTCAGAGGTTCTTCGTTTTTCGACTTCGTCCTGTATTCGGCCGCCATTTTGTGTCCCGTCACCATTTTGTGTTGCCCTCACTCAGGCAGCACGGCGAACGGAGTGTTTTTGCCTTTTCCAGCTGCTACGTTTCTTCTGTTAATAAGTAACCCCATGCCCGTGTTTACGAAATCGATGTCAGGGTCTGGCAGAGTCCACTAATCCATGTCTAGGTTGATTGATCCCTGTCTCGACTGACTGTTTGGCTCTCCCTATTCTTTCCTTGCTTTATCTTATCCGACTGGCCGTCGCTATTCTCTCCTTGTATTCTCTTGTTACACAACTATTTTTTGAGGCACACAAATACGTCCTGCCACCTGCAAATTGGATTGTAGGCACTGGCACTGATTAACTTGTGGGGAGGGGTGACACACAGGGTCTGAAAGAAGGGCGTATTTGGGACACTTGATAGCTTGTTTTACAACTTTTCCTATTGGCTAGCCTTGTATGTATTGGGAGTATACGTTGCAAATTGTGTGCTATAAAAGATTGTGCAAAAACAACAGAGAATGGACAGAATGCAGAACAATGTCATACATTCACCAAAGTACAGAGATCTGGGCCTAAATCCATCGTTTTTTTGCACTCCACACCACCCCAGTTCAGATCAAATCAGCCTTGACCCTATGCCTCATGAGAACAGTCCAGCCCAAACTGCCAAGCCACGTCTTTCCTGGACCGGAATCAAGCATCCTAGGACCGGTTTCTGGCTATCAGCCGTCTTCAGCCAGGATAGCTTGACTCCAGTGGTGTGGAGTGCATGGGACTCACGTCTGAGCATACCCATCCCACCCGGGGTGACAATTGCAAAAACCACAGTTGATGGACAGAATGCAGAACAATGTCATACATTCACCCCAGTACAGAGATCTGGGCCTAAATCCATCGTTGGATGGCCATGTCTGAACTGGGGTGGTGTTGAGTGCAAAAAAACGTTGGGATTTAGGCCCAGATCTCTGTACTGGGGTGAATGTATGACATTGTTCTGCATTCTGTCCATCAACTGTGGTTTTTGCAAATGTTTTTTTCTCCGAGGCAAAGCAGAAATGCCTCGGAGAAAGCATGGTCATTTTTCAGATTGAGGGGCGTGTTTTCGTTCTCTCCTCTTCCCATTGGCTGGAAGGTAAAATTCCAGCCAATGGGAAGAGGAGAGAAAGTAAATAGAAAGAAGCTTAAAAAAATGCCCCCGAATCCGAAAAAGACGGGGCTTGAACCGAGTGACGCCCCTCTCCTCCAATGGCTGGTCACCGTTAAGGAAGCCAGCCAATGGAGAAGAGCGGCAGGTTCCAAGCCCCCTCTAAGAAACATTAAATCTTCGGAGCTCTGCCCACTGCTTACGCAGTGCGACGGAGTCCTCGACCTAAATAGCCCTTTTTAAGGCTTGTTCCACCTGTGGCAAGAAAAGGTTGTATGTGGAGGACAGGTATCAAGACTGCATCTACTGCCTGTATCCGGACCACAAGGTAGCAGACTGCAAAATCTGACGCACCTTTTCAACAAAGACTCTCCAGGATCGTGAGGGTCGCCTTCTCACCGGGTTCCACAAGCTGAAGTCGAGAAAGGAAACACTGTCAAGTGACAGACAAGGATTGTCATCTGCCACTTCGTCCAGAAGGTCAGTGAAGAGGGGTAGGGCTTCCCCTTCACCATCTACAGACCGCCACGCAAAGGCCTAAAAAAAGACCACCCGTGAGTTTGAGAGCCGAAGTCCTAGCAAATCTCCTCACCATGGTGCAAAGGAGAGGAAGGACTGCCTTCAGCAGCAGCACAGGCGAAGTCTGCTATACCTTTTAAAAAGCATTCTTCTCTGACATCTGAGAAGTCTGACAAGGATAGTCAATCGTCGACGACGCTGCGTAAGACTCAGTCGGCGAAGGCTGCAAAGGTGCAGGTTAAAACGGTACCACCATCGAAGGGCTCGTCGACGGTGACTTCGAGTCTCCATCTGTCAACGACTATGTCCATGTTCTAAAACTGGAGTAAACATTGCTTGTAATTCTCTGAAATGTCTTCTGGGTCAACTAGGATACATTGGGATGGAGGACAGAAGATTAGTGGGGTTGGGGTTTGGAAGGAGATTTAAGGGGGGGGGGGGGGGAGTATATTAGCTGCCCTTTTAGTTAAAAAACAATTATATATATATATATATATATATATATATCTCTATTTAAATATCCTACTGGAGGTTGGACCATGTTTCCATTTGTAAACGAGAAAAAAGCTAAATATATGTATTAACAAGTGTGAACAGTAATGAACACAGGGAACGTGCTGAATGCCGGTGGGCACTTCATCCTGTATGGTTTAAAAAACATTACTGTATGTAAAAAATTTTAAATATGCACCACATATAAATTGTACAAATGTGTCATTTCAACAAGTCAATCATCAGGGTGACTGTATATCCTTACACCCCACAGACTCCGATTATGTTAATCAGCAATGAGGATGTAAGAAAGGTCACGAGTGGGACCTGGAGTCATGTGACCAAGACCTGCGCTGTGGTTGAAACGTGTCATCACTTTGGTTTTGTGAATTAAACTAACCTTTATTCTGCCTGGTCTGAAGTGGTTTGTTTTTTCACTGGAAGCGTGCAGCGAAAGCATTAGTTTGGAGAATATGTATATAAACATCTACATATTCACTTACAAAACCAAAGGTTACAGGGACGTTATACTTCGGAAATAAAATTTAAAACAATTTAGAAAGTCACAAAAAAAAAAAAAAAAGGTTACAGGGGCATTATTTCATCCACACAAAACCAGTGAAATTCATTAGTGGTTAGCTGACATACCCATTCACATCTCCATACAAGCATTCACACACTCAACTCACCCATACATCCATTCACACAGACACTTGCTCTACAATACAGCCACTCACACACCAACTAACTTAATCAAACAACCACTCAAACACTCACCCCCTACAGCCAGTCACTCACGTATACAGCCAGACACCTACTTACTCACCCATACAATTGATTACATACCCACTCCTCCACCGATAGTCGCTCACACAGGAACTCACTCATACAGCTACTGACCCACCCATTCACTCACCCACCCACACAGCTACTAACACACCTACTTGTACACCATACAGACACTCACACAAACATACAGGCACTCAGATACCCCCTCTCATACAGCCACTCACATATATATATTTTAGAAATAGTATCACTAAGTGGTAGAGAGAATATACTTTTTAATTTTGTAGTACCTTGATATATATGTTGAACGCTCAATGTTTTAGAAAACACTCACTGGATGAGGTCATCAGTGATGTCATTTGACAATTCATAAGTAATGTAATATGTAAGGTCATAAGCAGTTCATTAAGGGGGCATACGTTATGGTTAGCTAACTATAACTGGTAAATGTCACTGGTATAGTAGGAGTAAAATGTGATCCTAACCACAACGTCCCTGAAACCTTTGGTTTGTTCAATGAATATATATCTGTCCACAGTGAATGTACTAATTTAAGAAGTTTGCAGGTGTAGCAGTCAAGGTGGTCACTTGCAGCCGCGCACTCCAAAAAATGAAGAAAAAAAAAATCATAAATGGATGGCGAAGGCATGAGGGAGCAATAAATAAAAATAAAGCTGGGTAGAAAACTGTTGAAAAGAAGAAAGACACAGGAAATCTTCAGCAGCAACTTTATTGACCATCCACTCTCCACTGCTAAAGGAGGATTCAACATTCTAAGGAGAGCTCTAGTGGGGCATACCAAAGTAACACAGGCAGGGGGTGGGCGAAATGTACCATTAGGAAAAACTACAACACACCTCCCTTCCTATACAAAAAAAGGAGGAAAGAATTGATTATCACAGTGGTGTCCTGAACATGGAGTAACTGTCAACAGGGATAAAGGAACATAACTTATGACACAAGAACCATATCACATTTCAGATCTTACAATTTTATCACAGCTCCACCATTGACCATTGTCCAGTTTGACAACATTCTTTAAAGCTTTGGTAATGCGACAAGAAGGGTAAAACGTACTCTGGGTGTGCCAGTCTTTCGTGTTTCTCCTAACCTGTACCACATCCCCAGCTTCCCAACTAGGTGTCCTTACCCCATGCTTCTGATCATACTGTTCCTTGTAATCGGCTTGATGAGGGACCGCTTTCCTCGCTCCCTCTTCCCAGTCAGGGTTAGCTTCCCTACCTCTCTAGCCAGCTTGGGTTGAATTTGGTGCAGGGTTCTCTTCTGCGAAGAGAGACGAAAGGGGAAATGCCTGAAACCAGGTTAGGGGAGGTGTGATACGCCCATAGGCAGTTCCTTAGGTGATGCTCTACATCGTGACCGTTTGCCACAGCCAATTGAATATGTTCCTTGAACATTCTATTAGCACGTTAGACTAGACCATTGGCCTTTGGGCAATACAGTGCTGTCAGCTCATGCTTTATATCCATGTTGTCTAAGAAATCCTTCATGGCCTGCGAAGTGAGCTGAACCCCATTGTCCGTGACCAGAGTAGTGGGTATGCCCTCTTTAGAAAATACTTCCCTGAGGAATTCCAACACCGTGTTGGTGCTAACGCGATGCACGAACGCCTGGGAGATCCAATGAGACGTATAGTCAATTAAGACGAGCATAAACCGCATCTGACACCCAGGTTGTCCATGGGCCCAATGATGGCCATGGCTAGCTTGTTCTTCGGTTTGGTCGGTATCTTAACTGGAGAAAGAGGTGCCTTGTGAATGGTTTTCGACTTGTCGCTCTTTGCACAGCTTATGCAGTCCTCGACTTGTTGCTCGAGTTATGGTATCCATTTTAGGGAACCAGTACGTCGCCCTGATTCTCGGTTTCGTGATGCGGCGCCCCAGGTGTCACTCGTGCGCCAGTTTAATTATTCTTTTCCTGAGCCCTGTAGGTGGTATCACTCTGCTTTGGCGGTAGACCTTCCTCCCAATGATACTCAACTCGTTCCTGACATCCCAGTATTCCTTCATTTCTTCCTAGAGTGCCTTTCTCTTGTCAGGCCATCCCTTTATTATGGTGTCCCTGAGTTTGAGCATTTCTATGTCTTCCTCCATGAACTTATCCCCTCTGTGATGGTCGGCTTTTCTACCGCCATGATGGGATTATCTAGGGTTTCTTCTTGGACAACGGACTGAAGAGAAGATCTTGATAAGTAGTCTGCAATCATATTTTCTGCCCCCGGTACATACTCCACTTTGAAATTGAAGTTCTCCAACCCCAATATCCATTTACTTTTCAGTGAAGTGCAGTTTTCCTTTCCTTTCACTGTGAAGATGGAGTTTAGGGGTTTGTGGTCTGTCCTGATGGTAAAAGGCGGACCCCTCAGGGAAAATTTGAAATGCCTCACTGCCCAAAAGCAAGCCAGGGCTTCCTTCTCGATCACGGAATAGTTTTGTTCTGCGTTGGTGAGGCATCTGGAAGCAAACGCTACAATCTTTTCTTCCTTTTATATGAGAGTAGCCCCTAACCCTTTGTTCGAAGCATCTGTGGTGAGGATCGTTTTCTTCCTGTTGTCGAATATCCTGAGTGCTTGCGAGTTCAAGACTTCTTCTTTTAGTTCATCCAAAGCAACCTTATGTTCTTTCTTCCAAACAAATTCAGAGTTTTTCTTTAGGAGACTACGCCTTGACTCACATTTCGCAGCAAAGTTTTTGATGTATTTGGCCATATACTCCATGAGGCCCAGGAATGATTTAAGTTCTTCTGTATTCCCCGGGTAAGGGGCATCCTTCACAGCTCCCAACAAGCTGTTTTTGGGTCTGAGCCCCTCCTCCGAAATAGAGTGTCCCAAATAGTCTACTGACGTTACTCTTATTTTACACTTGTTCCTCTGCCCTGAATCGGTGAGCTTCTGGAACACCACCTTGAGGGTACGGTCATGTTCTTCTATCCTGCGGTCATACACCAGGATGTCGTCTTGGAAACCCATCGACCGATCTACTCCTCTCAGTATCTGCTGCATTATTTTCTGGAACACTGCTGCAGCTGATGCCAGTCCAAAAGGCATTTTCCTGAACATGAATGCCCCTTGGGGAGTTATGAAGATGGTGAGTGGTCTGGAATCTGGGTGGAGATCCACCTGGTGATACGTCATTGAAAGATCAATCACACTGAAGTACTTAGCTTGTCCCATCGTACTGAGCATTTCATTAATGTTCGGTAAAGGGTGCCTTACCACCCAGATGTTTTTGTTGAGGCTGCGAAGGTCTACACATAGCCGAATACCATCTCCATTGGCTTTGGCCGCTATAACCACTGGGGCCAACCATTCTGAGCAATCCACTGGTTGTATGACTCCCATGTCACACAATTTGTTCAGTTCCTTTTCCAACGGTTCCCTCATGAGTTGTGGTACAGGGCGCAATTTGTGGACCACAGGCTTGGCATTCTACTTGAGTTTGATCTTATGCTGGAATTCGTGTAGGCAGCCAAGTTTTTCTTGGAATAGACCCGGAAACTCTTCACAAATGGTATTGCTACCCTGGACTTTTTCTGCGAGTAATACTTGCTCTTTGCTGTTAGGGTCTAGGATGATGCCTAAATCCTTTTGCTGCTGCCATCCCAGCAGGTTAGATCCAGACTCAACTATGTATATTTTACCATATGCCTCTATCCTGGAATTGTATTCTCATTTCCTTCATCCCCATGAGTGGTATCGGTTCTTTATTATAGCCTGTGGGGGAAATGTCGGGTTTCTGTAAGGAGGTCACACTTTGTTCTCCTAGACTTTCATAATCTTCCTTGTTGAGTAGGGTGAAAGGGGAGCATGAATCGGCATACATGGTCACACTTTTATTGTTCAATAGAACCTCACACTTGGGATAAATGGCATTGACAGAACCAGCATTACTTTTGAGGTGCAGTACAAACTTTCTCTCACCAACTATCACACATTTGACTTCTTTGTTGTACACTCTTCCCCCTTCTCTACCCCCTTCTCTCATGTGGGGCTCCCCTTCTCTGCACACTCTAGCAAAATGCCCCCTTCTGCAACAATTTTTGCAGGTAACATTCCTTGCAGGACACTGAGGAAAGTTAGCAAAACGATTGCTGCTACCACATCTAAAGCATTTGAGGTGGCTTTCTTGATTGTTAGTCTTCCTACCCACACTTCCTTTGCGGGCGCTCTAGTCTCCTGCCTCGCCCGCCCCTACTTAACGCAGCAATGCGCCGAGCGCGTAGCGGTCGCGCGTTGCGGGCGCGCCGCTTGCGCGCCGAAGGAGCGCCAAAGGTGGGCCCGTCTGTGCCCGTCCGTGTCCCGGACGGGCCCAGGGCCGGGGCACCCTCGCATCTCCCTCGCTGCTCTCAGGCTGGCTCTCTGAGGTACTCCTCTGAGGAGCTGTGTGCCCTCAATACCTTCAGTTGCGATGCCGCCAAATCTTGGGAGGTGCTAAAGGATATGCATCGCCGATGCCCGACATGTGGGTTCCGCTTTGCTAGCCATCATTCTCCGACCATTGCGTCCAGGACCAACCTAGAGACTATTAAATCCGGCCTGATCAATGCTAGATCAATGGTCAAACACGCGGCTGATATATTTGAGCTGCTTGATGAGAAGGAGCTTGATCTCCTTTTCCTCACCGAAACTTGGCTTTCTGAGTCATGTATGCCGGTGGTTGAACTTGCTATACCACGCGGCTTCAAGATCACCAGGATGGACCGACCGAAGGGTAGAGGTGGCGGTCTGGCCGTAATTTACCGAGACCACTGGACATTGGTGAGTGAACCGTCCGAACTACTTGGCGAAACCGAAATGTTACACTTCGCCGTGATCCTCTCCCCTCATTTCACCCTGGGAGGTACTTTGCTTTACCGCCCCCCTAGCTATGCGGGCTGTTTTGCTGGTAATATTGAGGAGGTTATCGTCCCCCGCGCCCTTAAATTCTCTCGATATCTTATTCTGGGGGATTTTAATATTCATATGGACGCGATGGACTTACCGGAATCGATCGGCTTGGCAGAAGTCTTTTCGTTGGCGCATCTTACACAATGGGTGACCTTCCCCACCCATGCGGCTGGCCATCGGTTGGACCTGGTCTGCTCCAACTTTGAGATCTCTATGCTACCCCCTAGGTGGGTCACTTGGTCGGACCATGCCTTAATTCTGTTCACCTGGCCCATAAATTCAAAAGGGCCGAAGAATTTTTCTGCCTCTCATGCTCATGCCCAGAGAATAAATTTGTCTACCTTTTCGGACTCTCTCACGTCTAACCGGCGACCCTGCCATTAAATCTGGATTCTGTGGTGGAATCATTCAACGCTTGGGTTGAACAAAGTGCTGCTCTACATACTAATAAGAGTGGTAGCAGGCGGACGAGGTTGTCTCCCTCCAAACCCTGGTTCTCCCATACGCTTAGAGAACTTAAATTAGGGTGTAAAAAGCTGGAGCGAGCTTGGCGCCTTGAGTTCTGTCCTGTACTTAAGAGCAAGCTGCGGAGGGCGCAGAAAGCTTATTATGCTGAAATCAAGGCTGCTAAAAGTAGCTACTTTTCAGGAAGGATTGAGAAGGTGGATAACAATGGCAGATAAGTCTTTGCCATTGTTCAAAGCTTCCTCTCTCCATGTGCTGCCTCCCCAGCTCTCCCGGCCTCTGATCTGTGGTGTGAGGAACTGTCATGTTTTTTTGATAATAAGATCAAAAAAATTCAAGAGGAGCTCTTAAACTCTGATAGTCCCCTTCCACTTTCACCACCTAACATTGCTATGGATGCGAAGCAACATGTTAGCCAATTTTCCACCTTTGAGCCTGCTCAGCAAGCTGATGTGCTGGCCATTTTGGAGTCGCTAAAGTCTGGTTCACCCTCTGACCCGTGCCCTGCTAGGGTTTTGGGGGGAGCGGCTAGTCTGGTGTATCAGGAGGTTACCCAGGTTGTTAACATGTCTCTGGCTTCTGCCTCAGTGCCTCTCTGTTGGAAACAGGCGAAGCTTCTTCCCCTGTTGAAGAAACCCAACCTGGACCCCCTGTCTACCTCCAGCTATCGTCCGATATCACTGCTCCCGGCACTAGCGAAAGTGACCGAAAAAGTAGTTTTTAGGCAATTGAATACTTTCATCGAGTCCTCTCACGCCCTGCACCCGGCTCAATCAGGGTTCATGGCTGCTTTCAGTACTGAAACGGCTCTGGTGGAAGTCTCAGAGGCCATTAGGGAGTGTCTTGACGGAGGCGGCAGAGCGGTCCTGGTTTTGCTAGACTTATCTGCCGCCTTCGACACGGTGCCCCATGCCCAGTTGCTGACTAGGCTGGCAGAGGTGGGGCTGTCGGGTGCGGTTCTGGCCTGGCTGTCCTCGTTTTTGTCTGAGCGGTCGCAGCAGGTATGGTTGCCTCCTTTTGCCTCATCTCCCAAGAAGCTCACCACCGGAGTGCCACAGGGCTCGACGTTGAGCCCATTGCTGTTCAACGTTTACATGACTCCGTTGATCTATCTGGCTGAGCAGTGGGGAGCCAAAATAATGTCATACGCTGACGACACGCAGCTGTTGTTCACCTGGCCTAAGGACTGCTTAGACGCTCAGACGGTTTGTTCTTGTTTGACCCATGTCTTCCGTTGGCTTGTCTCAGCCCAGCTTAAATGCAACGAGGACAAGTCTGAGCTATTATTCTATGGCAATTTTCCGGCCAATTTTAGAGAGCTTATTTGGCCGACAGATTTTGCATGTCCTAGCTACCATGGAGGCCCGGCCAAAAACCTGGGGGTCTGGTTTGGACAGGATCTTAAGTTTGAAGCCCACCAAAAAAAACTTACTGCGACCTGTTTTGCGACCCTAAAGTCACTCAAGCGATTCCTTCCACTTCTCCATAGGGAGGCGAAGGAGACTGTTTTGCGTGCTCTGATTCTGTCAAGGCTTGATTATGCCAATGCTCTCTATAGTGGTCTCCCTAAATACCTTATAAAGCGAATGCAGATCATTCAGAACGCGGCCGTGCGACTTCTGTTCCATCTTCCACGAAGAACTAGTGCGCGTGCCCATCTTCGTGAGCTCCACTGGCTCCCTGTGGCGCATCGCATTATGTTTAAATCATTGGTTTTGGCCTTTCGGGCCCTGCACCAGCAAGGCCCACAATATTTGCACAAGAGGTTCTCCTTTTACACGCCTCATCGTGCTCTTCGATCGGCCAATCTTCGTCTGATGTCTATGCCTAAAATCAGATATGCGAGACTGGGCGGCCAGTCAATTTCGGTCCAAACAGCACGGGCCTGGAATGCCTTGCCGCTCTCTCTGCGATCATCAACTACATTGGCAGGTTTTAAGAAAGGGCTAAAAACCCATCTTTTTAACCTTAGTATTTAGTTCTCTGCTTCTTTCTTTTTGGACTGGGTCAGTTTAGTGCCTACATACCGCGCCAGGATACTCTGTAGTAGCAGAGCGCGTAATAAAATATTTTATAACATAACAATAACATAACATTAACTTGCACACATCTGCTTCTTTATCACGATCGTTGACCGTAGCCACTACCTCACTGCTAGGCTTCGTTTCCTTTATATACTTGGCAGTGTGTTCCATAGACTTTGCAATCTCAACTGCTTGTCTTAGGCAGGGATTCTTGGCTAAGAGCTTTTCTTGAATTCTAGGGTTGTTAATGCAACGCACTAATTGGTCCCTTATAAGGGAATCAGTGAGATTGCCAAATTCACATAACTGTGTAAGCCCCCACAAAGCAGCAATCTAGTTCTGGACAGTCTCTTGTTTCCCCTGCACTCTGTTAAACTTATGACGTTCTAGTACCACATTTATCTTATAATTTTTCTAGAGTGCACATAAACAGATAAACATTTCCTCCTTCCTCTATCCCTGCAGGTTCAGGCAGTGTCTCATATTTTCCTTCCTTGAACCCCTAAATTATGAAGGAGGATATGTTGTTTCCGCAAGGATGTAAACCTCTTACCCCCAATGTCAATGATGTAGGATTCAAAAAGTTTGAACCATCCCTTCCAGCAGATTTCTGGTTCCCCTATTTCATTGAGTAAGGGGGGGGGGGGGTGGAGGGGGTGGAGCTCATGCTCGCCGCTGCCATAATGGATGCACAAGGAGAAGCGATGGGAAGAGTGCCCCGGAAGAATAAGAGTAGTTGGGTGCATTCTAAGGGGTTTTCCCCAGCCTGACAACAGTATAATGAGGGGTAACTACAGAGGAGGCAAGGTAAGGCTCATGAAGTGAAAACACAAAGGAATCTCAAGTACAAGGACAATTAGTGACACAGCAGACCCGCTGCACTATAATGTGTTGCTCATGCAGAACCCAACATAACAATCATGAACATGCACCTGCTAAATTTGGTGCCCCAAACACTCTGATCATGCAGGAGGATGGGACAGAAGCTCCCGGTCACTGTGGAGGGAGGAAACCCACCAGGAAGAAGGAGCCGGGACCCCTCTCCTTCCCCTGAGGAATGTAACTGGTGCAGAGCCCCCCTAAAGTCAGGGGAATTAATAAGGGGTGGAACTGCAATACCAACATGAGCCAAAACTGTGGACAGTACCTCGAGTCCGGTCTCTACCAATGCAGCCGGGAATGATGTAAAAGGGTCCACTGCCAGTGCTAAATTCCCTTACTGTACCGGAAAAAAGGGTTCCTACCTACTAACACGTCCGTGTGGAAACTGAGGCAATAATAGAAATGGCCACACAAGTGCACTGTGGTGCAAATCGGAAAGTCTGCCGGGGAATCCAATACTCCTCAACATGAACGCTGACAGGAACAGGAGGAAAGTTCACCGGTGAGGAGGAAGAAGAACCAGCGCTGCGATACTCTCACAGCAGAAGGCCTACAATCAGCGTCTGACGAGGGAGCACCCTCTGGGCACCTCAGGAAAACACACGGGAGGCTGGCAGGGAGGACGGAAATGGCCGCTGAACCGCCGCGATGTCAACTGATGAAGAGGAGTCAGAAACCTGATGGCAGCTTCCGACGACATACAGATGGCTGGCAGGTTCAAACAACCTTGTAGAGGAAACCGGAGAAGGGCTTCTTCGTTGGACGTTATCAGAGTCAGCAAGGACTTGGAGGATGAGAGGAGGGAACCTCGCTGGAACACCTCATCCAAGGAACGCAGACAAGCCACCACACAGCGGGAATTCGTGATACAATTTTCCCCAGCGTCACCAGCGATGTGACAATTACAAATGGAAATCGTGACCGGAGTGCCCAAGGAGATCCGCTTGCGCCGCAGGCATACAAAAGCTCCACAAGTGTCAGTGATGAATCTGACAGGAATGCCAGGAGCAGCGCTCAAGGAATGTAGGAAGGAAAATCCACCGTTGGTTAGCCTGAAAGTCATTCAGAGAACACACGCAGCAGGAGCAGTTTCCTCAAACTAGCACTACCTCACCAACAGCAGGCTCATTTCCTCACAGAGGTCCGTGTGAGGCCAAGGAAATGCCACAATGGATGCGCAAGGTGGACAGAGCCTCCGTAGAAGTACAAAGGTCTGGATTACTGCTGTCCACTGAAAGCTCAGCCGATGTGGAGGTTGTCAGGAACAATCACTGCTAGACATGAGGAACTCCATAGGAAAACTAAAGGAAGTGACAGCAGACGGATAGAAGAGAGTACTCAGAAGGGAGATGGTCAAAACTGCCCCGTTCGCAGTGGTGTCTCGTCGCCAGTGTTGAAAAGAAGAAAGACATAGGAAATCTTCAGCAACAACTTTATTGACCATCCACTCCACGGCGAAAACCAGCTCACACCCTCTTGAGGATTCAACCTTCTAAGGTGAGCTCTAGTGGGGCATACCAAAGTAACACAGGCAGGGGGTGGGCGGAATGTACCATTAGGATAAACTACAACAAAAACGTAGCAGAAGGAGACCGTAACAAGAGCAGAACGATGGGGGCAGAACTACACAAGAGAACAGCGAGGGAGAGAGTAATATGGAGAATTGGTGGAGAAACACAAAGGTTACTAGGGAAGAGCTGGGAAGCACACGCACGCACATTGAGTTCTTAACCAAAAATTTAAAAAAAAGGTTTACTAAAAGTGAGCAGTGTTAGAATTCAGTTAGCTATTCAAACGAAAGGTTAAGAAATTATGCTCCAAGGGAAAGTCAAACAAGATGGCACCAGTAAAGACACTGAATTAGAAGCAAGCAAGAATGAGTGAAAATAAAGCTAGCCAATGGTTAGTAAAGGGATGACTAAGCCCACTGTAAGATCTTGGTAAGCCCACAATAGATCTTTCACAACCAGCAGTTTTTGCTGTATGGAATACAGAACTGCACAGACCAATATTCAATGTGTGCACTAGTTTTCTTGCATGGTACTGCAGGTTGTTCAAGGAAGCAACTGTGATAATTTGTAATGTCACTTTACTAATCGAATACTGTGAGGAAAATAATTAGACAAAGGAGAAAATCCTTTGGACATGCATAGTAGGTCGAACCACTGCAGTTACTTGAAAGACTGGAAAATATGTTTAATTATTACAATATATACAATTAAGGAGATGGAATTCTGATCTACTTAGTAGTACTAAGTCCTCTTTTCTGCTGATCACACATTTTATAAACCAGAATAACTGCAATCTCAATACTAACCAGAAGAAGCATTTGTGTTAAGCAGTTGAAATTTTCTAATTTAATGATGAGCATCCATTTTTGGGCTTTGTTTGTGCAAACAAACTTTAATATCACTGGTATCATTAGCAGCACACAAACACTGAAGACTGACCAGTATGCAATATCGCAAAAATAAACATGTTTCCAAATAGGACATACCAATAATTCTTCAAAGTGCTAGTGTAATTCTGCACTAGGTTTTAAGACCTGTAGCAGAAAACTGATCACAAGATAAAAATCTGAAAACAGGTGAAAACCAGTAGTGGCCCACAGAAAGTCTAACATATAATGAACAGCAACAATCACATCCAAACGTATTGAAGGGCGTACTTAACGTAAATTATTTAATCTGTAGCCTAACAAAATAATGGTAAATCAGAGTTGTTAAGCACTCACCTGTGTGCAATAGCAGGTTTGTGTCCTTCTTTACACCGGGGAACATCCTCGTGCAAATATGCCAGTCCGCGAGACATTGATTCTGCAATGTGGCAAAGTTCATTCCAGCTGACCACATTCCCCTTTAGATAGTCTGTTAGCGATCCCTGTGCACGTAAATGTTGAAAAATGTTAAAATGGTTCTAAAATATCAAAACCCTAGTTTATTTAAGTGTATGAGCTGGTTATTCGGATTGGGTAGAAGCTGCGCGCCACAGCAGAAAAATGACAAGTATAGCACTCCTATTGGCTCATAGAGGGTTATCCCCTCACCCAGCACGGCTGTCATGTTTAGCATAATGACTCAGATGCAGGACACTATGGATTTTCAGAACATTTATTTCTGGCAGCTAGTTCAGCAGCCATCCTGAGCTTTTCTTTCACTATAACAAATCTATGTGTGAATGGTATATTTGCTCAAAAACAATAATAACCAAATATTTTATTGAACCAAGATACCGCTTTGAGTTGCTGTTGTGAAACTGAAAACAAACTAAACATTTGGAAGCCTTAAGATTTTGTCACGTTTGGCTTCCAACGCATTTGTATTAGGGTATCTGCTAAAGTCTCTGCAATGCGATGACATGTTTGGAGTGGAAGAGGCGGTTTATTTTAATCTCTCCACCAAAGTGAATCCATTTTACAGAGAAGCAGGTGTGAGCAGTGCCAATGGAATTGTGAGGCCGCAACGATTCTCGCAGCATAGATTTGGCGCATTTGCCACATAATCGATCTGCAGCATAATCTGCAGATTTTAACAACAAAACATTGTTTCTAGCTCAAAACAGTTTAAACGTTCATAAGCATGTAGCTACATGTATTGTCGAACAGTGGAAGGCCCTTTGCAAAGCTGGACTTGTCACCTTTCTGTTGCTTAAATCTATATTTGGTTGTGAAATTGGTTCTGAGGTGCAATCAATACCCGTACAGTGCTACCAAGTTTAAAAAAGACAAAATAATGAAGTTTTACAAAACGTCCTGCATTATGCCACATGATTTGCCTTTTCTTATTGAATAATTTACTCAACCCTGCCGAATTACTTGGGTCTTTACTGCTGCATAGTTATAGTGGCCCTGGGTATGAGTGCCCACCTACGAAAAAGCAATAGGTGCATAAAACAGCACCTGCAACAAAAACAAAACTATGGGACAGCGAACTTAACCCCTTGCATGCTGCCGCAATTCTGCGCACATTCTGATCGCGGGTGCGGTCATGACGGCCGGGAGCCGTCATCAGCACACGAGCACTGTGTGCCACGACGGCCGGCCGTCATCAGCATGCAAGGGGTTAAAACACAGTAAATCGTGGAAATTCGGTTGTCTACACATCCAAGTACACCATAGAGGAACTGTTTACAGAGAAACTGTCAATGAAATTACATGCTTACAAATAGGAAAGAGTGAGGAAGGCAAACGGCTATCAGCTAATTCCTTGGTAGGGATATATATTGTGCTATTAAATTGGTACAAAAATCAAAAGATCAACACCGGTAATTCCATGTATTGAGAGATGTTTATGCAAGTATTAAAATTCATCCAAGCAAAACACCAGCCGACATGTGTTTCGTCAACAGGGACTCTTCGTCACCTGGGACTCTTCAGGGCTGAATCAGGGTTAGGAATTGCGTAATCGAAAGACCAGTGATAATTCGGACCCGGTCGACGGATGTAAATAAAAGCGGATTGTGCGTTAAATCGAAAATTTCAGGAGTCACACGGGCGGGTGCGTCCGTGTTCGACAGGGCCTGCATGAAGCAGGGTCCAGCCTACGTCTCGTCGAGGAAGACTACGCAATTTCCTGAAGGTTCCTGTTTGCATGCACAATTCAGTGTGGGTGCCAACCCGGTAGGGCAAATTCATAGTAAACATCTTATAGATGCGGGTTGCACTCAGTCATCATCCTCATGCAAGGCGGGACATTTTCGTTCATCTAGCAATGTTCATTTACATCAGAGTCCGAAGAATACGGAAATATTAGAAATAAACATTGGACATTCTACATGTTTTTAATGATGTTTATGTTCTCGAAATTGTTTTCAAATTGTACAGACAGTTTTTTAAAATTGCAATGCTACATGTAATAAATCGGTGGATTATGGGAATTGTAGTTTAGTGGCAGGTTTGGGTAATTAAGGTGTTACAGGTGAAGACCATGTGGGAGAAACTGGAAGGGCACCGGATAGGAGGGTTAAAAGTAGAGTTTAAATTCGGGCGGTTGAAAGGGACAGGAAACTTCACCGGTGAAAGATTGAGGAAGCCGTTGTTTGTTAGCAGGAATGTCCCTGGGGAAATAGAAGGTAGCGGATTGTGCTGCATTGAATGGGGCAGGGGAGATAGGGGGAATGTATGGAAGCGCGGTGCGGATTTGGGAAGGGGTAGGAAGGAACTGGTTGAAAGCCGGGTTGGATGGTGGGTTATGAAATATGGAAGGGAATGGCCCAGCTATCCAAGGGACAGGGTACCACAGTACAGGAATAAAAAAATAAATTATCCCTTGGGGTCAATAATCAAACATTCATCACAACCATACATCCGTGTACCTCAATGTCCACCTTAAATTCTACCTAATGTTCTGTGAGTAAGTGGATCATAGTCTTAATCTCCCTACCCTGAGGTTTATTATAAAGGCACCTGAACAATTTAATAATACAGTTTGTATATTTATTGATATTCACATTTCATTAAAAACATTAAAAACTTTAACAATGACAGTATAATTACAAAAACATCACTCAACATAGTACAGTTAAAAACCTGAAAGATTTAAATTCCGTGATTTAGTATATAATCATTGGTCAGTTCTGAGACTTGGTTCCTTGAATTTTGGGTGTTTTTATCAAAATTTGATATAAAAACCTAAAATTCAAGGAACAAAGTCTCAGAACTGACCAATTGGAGTCTGGACCATATAAATGTGATTCCTTTGAATTGGTACACCGATGATTATATACTAAATCACGGAATTTAAATCTCTTTCAGGTTTTTAACTGTACTATGTTGAGTGATGTTTTTGTAATTATACTTTCATTGTGAAAGTTTTTAATGTTTTTAATGAAATGTGAATATCAATAAATATACAAACTGTATTATTAAATTGTTCAGGTGCCTTTATAATAAACCTCAGGGTAGGGAGATTGAGACTATGATCCACTTACTCACAGAACATTAGGTAGAGTTTAAGGTGGACATTGAGTCGCAGTTCCTGGGAGGGTGGGATGGCATTGCCGCTGGGGTTGGAGAGTTCCTTCACGATGCTGAAGAGCTCTTTGCGATCATGTGCGTTGTTGTCCAGGTGGGTTTTGAAGGAAGATTTCTTGGCAAGTCTAATGAGGTGGTAGTGTCTGCGAGTGGCATCTTTGTGGGTTGTGTGGTGTCCGGTGTTTGTTCATGGAGCCATTTCTTCTCCAGTTTCCGGCAGGTGCAATTGGAGGTCTGTAGTTCTTCGGTGAATCAGGTGGCTTTCTTGCTGGTGCAGTTGTCTGGGGTTTCTTGAGCAGGGCGAGGGTGTTGGCGCAGTTGTCGATCCAGTGTCTGGGGTTGCGGGCGGCGGCATCTGGGTCGGTGGATTCTGTGGGTGGGTTCAGGGTGAGGATGGCAGCCAGCTGGCCCCCGTTGACTTTGCTCCAGCAGCGACGGGGCAGCTGTTTGGCGCGGTGGTGCATTGTGGCCTTCTTGTAGGTGAAGTGGATGCAGCGGTGGTCGGTCCAGTGAAGTTTGGTGGTGGTGTTGAAGGAGACGTGGTTGCTAGCGGAGAAGATGGGGTCAAGCGTGTGGACGGCGGCATGGGTTGAGTCGGTGAAGAGCTGTTTGAGGTCTTGGTTGGAGAGGTTGTCGATCAGGGTGGCGGAGTTGGCGTCGTTCTCAAGGTGAAAGTTCAGGTCCCCGAGGACGATGTATTCCGTGGAGGCGAGTGCGTGGGTGCTGACTAGGTCGGCGATGGTGTCGCTGAACTGTGGCCAGGGTCCGGGGGGTCTGTAGACGAGTGTTCCCATGAGGGTGGTGTTTGGGTCATTGTGTATCCAGAAGTGCAGGTGTTCGGCAGTGCTGAGGGTGTCGTCAGTGGGTGGAGACCTTGAGGGTGGACTTGTGGACGATGGCGATTCCTCCTCCAATTCCATTGGTGCTGTTCCTGCGGGCAATCTTGTAGCCATTTGGGATGGCAATGGCGATGTCAGGAGCCGAGGCGTAGTTCCACCAGGTCTCGGTCAGGAAGGCGATGTCTGGGGCGGAGGTGTCGAGAAGGTCCCAGAGTTCGACTGCGTATTTGTGGGCGGAGCGGGTGTTGAGGAGTAAGCAGCGGAGGTGCTTGGGTACGGTCCTAGGTTGTCTGTCGCAGGCGAAGCTGCAGGTGCGGCAGGAGAAGGGTCCGTGGGTGCGTTTCGAGGCGGCCTGGAAGCAAGTGGTTGTTCATGGAAATGTTGTAAATAAGGTATTGAATTATGACAGTCTGTGACTGAGAAGAGAAACGTAATTAAGATTATAAATATTTCTTTTGTATAAGCATGGAGGAATGTAACTATAATGTTTGTTTCATTGTCCTTTCTAGTTACCCCTGACGAAGGGCCCGAGGAGCCTGAAATGAATTGGGTTTTAATAAACCTATATGATGAACTTGCGCTTGCACGTGTTCTTGTATAAAGGTTCGGATGGCCCATCTGGAACATGAGAAACTTGGGAAAATGCATTTTCTTGCATGTGGATTTGAACAGATTCAAATGAATTAATGAATGGATAAATTATGGATATAAAAGTAAAAAGGAAAATAATAGGTAAAAGATAATGCAGAGGCAGTTTTGGCTGTGCCAGTGGTTTCGGGGTGAAACGTCGCCCCATTCAAATGTTGCTTAATATTAGCTACAACACATACAGGCTCATCATCTATTTTATAACCAGCAGTGTGGCACAATGCTAATCTTGAAAGGCAGTCCACCCTAACATTTCGGCCACCAACTATGTATGCAATCACTAAATGATATTCATGTAGGTAGGATAAAATGCATTCTAGTCTGGCTGAAGATTTCCCAGTTCCATCGCCATTTAGAAGGTGTAACTAGGGTTTATGGTCTGTACAAATATCAAAATGAGTACTACAAAGAATGCTTTAAACATTTCTACTACCCAGAAATAGGCAAGGGCCTCACTCTATTGATATTGAAATTCTGCTTGGTAGAGAACTCGACGAAAATCCAATAGTGTGTTCTTTACCAGACACCCACTGACATTATATGGCACCTAAACCACGTTGACTAGCGTCAACTGTTGAAAAACATTTCGGACCAGGGGTAAACGATGAGAGTATTGTTTGTGATAGAAACATGGCTCAACAATAGTTCAGGCCCAGATATCCAACTCGCCCTCCCCCTGGGTTACCAGATACATAGGCTAGATCAACCAGATAAAATTGGGAGCGGTATAGGCACCGTCTTAAAGGAAAATTTTCATGTAATATATCCCAAATTCTAACTAGTATGTGAAAGCGCCCTGTTCCGGATTGTGCTATCCCCTATCCACACACTCTCAGGAGTACTTATTTATAGGCCCCCAAGCACAAGTAGCCCCAAGCACAAGTAGCACACACTAACCGACTCCATAACCAGTCTTGCGATAAGAAATGGCCTATCTGACAATTCTTGGAGACTTTAATTTGCATTTTGACGCACAAGACACCCCCCATATCAAACGGTTTCAGGGCAATATGGAAGCTATACAACCAACCTAACTTGTAACATCACCTACACACGAGAAAGGGCGTATATTGGACCATATTTTTTCCAACGATCTGCAGATTACAGTCTCAAAGCCAATCCCAGTACCTTGGTCAGACCACTCTAGCCACTTTAAGCCTACCAAAACCTTTGCAACAGACAAAAGCTAAAGTCCAAACTATCACTACTAGAAGCTGGACCAAACTGGCTCCTAAAACTTGGCAGACGGTCTTGAGGGATAATATTACCATTTTTTCTGGTAAATTAGAAGAGAAATACCAGCAATGGGAAAACTGGTTCACTCAGTTGGCTGACGTGTGCCCCTTAAAGAACTATAAACAGCAAATCTCACCCCAGAACAAGCCCATGGTACAACAAACAGCTCTCCGCATTGAAAAAACGATGCAAGAAATTAGAGAGACTGGAGAAAAAATGATGACCCAGCCTTCAAGTCTGAATACAAGCTGCTAATTAGAACCTATCATAACGAAATTAAGAGAGACGAATCTAAATATTATGCAGATAAAATATGTCAGCAAATTCCCCTAAAGAGATATTTTAGGTAGTCAAAACCCTGACTAGCCCTCATGAAAGTGCCAATGCCACCCCCCTACTCCCCCACAGCGGTTGAGAGATGCAACGATATAGCAGCCTTTTTTTTTTTAAGTGACAAACATATGATTAATTCCCGAAAAATAAGTAACCTGACGCAGTAAAAGGAATCAAGATAATATCATCCAGGACATTAGCTCAGTTTCCTAGACTGGAGGAAGAGAATGTCCGAAACTTAATTAAAGCAACCAAATCCGGCTCTCTCGTTGATCCAGTACTCCCACATATTTTAGTGGAGGCACTGGAGATCTTTCTACCATCTGTAACGGAACTACTCAACTTATCTTTAGACACAGCTCTGGTCCCTAAAGCTTGGAAGCAAGCGATAAGGTCATTACCAAAAAAATCCAAACTCGACCCAATCATATACAATAATTTGCGTCCTATCTCCCTTCTACAGTATCTTGGCAAACTTTTGAAGAAGCATGTTAATCACATACTAACCAATTTCTTAGAGACCAATGATATCCTTCATCCCACTCAAATGGGCTTTCGAGCCAGACATAGCACAGAGTCAGCATTACTGGCGGTCACAGAGGAGCTAAAGGAGATACTAGATGAGGGTGGATCAGCTGCTATCCTCTTATTGGATATTAGCGCTGCATTTGACACCGTAGATCAAACTATCCTAAAAGGGAGAGTAGGGGGGAGTTGGAATTCAGGGCAAAGCCATGGATTGGCTTGCCTCCTTCTTGAAGAACAGAACCTTCCAGCTGTAAGTAAGGATGTGATGTCGAGGAGACAGTGTGTAGGGAGTGCTGCAGTACGTAACAATGAGGATCGTGTTCTCATGTGTGGGGGGAGGGATTGGGGATGAAGCTTCTAGTAAGGATGAGTGATATAAGAGGGAGGAGTAGGGGATGCCTCTGGAAATGAAGAGTGGGGATGTAGGGCAAGTGTTGATAATTACTAATGGCCAGGAGTGACAAGTGTAGAGGGAGTGGCACAGCTGGGGGTCATGATGTGGCTTATCAGTCAGAGCTGCCAACCGACTCAAACGGTCTCCTTCCGAGGTCAATAAAATGAGTACTATCGCGGGTAATAGTAAGGAATATGCTACTTACCAGTATGCATCTGTTCTTGGCATAGAGGGCTGCAGAGTGGTACATTATGAATAGATCGCCATCTGGTGTTCGGCTCGGATGATTGCACTTTGTTTTTCTCTTGGAGAGTCTTTTGTATCTTGGTGACTCCTCCCTTGGTTGGTAGTGCGCATGGGCATCGGCTCCATCCTTAGATTGTTTTGCCATAGTAGGGTTAGATGGAGTAGTATAGTAGAATACAGATAAGAATGCCCATGTAAGTGTATCTAAATAAGATAATGTTGGAACAGACACAGGTTTCCGGGGAGGCTGGGTGGGCATGTACCACTCTGCAGCCCTCTATGCCAAGAACAGATGCATACTGGTAAGTAGCATATTCCGTTCGAGGCATATGGGCTACAGATGGTACATTATGAATAGACTATACAGCAGTTCTCTCCCTAGCGGTGGTCGCCCGTGTCTGTTGCAACTGTCTGAAACAAGGTTTTTAATACTGCTTGTCCCACTCTAGCTTGTTGTGTTGTGTGCACATCTACACAATAGTGTTTTGTGAAGGTGTGCGGTGTAACCCAGGTAGCTGCTTTGCATATGTCATCTAGTGGAATGTTTCCCAAAAATGCCATAGATGCTCTTAGTTTACGTGTAGAGTGAGCTCTAGGAGGAACAGTTAATGTTCTCTTTGCCTTTAAGTAGCATATTTGAATGCATTTTACAATCCATCTGGCAATGCCCGCTTTGGAGATGGGATTGCCTTTATGTGTAGGAGAAAACGCAACAAATAGCTGTTTTGTCTTTCTGAAAGTTTGTGTTCTTTCTATATAGTACAATATGGCCCTTTTTAACATCTAATGTATGTAGGGCTCTTTCTGCTACTGTTTGTGGTTTTGGAAAGAAAACCGGTAATTCCACTGACTGATTGATGTGGAATGCTGAAATTACCTTTGGTAAGAATTTTGGGTTTGTTCTAAGAACCACTTTATTTTGGTGTAACTGCATAAATGGTTCTTGAATCGTAAAAGCCTGCAGTTCACTTACTCTTCTAAGTGACGTGATAGCTATGAGGAAGGCCACCTTCCATGTGAGGAATTGTATTTCACACCTATGCATAGGTTCAAAGGGTGGCCCCATTAGTTTGGTAAGTACTATGTTGAGATTCCAGACTGGGGAAGGTGGTCTTCTTGGTGGAATGACTCTTTTGGGTCCTTCCATGAAAGCTTTAATTGCTGGTACTTTAAACAGTGAAAGATGTTGCCTGTTTTGTAGGTACGCCGCTATGGCTGCGAGATGAACTCTGATAGAGGTATATGCTAAGTTACATTGCTGCAAGTGTAGTAAATAGCAAATGATTTGTTTAGTGGATGCGTCCAGAGGGTTGATGTGCTTACTGTTACAGTGTATAGCAAACCTCTTCCATTTTGCTGCATAGCATGCTCTGGTGGTAGGACGTCTTGCTTGTTTAATGATTTCCATGCATTCTGGTGGTAAATCTAAATATCCAAACTCTATGACCTCAGGAGCCAGATCGCTAGGTTCAGTTGTTTGGGATCTGGATGCATTATTTCTCCATGGTTCTGTGTAAGATGCATGGGTAATAATTTTAGCTTTTGATGTGGTACTTGTGAGAGTTGTAGCAGCGTGGTGAACCACGGATGTCTTGCCCACGTGGGTGCCACTAGTATCATTGTCATTGAGTGTTGCTGCAGTTTCCGAACCAGTAACGGAATTAGTGGTAGAGGAGGGAACGCGTAAGCAAATTTGTTGGACCAATTTATCCATAGTGCATTGCCCTGGGACCGTTGGTGTGGGTACCTGGATGCAAAGTTTTTGCATTTTGCGTTCTGATGATTGGCAAACAGATCTATCTCTGGTTGCCCCCATTTTTGGAAGAATGGCTGCAGTATTTGGTCGTGCAGCTCCCATTCGTGTACTTGTTCTGACTGTCTGCTTAGGATGTCTGCTATCTGATTTTGAACTCCTGGTAGGTGTTCCGCTAACAGGTAGATCTTTTGAGGAATGGCCCATCTCCATATGTCCTGTGCTAGTTTGGATAGTTGGAGAGAGTGTGTCCCCCCCTGTTTTTGAATATAATACATTGCAGTCATGTTGTCTGTTCTGATCAGGACTGCTTTGCCTGTTATTTGCATTTGGAAAGCTTTTAGTGCTAGAAATACTGCTAATAGTTCTAGGTAGTTGATGTGCAGTTTCTTTTGCTGCACACTCCACTTCCCCTGCACTGTGTATTTGTCCATATGCGCTCCCCATCCGGAGAGCGATGCGTCCGCTGTTATTATCACTTGTGGAATTGGCTCTAGGAACGACCGTCCCTTGGAAATGTTTTCTGTGTTCCACCACTTCAGAGAGCGATACGTCCGGTCGTTTACCAACACCAGATCTGTAATCTGACCTTGAGCCTGATTCCACTGTGTCGCTAGACACTCCTGTAGTGGGCGCATTTGTAGCCTGGCATGTGGTATTAGCAGTATGCAGGAGGACATCATGCCTAATAGTTGCATAAACACTCGTGCTGGTAGTGAGTGTTGTGGTTGAAATCTTTGTATTAACCCGACCATTGTCTGTATCCTGATTGGGTTGGGGTATGCTATTGCCTTTTCTGTGTCTATCGTAGCCCCCAGGTATTGCTGAATCTGGTTTGGTTGCAGGTGTGATTTCTTGTAGTTCACCGTAAACCCTAGGTGGTGCAGCAATTGAATTGTCTTCTGTGTGTTGTGAAGACATTCCTCTTTCGACTTGGCCTTTATTAGCCAGTCGTCGAAGTATGGGAAGACATGTATTTGTTGTCTTCTTAGGTGTGCTGCCACCACAGCTAGGCATTTTGTGAACACTCTCGGTGCTGTTGTGACACCGAACGGAAGGACTTTGAACTGATAGTGTTGTCCTTCTAAAACAAACCTTAGGTATTTTCTGTGGGCTTTGTGAATTGGGATATGAAAGTAAGCGTCTTTTAGATCCAGTGTAGAAAGAAAGTCCCCTTTCTTCAGTAAAGGGAGTACTTGTTGGAGCGTGACCATGTGGAAATGCTCCGAATTTATGTAAGCATTGAGAGGTCTGAGGTCTAATATTGGTCTTAGGGACCCGTCTTTTTTGGGGATTAGGAAGTATAGAGAGTATACTCCTGTTCCCTGTTGATCTTTTGGGACCTTCTCTATTGCATGCTTTTGTAGAAGTGCTAGTACTTCTCTTAATAATGTCAGATGATCTTGACTCATTGGACGCTGTTTGGGGGGGATGTTTGGTGGGGTAGCTGTGAGTTCCAGGCAATAACCATGTTGGATAATTTGTCTCACCCACTTGTCTGATGTGATGTTTTCCCAGACAGGTAGGAACTGTGCTAGACGTCCCCCGACCGGTGTTATGTGGTCTGGGGGGAGTTCTATGAAGTCACTGTTTTGGGGTTGAGGCGTTGCGGTTGTTATTATTTCCGCGGCCTCTACCCTTGTTGTTGTTACCTCTGTAACTTCCTCTTGAATTACCTCTGGGTGATGTTGGTGTGAAAGAGGTGGATTGCTGATTTGTTCCTGTATTCTTTGAGCCCCCTCTATAGGTGGATCTACGAAAGGAACCTCTTTGTGTTGGCTGTTGCAATGCTCCCATTGACTTAGCCGTTTCTGTATCTTTTTTCATTTTCTCTAAGGTCTCATCTGTGCTTGAACCAAACAGTGTTTTTTGATCAAATGGTTTGTTCAGTAGTGCCGTTTGTACTTCCTGTTTGAATCCTGAGATTCTAAGCCATGCATGTCTCCTCAACATTACACTGGTGTTTATGGATCTTGCTGCAGTGTCTGCTGCGTCTAGGGCGCACTTAATGGAAGTATTAGTTATTATTTTACCTTCCTGTATTAACTGATCTGCCTTTTTCTGATGTTCTTTGGGGAGATGTGTGATGAGTTTTTCTAATTCATCATAATGTGCCCTGTCATAACGTGCGAGTAGTGCTTGTGTATTGGCTATACGCCAGCTATTTGCCGCCTGTGATGCTACTCTCTTGCCTGATGCATCTATTAATTTTGACTCTTTATCAGGTGGAGGAGCCTCTCCTGTAGATAATGAGTTTGCTCTTTTACGAGCGTTTGAGACCACCAGCGAGTCCAGGGGTACATGCCCTTTAATAAAGATTGGATCCTTTGGAGCCGCCTTATATTTTTTATCAATTCTTGGGTTTAACACCCTAGCCCTCACTGGGTCTTTGAATATTTCTTCTGTGTGACTGAGAAGACCCTTCAACATAGGAAGAGTACCCGATGTTCTTTGTGCATTAGGTAGCGTCTCCAACAGGAAATCCTCTATTTGGGGTTCTGTATGTATATCTACCTTATGATATTTTGCTGCCCTATTAATGAGCTGCGCAAACCCTGTGTTATCATCAGGTGGTGAAGGCTTTGAGGGATATAACTCTGGGTCGTTGTCTTCATCTGACCCTACGTCATAATTTTCCCATGGGTCATCCTCATCTGGGATGGTTTCGTCATCCCCTTGAGGTTCTCCCTCCCCTAGATCACTGTCTACATCAGACTGAGGTGTAGATGGTCTTGGTGTGGAAGGTGTAGGAATATTTGGCATAGTGTGAGGAATAGGAGAAGAGGGTGTGACTTTATGTCTAGGAGAAGTAGGAGGAGTTGTATTTGTCCCCAGTGTTCTCTTTTTTGAATGGAGAGATTTATCTTCTGTCTGTTCATTCTTTCTCTTCTTCGTCACTACTTTGCCAGTTTGCGGATCGATAAACAAGATCTTTTGTTTGGGATCTGTCTGTTGCTCCTGAATCGGCACCGAAGGCCCTGGTTCCGAAAGGTGCTTATGTTTTCGATCGTCAGTGTTCGGTGCTTTCTGCACCGAGTGTCTACTCGATTCCGACTTCCTGGGTATCGAGTGAATCTTGGACGACGAACCATGTTTATGTTTCGACATGGAATGTTTCGATACCGAGCTTTCCCTTGTATGTAGCCTCGGTGTCGAAGTCGATGTCGCCCTTTTCTCGGATCCGACATGGTGGGAGTCCGAGTGTTTCGGTTTCAGTTTCGGTTTCGTTGCCGGGCCCGAGGGCGGGGCGTCGGAAACTTTTTTCTGCGGTTTGACCGGGCTCGAAGGCGGGGTCGTTACCGCACGGGGTCGGTTTTTCGGTAAGGGGACGTCGTCACTCACGGTTTGTTGCTCGTTGAGTTCTTCAACCTCCGACTGGTCCCCTTCCGACCCAGACTGATCCTCTTCTTCTTCCATTTGCTCGTCTCCGAACAGCTCCGGGATCGCCTCCGACTGCATTCTTGAAACCTCGTGTCTTCGAGCTCGACGATTTCTAATCGTTAGCTTGGAGGAGAATGCTGCGCAGGCTTCGCAGTCCCTGGATTCGTGTTCAGGCGATAGACAGAGGTTGCACACCTCGTGTAGGTCCTTGTGTGGGAACTTAGCACCACACGTTGGACATTTCTTGAATGGAGTCCTTTCCATGGACTCCGGGCTTGACTGCGTCGAGAAAGGTCTCCTGTTCGTCGACGTTGGTCTAAGTTTTTTCTTCGATTTTGAATTTGCAACGCGTCGGAATGGAAATGAAACGCGTTCGATAACAATACCGTCGAATTGGAAAGGGAATACGTGCCGATAAATCACTTTTCTCTGAAGTTGATCTGGAGCGTCTCGATCCTCATCCGAACCCGATGGCGGAAAAAAACAATCTAAGGATGGAGTCGATGCCCATGCGCACTACCAACCAAGGGAGGAGTCACCAAGATACAAAAGACTCTCCAAGAGAAAAACAAAATGCAATCATCCGAGCCCAACACCAGATGGCGATCTATTCATAATGTACCATCTGCAGCCCATATGCCTCGAACCATATGTTATTGACGCCCCCTGGCTTCGCGGATTTATTGCTACATAATGTATCAAACATTATGTTCGGATTAGTAAGGAGTTTCATTTAGGGCCTTGCTTAAAATGGCCCATTTATCTAGCTGGAGGTGCCCCTTATCCAACGGAACACAGGCCCTCTCCCGCAAACCCCCCAGGAAACCCGCCCTCTGTTTCACCGTCAGATGAAATTCTGACACCAACGGTGCGACTAATAACTGGTCCGTGGCCCTGATTTGACATGAAGCACGACACAGACGCTGCGCCGATAATTACAATCAAAAAGCACAACAGAAAGAAAAAAAAACAGAGACCGCTAAATTCTCATAAATTAACAGATTTGGACAGTACATGCACGTTAGTAATAAGTGTACACAGTAACAAGAAGGATTAGTTACTTACCTGTAATCCTAGTTCTCTTTCAGGGGTATCCTCATCAAAGTCATAAGCATTAGAATATTCCCGCCCATGCGCGGGACCCCGGAAACAATATATTATATGTGCCCCACATATACATATACATATATATATATATATATATATATATATATATATATATATATATATATATATATATATATATATATATATATATATATATATATATATATATATATATAAAAATAAGCAATTGCAGCCAAATAAAACAGTAGAGCTAGAATATGCTGTGAAGACTTTTCACCATACATGTGTATTTGCATTAAAAACATTAGAAACAACGCCAATGCTTGTTTAGAAACTGTTTTAATGCTTAGAAAGCAGTAGAAATTCTTATAACACACTGTAAGCATATACAGCTCCCAGGCTGCATTGCAAATACCCAGTCTAAAGAGACTGGAAAGCTAACTTGTAGCTGTATGTACTAAAACTGACGCCGTGCCTTTAAGGCACCTCTGCCCCTAGCTTCCCGTCATGCCTCAGGGGTTACAGTTAGGTCAGTTGTTCTTTTCGGAGACTGAAAACCAAACCATGGTAATAACAGGTTAAAACATCTCCTATTTAATAAACAAAGTCCTTTGCCCGGGGAGGCGGGAGGGTTGCTTATGACTTTGATGAGGATACCCCTGGAAGAGAACTAGGATTACAGGTAAGTAACTAGGCCTAGATGTGTCATTTTGAGTCTATATATAAAGAGGAAAGTGTCCCCCCCCCCTCCTCCTCCCCTTTTCATCCTAGCAGGGCTGAGGTGCTCCTCTTTATTTGAGAGGAAGTTAAAGAAGCTATTCAAGCTTTGCCATCTGCGAAAGCTCCTGGCCCGGATAGAGTTCCCGGAGATCTCTAGGACCCCATTATCCCCCAACATCTGAATTCCATAGCATGTAGTCCTATTCTCTCTTCATGGCAAAACATCGGTAATTGTTGTGGTATATAAAAAAAGTGAATAGAGCCGATCCAGCCTCTTATAGACCAATTTCATTAGTAATTCTGGGAGTTAAAATCATTGGCCGCATCCTGCTGAATCGGCTGACAGTGTAGGCTGAATAGCATACTATACTGACAGACATTCGATATGGTTTCCGACCAAGACGGGGGACGATTCATCAAAATCTCAAACTCCATTTACTAATTAACAAGTACACCACCGTTAAGAAAGGCTCCATTCACCTAGCCTTAGCACGGTCTTTGACACTGTCAATAGAGCGAAGCTCCGGACCGTGCTGGACTCCATGATGGTGGAGAATGCACTTATCTCTTTTCTGCAAGATTCGGCCCCAATGGGGAGTGCTCTCCGCACTTTGAGCTTGCTAGGGGAGTACACCAAGGCTGCATTGGAGCTCAGATGCTTTTTGTCTTCTATATTAACCAGCTTTTGTTTTTCTTAGTGGATCAGTGCAATTATGCCCCTAATGTAGATGACCGATATGTACCGCCCTGCATATATGGATCATACTGTCCTTATTTTCATTTTTTAAGAGCAAAGTATCATCCATCCCCGAGGGGATCTCTCGGCGCCGCAGTATCTGACAACAATTAGCAAAGCGATGTCAGGTTGGAGATTGAACAGCTAGATTTTAAGAAGTTTTCTGAACTGAATTAAGTTTGTGCAGGGGCGAATGTAAAACAGCAGCTTATTCCAATGGTGGGGGGCCAAGAAGAAAAAGGAGCGACCGCCCAATCTGGCGTTATGCATCAGTTTGGTGCGCACGGCTAATGGTTTAACACAGCCTGGCCCTGAAAACCAACTTCTCCAAATCATAATCAATGGTCCTCGGCCAGCCAAAACCAAATCTCCTGCTAGTCTCAACAGCTTCAGTATACAAACCGCTAGTAATCCTACATGCCTTAATCACAACATCCACTGTATTGTGGCATAACAGCACTGCCCAGTCACTTCCCATAGCTGCACTCAGGCTTCCGGCGTGTCTAACAAACAGTACGGTCAGAAATATTACAGGATGCAGGTGGAATCTATCACCCTTGGAAGTATTTTTGAATGTAAAAATGTTAATTTCACAATTACCTACAGCAGCTCACATTCATTTTACATCGGTGTAGAAAATCCAAGTTGCACGATGTGAGCCTGTCATTTCTTGATGTAGTTACATATTGAAACCAACTTTGTTTAAGTAAAACAATTTATGATTTCTTTATTTGCAGTGCGATTTTTTCAGGTTGTGGATTTTACATTGTCCCAGAATGTTTGGGAGATTTTTTTTTTAATAAAGATACTTAACTGCTGAATGGCATTAAAAACTACCTCTACTGTATCGCCCTCGGCCGCTTCTCAAACGGGCTCCTCTCATCTGTAAGTGCACCGTTCGTTTTGCTCCCTTAAGCGGATGCAGGTTTGAGGATTTTTAGGTTGGGTCACAGGTATCTGAAAGCTGGTATAAAAATTGAACTTTCTCTGTATGGTATTTTCTCCGTGTCCCCTGAGCACGAGTAACCAACATGCCACTTTTTAGGTCTCGCAACCTATCAATGCGCGCAAGCGCATTGAGCGGAGCGAGAATTCAAGTGCTCAAAATGCTCTTGAAACCAAGGGTTTCATTCATGCGTTTTTTTTAAGTTCACGTGAATCACGTGACCAAACAAGCACGCGCATCAGCCTCCCTCCCTCCTAATTGCATTTTTTCACGGCCGCACAGCACATCAAAGGGCTTCTCCCAGCGTGTGCTGTGCGGCTTCTCCTCCCCTAATTATGGCCGGCCGTACTTTCAGTTTCCCTGCCGCTCTTTTTTGCACACTCAACTTTCAACATTATCAGCAACACAGGCGCCATGCTTAATAATTCAACAGGCGCCTACATGACTTGATGACATGCCCGCATGACTTGATGACATTGCAATTCTCTTCCAGGGGATCCTCATCAATAGTCATAAGCATTAGAATATTCCCGCCCATGCGCGGGACCCCGGAAACAATATATTATATGTGCCCCACATATATATAGACATATGTATATATATATATATATATATATATATACATACATATATATATATATAAAAATAAGCAATTGCAGCCAAATAAAACAGTAGAGCTGGAATATGCTGTGAAGAATTTCCACCATACATGTGTATTTGCATTAAAAACATGAGAAACACCAATGCTTGTTTAGAAACTGTTTTAATGCTTAGAAAGCAGTAGAAATTCTTATAACACACTGTAAGCATATACAGCTCCCAGGCTGCATTGCAAATACCCAGTCTAAAGAGACTGGAAAGCTAACTTGTAGCTGTATGTACTAAAACTGACGCCGTGCCTTTAAGGCACCTCTGCCCCTAGCTTCCCATCATGCCTCAGGGGTTACAGTTAGGTCAGTTCTTTTCGGAGACTGAAAACCAAACCATGGTAATAACAGGTTAAAACATCTCCTATTTAATAAACAAAGTCCTTTGCCCGGGGAGGCGGGAGGGTTGCTTATGACTTTGATGAGGATACCCCTGGAAGAGAACTAGGATTACAGGTAAGTAACTAATCCTTCTCTTCCAGGGGATCCTCATCAATAGTCATAAGCATTCGAATAGAGTAGCGAGCCTCACCTCATCCCTGCGGGCAAAGGAATCAACAGATAACATTTATATTCGTATGCCCAAAAGTAGGCCTCATTCTACCCAAATAGGTTTCTCAAGGAGGCTTGCCCTACTTGAGACTCCGCTCTGGAATCAGACTCTAGGCAATAATGCCTTGTAAAGGTATGGACTGATTTCCATGTTGCAGCTTTGCATATTTCTGACATAGGAATGTCATGTAAAAACGCTATTGTGGCTGCTTTCCCTCTAGTTGAATGAGCTTTGGGTGATTGTAACAAAGGTTTGCCAGCCAGCTGGTATGACAGCCTGATACAGGAGACAATCCATCTGGAGATGGATCTTTTGGCTGCTGCAAACCCCGTTCTTATTGAACCATAATTGACAAAGAGTTGGTCTGTCTTTCTGGTGTCCTTCGTCTTTTCTAGGTAAAACTTTAGCACCCGTTTAAGATCTAACGAGTGCAACGACCTCTCAGCTGGGGTCGATGGGTTAGGAAAGAACGAAGGAAGGGTAATCGTTTGATTTATATGAAAGTCCGAGACCACCTTTGGAAGGAAAGATGGATGAGCCCTCATTACCACTCTGTTGTGGTGAAACACAGTGTAAGGTTCCTTGGTGCAGAGTGCTTGTATCTCGCTAACCCTGCGCGCAGAGGTTATTGCCACCAAGAAGGCCGCCTTCCAAGTGAGATGCTGCAAGGAGGCCTTGTGTATAGGCTCAAATGGTGTCGACATCAGCCTGGAGAGAACCAGGTTCAACTCCCAGGGAGGAGAAGGATTTCTCACAGGGGGATAGACCTTCTTCAACCCCTGAAGGAAATCCTTAACCACTGGAACTTGAAAAAACGATGTTTGTGTAGGTGATTTCCTAAACGCTACAATGGCAGATAGATGAACCCTAATAGAAGCGTATTTCAACCCTGATGTAGCCAAGGAAAGGAGGTATGGAAGGACTACCTCTTCTTGTCCTTTGGTGGGATCAAAGCCATGGTCCTTACACCAAATGAAAAATCTTTTCCACTTGAACGCATAAGACGCCCTTGTGGAAGGTCTTTATTTTAAGTGTCCATATTGCAAGACCTCAGGAGCCATGCAGTCAGGTTCAGTGACGGGAGGTTGGGATGCAGGATCCTCCCGTTCATCTTGCTCAACAGGTCTGGCCTGCACGGCAGGCGTCTGTGTGGACACAGCGACAGATGTAACAGGTCTGGATACCACCATTGTCGCGGCCAATCCGGAGCTATCAGGATCATGTCCATGCTCGATCTGATGAGCTTGGCCACCACCTTCGGAATCAGTGCCAGAGGAGGAAACGCATAGGCGAACATTCCTGTCCACTCCAACAGGAGAGCGTTCCCTTTCGTCCCTGGTTGGTGGAACCTGGACGCGAAGGCGTGGCATTTGGCGTTTTCATCGTCCGCAAATAAGTCTATATCTGGACGACCCCAGCAACGGAAGAGTTCTTCGACTACCTTGTCGTTTAGCACCCAGTCTGGCTGATCTTTGAAGGGCCTGCTGAGCGCGTCTGCTTTTGTGTTTAGCTCGCCTGGGAGGTGCACTGCCACCACCGACAGTCCCCGAGCCAGAAGCCAGTGCAAGATAGTCTGGGCCTCCAGAGACAGAGGGCGAGATCGAGTTCCTCCCTGTTTGTTCAGATAGAACATAGTTGTAGTGTTGTCCGTCTGAACCAGGATTTTGTCCGTTTTTTTGCTGGAAGGAACGCTTTGAGCGCCAGATGAACTGCTCGAAGCTCCAGCATGTTGATGTGGTATGTCTGGAGGTTGGTCGACCAACGACCCTGAATCTGAAGATGACCCATGTGAGCATCCCAGCCTTCTAGACATGCGTCCGTTACCACAGACAGCGAAGGAAGAGGTTGCTGAAAAGGGACTCCCTGCAGGACATTCCGAGGGCGAGTCCACCACTGTATGGAGGTCAAAGCTGCTTGAGACAGGTTGATTCGATCCTCCCAATCTCCTGTCGCTTGGTCCCACTGGTCTTCCACAGACTGCTGTAGAGGCCGCATCCTCAACCTGGCGTTCGGTATTAGGAAGATGCAGGACGCCATGGAGCCCAATAGAGATGCTACTTCTCGCACCTTTGGACGAGTAAACTGAAGCAACTTTTTGCATTTCTGCCCCATGGAAGATAGTCTCTCCTGCGAAGGAAACGCTCTTCCTAAATCTGTGTCCAGAACTGCTCCCAGATAGTGGATACTTTGCGTGGGAAGCAGGACCGACTTTTCTGTGTTCACGTGGAGGCCGAGCCTGTGCAGTTGTTGGAGACACAGGTGACAGTCTTTGGTGACTTGATGAGGGGACTAACTCTTCAAGAGCCAGTCGTCTAGATATGGGTACACAAAGAGACCTCTTTTGTGAAGACACGCCGCTACCACTGCCATGCATTTGGTGAAGACCCTTGGTGCGGATTTGAGACCGAAGGGAAGCACTTTGTA
The DNA here is from genome assembly GCF_964263255.1 of Lissotriton vulgaris. NCBI lineage: Eukaryota > Metazoa > Chordata > Amphibia > Caudata > Salamandridae > Lissotriton > Lissotriton vulgaris. Next base: position 616,652,484 of record NC_141698.1, read on the forward strand.
CTGGTAATGCTTGTTCCCTACCAGGAACCACAAGTACTTTCGATGACCTGGTGTAATAGGAATGTGGAAGTACGCGTCTTGTAAATCCACCGAACACATCCAATCTCCGATTTGTAGATGAGGACATATTTGGTGAAGTGCCAACATGCGAAACTTCTCTTTGACCACCACCTTGTTGAGGAGTCGAAGATCCAAAATCGGTCTGAACTTGCCTTCTTGTTCTTTTTTGGGGACTAGGAAATATCTTGAAATATCTTGAATACACTCCTTTCCCCCTTTGGGATGGGGGTACCTCTTCGATTGCGTTTTTCTTTAAGAGGCCGCTCACCTCCCTTTTGAGGAGCTTTAGTTGGTACGAGCGAGTCTTTTTTGGAGGAATCGGTTGTGGTCTCTTCCGGAAACGTAGCGCATATCCGATCTTTTGTGATGCTGACCCACTCTGCCAGGTGTTGTGAAGCACTTCCTCCCACTGGAGTGGGTAACGGCGCCAGAGGAAGCCACTGCTCAGGCCTTGCCTCCTCTAGGCGTGGTAGAGGACTGATGATGCCCGCCTCTGCCTCTGCCCGACTTTCCTCCTCTGTATTGCGGCTTTCCTTGTGGCTTGCTTTGAGACCATTGAGGGGTTTGAACCCTCTGTTGGCCTCCCCGGTTCTTGTTGGTCTTGAAGCGTTGTTTGAACGGTCCTTTCTTTTTTTCCAGACCAACCGCCTTCACTGTGTCTAACTCCGTCTTCATACGGGTCATTTCCTGATCGGCATGCTCCCCGAAGAGTGAAGATCCGGAAAAAGGTAAATTGAGGATGCGCTGCTGGGCATCTGGTTTGAGTCCAGTTAAACGCAGCCAGGAGGATCTCCTCGCACATACCCCATGTGAGTAGGCATGTCCTGCTAGAAGGGCGTTATCTGCTGATGAACTAATCATTTGGTTTGCCACCAAACAGCCCTCCGTCACTGTCTCTTCAAAGTCCTTCTGGTCCTCCTTGGGCAATTTCTCCTTGAATCGTTCCATGGAGTCCCATAGGGCTCTATCGTACCTTCCCAGAAGGGCTGATGCACTAGGGACTTTCAGGGATGAAGCTGCTGTGCTGCATACCCTGCGTCCCCAAGAATCTTGTGTCTTGCTGTCTTTGTCAGGCGGGACCGAAGAAGAAGGAGCGACAGTGTGAGTCTTTTTAGCTGAGGCTACAATGACTGAGTCCGCCGGAGGCTCTCCCTTAACAAAGATAGGATCTGACTCGGCCGGCCTATATTTCTTCTGGATACGTGCGGGTACCGCCTTGACAGTTGCTGGCGTGAGGAAAACTTCTTTGATTGGATCCATTATCCCTGGAACCAATGGGAGTAAAGGCCGTGTAGATGATTTGTGACGAAGGGTCTCAAAAATCACAGTAGCGGACACCTCTGGAACAGCCATCTCTATATTTAGTTTGTGAGCCCCCCTTTGCAAGACGTCCAGATACGTGTTGACGTCGTCCATCGGGGAAGCTCTGGAGCGAGGGCTGTCTACCAGCGTCGGAGAGAGATTTCTCCTTCCTCACTGGTGATCTTCTCGGTCGTTCTTCCCCTCGAGGAGAACGTGATTTTCTCTGATGCTCCCTTCGGGGAGATCTCGATCTCTCCGCCCGTTCCTCCCTTCTCGGTGTTCGAGATCTGGGTTGCTCCCTCCGTGGTGATCGGGAGACCCTGGGGGTATGCGACCTTTCCGCTCTCCTCTCCCGAGAGCGTGATCGGTGCTTGGTAGGACTCTGTCTGTCTGCCTCTTCTATCAGTCTCTGAAGAGGTGACCTGTGGTGTGGGCTTACATATCTTCGCAGCCTCTCCGTCGCTCCAGAATCCTTCCACTTACTCAACGGACCATACCATCTTGGCGAGAGTCTTGCCTGTGTGATATACCGTCGCTGGGGTGTCTGTTCCACCGGACTCCTACTCCTAGAAGAGGACCTCGATGAGCCAGAGGTACCTAAGGAGGAATGGTGAGAAGCAGATTGCGTTACTAGAACGGTCGAAGGCACTGAAGGAGATCTTCGTCTCACCGGTGTTGGAGGACGTCTCAAACGTTTTTCCCTCGACGTCGAACGCCTCTGCGGCGTCGACGGAGCGATAACCTTCGACGCCGAACGCCTCGACGGTGACCTGTGGTCCCTCGACGTCAACCGGCGATTTTGAGCCGACGACAGAGTCTTCTCCCTCGACGTCGAACGGCGTTGCCCTGCCTTCGACGGAGTTCTCGACGTCGAACGGCGTTGCCCTGCCGTCGACGGAGGTCTCGACGTCGACCGACGTTGGTCTGCCGGCGACGGAGATGGTCTTTTCGATGTCGATCGACGTTGTCCTGTCGTCGACGATGCCCTCGACGTCGACCGGACACGTGGCGACGGCGGAGGATCAGACATCCTCGACGTCGAGCGCCGACGCGCCGTCGACGATGATCTCTTCCTCGACGGCGAGCGTCTGATGGGGCTCTTGCTCCTCGACGCCGAGCGCCTCCGTGGAGACGTCGGCGGAGGTGTCACACTCTTAGAAGCCTGTCGACGTTGAGACGACGACAAGTGTGATCTGTCTCTCGACGCCGATCGTCGCCGAGATGGTGACGACGATGGAGACCTGTCCCTCGACGCCGATCGTCGCCGAGTGGACAACGGCGGAGGTGATCTTTGTCTTGACGCCGATCTTCTCGTCGACGATGACCTCGTGGCTTCTCTCGACGCCGATCATCGCCTAGTTGACGACGGCGGAGCTTTCTTCGTCGTCGGTGAACTTCTTTTAGACGACGATTTCTTCAACGACGCCGGTCCCGACGTCGACGGAGTTTTCTCTCTAGAACTGTCCATCAGATGTTTTTTCAGCGCCGAGCCCGGCGCTGAGGTTGATGGATGCTCTGACTTGCCTTTGGAGGGAGTTCTGGGTCTCTTTGAACTCTTCCTCTCTGTAGATCTTCCCCTGATGGATCTCTGGGCCAGACCATAGAGCCTGTTCCTTTCTCTGTCTTTAAGAGTCCTCTCAGACAGGTTTTCACAATGTGAACAGACTTTAGGATCATGATCCTCTGGCAAGCATAAAATACAGACCTCATGAGAGTCTGTTTTTGCCTTCTTGTGGCCACAAGAAGGGCATTTATCAAATAGTGTGGGCATCCTGACAGGAAAACCTCACAAAAAATTGACTGCTAAGCAGTTATTTACTTGACACTGTTGTTAAAAGTCAAAGTAAATCAAAAAATAGTTCTTTAGAAGATTTTCTGACTGAAAAAAGGCAGAAAAGTGTGGAGCTGTGTAACCAGGGTCCTTCCTGAAGGAGCTGGAAAGAACAACTGACCTAACTGTAACCCCTGAGGCATGATGGGAAGCTAGGGGCAGGGGTGCCTTAAAGGCACGGCGTCAGTTTTAGTACATACAGCTACAAGTTAGCTTTCCAGTCTCTTTAGACTGGGTATTTGCAATGCAGCCTGGGAGCTGTATATGCTTACAGTGTGTTATAAGAATTTCTACTGCTTTCTAAGCATTAAAACAGTTTCTAAACAAGCATTGGTGTTGTTTCTCATGTCTTTAATGCAAATACACATGTATGGTGGAAATTCTTCACAGCATATTCCAGCTCTACTGTTTTATTTGGCTGCAATTGCTTATTTTTATATATATATATGTATATATATATGTCTATATATATGTGGGGCACATATAATATATTGTTTCCGGGGTCCCGCGCATGGGCGGGAATATTCTAATGCGTATGACTATTGATGAGGATCCCCTGGAAGAGAATTGCAATGTCATCAAGTCATGCGGGCATGTCATCAAGTCATGTAGGCGCCTGTTGAATTATTAAGCATGGCGCCTGTGTTGCTGATAATGTTGAAAGTTGAGTGTGCAAAAAAGAGCGGCAGGGAAACTGAAAGTACGGCCGACCATAATTCGGGGAGGAGAAGCCGCACAGCACACGCTGGGAGAAGCCCTTTGATGTGCTGTGCGGCCGTGAAAAAATGCAATTAGGAGGGAGGGAGGCTGATGCGCGTGCTTGTTTGGTCACGTGATTCACGTGAACTTAAAAAAAAACGCATGAATGAAACCCTTGGTTTCACGAGCATTTTGAGCACTTGAATTCTCGCTCCGCTCAATGCGCTTGCGCGCATTGATAGGTCGCGAGACCTAAAAAGTGGCATGTTGGTTACTCGTGCTCAGGGGACACAGAGAAAATACCATACAGAGAAAGTTCAATTTTTATACCAGCTTTCAGATACCTGTGACCCAACCTAAAAATCCTCAAACCTGCATCCGCTTAAGGGAGCAAAACGAACGGTGCACTTACAGATGAGAGGAACCCGTTTGAGAAGCGGCCGAGGGCGATACAGTAGAGGTAGTTTTTAATGCCATTCAGCAGTTAAGTATCTTTATTAAAAAAAAAATCTCCCAAACATTCTGGGACAATGTAAAATCCACAACCTGAAAAAAATCGCACTGCAAATAAAGAAATCAAATTGTTTTACTTAAACAAAGTTGGTTTCAATATGTAACTACATCAAGAAATGACAGGCTCACATCGTGCAACTTGGATTTTCTACACCGATGTAAAATGAATGTGAGCTGCTGTAGGTAATTGTGAAATTAACATTTTTACATTCAAAAATACTTCCAAGGGTGATAGATTCCACCTGCATCCTGTAATATTTCTGACCGTACTGTTTGTTAGACACGCCGGAAGCCTGAGTGCAGCTATGGGAAGTGACTGGGCAGTGCTGTTATGCCACAATACAGTGGATGTTGTGATTAAGGCATGTAGGATTACTAGCGGTTTGTATACTGAAGCTGTTGAGACTAGCAGGAGATTTGGTTTTGGCGGGCCGAGGACCATTGATTATGATTTGGAGAAGTTGGTTTTCAGGGCCAGGCTGTGTTAAACCATTAGCCGTGCGCGCCAAACTGATGCATAACGCCAGATTGGGCGGTCGCTCCTTTTTCTTCTTGGCCCCCCACCATTGGAATAAGCTGCTGTTTTACATTCGCCCCTGCACAAACTTAATTCAGTTCAGAAAACTTCTTAAAATCTAGCTGTTCAATCTCCAACCTGACATCGCTTTGCTAATTGTTGTCAGATACTGCGGCGCCGAGAGATCCCCTCGGGGATGGATGATACTTTGCTCTTAAAAAATGAAAATAAGGACAGTATGATCCATATATGCAGGGCGGTACAAATCGGTCATCTACATTAGGGGCATACTTGCACTGATCCACTAAGAAAAACAAAATCTGGTTAATATAGAAGACAAAAAGCATCTGAGCTCCAATGCAGCCTTGGTGTACTCCCCTAGCAAGCTCAAAGTGCGGAGAGCACTCCCCATTGGGGCCGAATCTTGCAGAAAAGAGATAAGTGCATTCTCCACCATCATGGAGTCCAGCACGGTCCGGAGCTTCGCTCTATTGACAGTGTCAAAGACCGTGCTAAGGCTAGGTGAATGGAGCCTTTCTTAACGGTGGTGTACTTGTTAATTAGTAAATGGAGATTGAGATTTTGATGAATCGTCCCCCGTCTTGGTCTGAAACCATATCGAATGTCTGTCAGTATAGTATGCTATTCAGCCTACACTGTCAGCCGATTCAGCAGGATGCGGCCAATGATTTTAACTCCCGGTATTACTAATGAAATTGGTCTATAAGAGGCTGGATCGGCTCTATTCACTTTTTTATATACCACAACAATTACTGATGTTTTGCCATGAAGAGATAATAGGACTACAGGCTATGGAATTCAGATGTTGGGGGATAATGGGGTCCTAGAGATCTCCGAGAACTCTATCCGGGCCAGGAGCTTTCGCAGATGGCAAAGCTTGAATAGCTTCTATAACTTCCTCTCAAATAAAGAGGAGCACCTCAGCCCTGCTAGGATGAAAAGGGGGGGGGGGGGACACTTTCCTCTTTATATATAGACTCAAAATGACACATCTAGGCCTGGACACGTCCAGGGCTATTTTGGCAGGGCATCTGTATAAAAAAAAATGGCCGGCTCACCACCCTCCGAAATGCTGAGCTGTAGAAGCCTCCCAGGCCTCACTTTTAAGGGCATCTTTGCAAGCCGCTGAATCACATGCCTGGCCTCATTTACTGCTACAGTGCACTTTACTTTCTGATGAAGGGCTGCCAGCAGGACGGTGTATGAATTAGAACATTTATCAAACCACTTGGGTCCTAAGTTGATGGAAACAATTCCCTTCCTAATGAGGGCAATCTGAATTTCCAAGTGAATAAGATTAAATGAATCCACAATGTTATAATTAAGGCTTCCAGTTTTCAGTTTTTACTGATTGTTGCAGATAAATACAAACAATATATTTCCTGTCTGTATTTATTTTTAAAAGTAAAAAAATTACAGACATTTGTGCTTCTTGCGAGTGGCTCTGCTAGTTCTTCATGAATTCCAGAACTAATAAGCAGATAGACACCATGGGGATTTAAAAATAGGATGAGATGCCCTTAAATACAGGCATATACTAACATATATTTGTAAATATTGCTTATATTTACCTGTTGGAGTAGTGTTTTGTTATATTTGCCTGCTTAATTTGTTAAAATGTGAAAGGCATCAAAGTATGAGTGCATGTTTATCAGTTATATAAATGTGGAAATATACCATTTCACAACTCAATTTATTCTCAAAACATAATTAAATATGGTTAAATACCAATAAAATGGCCCCAAAATAAATAGGGATGGAAATGTAAAAAAAAAAAAAAAAAAAAAAGACACCATAAAAACAGGAGCCCTAGTTGTAATCAAAACTCTGTAACCCGTAAGCAAATTTCAAAATTTCTATAGCAAGATATTATCGGGTTCTTTAGAACAGTGCTTTCCAAACTTTTCATGTTGGGGACACTTTAGACATGAATTATTTTGCGAAATGGTAATTGAGTTTTACTAGCAAAATATATGGTTTGTAAAATCATAACATACATACATTTCCAAGACTGCTGTAATTTAGGAGTAATATTATGTAAATATGTGCAAGAATTAAAACAATTTTAATATAACCAGCAACACTCACTATTTTAATGAGATGTACGAGGTTGATAGCGAGCATGTGGAGCTGCAGAAGCCACGTCACTGATGATGCTGCTGTCACCTCCCCCCTGTGTAAGCTTGAATAGGTCTGCGCGGGGAGGAACCGCAAGCATGTGAAGCTTCCTCGTCACTGGTGATGCTGCTTTCGCCCCCCCTGCGTAAGCTTCGAAGGGTTTGCTGGGGCAGGAGTCTGCAGGGGCGGCAGCAGCAAGAGCCGCCACAGTCTTTACTTCACTGCCGGAGGTTCCACGGGTCTGTGGGAGGGCAGCAGCAGTGAGCACTGGATGGTGCTCCTGGCCTCACCATGGCCTAGATTGAATGGGACTGCAGGGGGTGGCACAGAGCACTGCAGTGCAGGAGCCACTAGCAGTCTACTCACCGCCACTGCCGCTGCTTGATGCTTCAACGGGTTTGCGGGTGGGTGGCTGCGAGCAGCAGCGATACTCCGACTCCAATCACGGCTCGCTGCCCAGCCACAGGAGAAGACTCCTCTTTCGCAGGAGCAGGTAATGCATCAGTAGCATGCGCAGTACCGTCCTGCATGATGCCTAGACTACGTTGTGCGACACCTACAGGCAGCAGCAGACACACCAAGTGTCGCAACACACCGTTTGGAAAGCAATGCTTTAGGAAGTCATCTGGTATTATCTTAGCCCAGCTAAATCTATAGCCCTTCTACTTTAGCTTATGCAGCTCATTGTGTGACAGGGAGTTTGCATCAGCTGGCACATTCATTCTAAACTGTGCACAAAACGGGTTATGATCCCTAAAAGCCCTCCACATTGAATTCAAATCAATAAGGGAGCAATAGGCGGGAAGACACAATAATATAATTGATCGTCGTTCAAAATGCCTTTACCCTTAAAGGTAGGCTAAATTCAGACATTACATTAATTAAATGCTCCCCTCCTGGGAGTGGCTAAAATGCAACTGGTCAGAAACAGGACAAGAATGTTCGTTCTCCACTCAATTCTCAATCGGATCACATAACATGCAATGGTGCAAATTAAAATCTCCTAGGATTAAAATCGGTATAGCTTTAAACAAAGAAACTGAATAAGCTTCTAGAAAAATTCTTAAATACATGGCAGGGATGTCAGTTGACGAAGCAGGGTTGTAAACATTTATAACTAGCAGCTTGGTGTCATTGCCAAAATTTAAGGCACACGTAGAATGTTTGGTGAGCCAATAGGAACAGTCTCCATTTGCATATTAGACCCAGTATACAAAGGTCACAAGGCCCCCCTTCGGTCTACCATGACGCGAGGGCACATCATTAAAGGAAAAAAAGTTGCATAACCATCCATACTCAAGTCTCCAGCTATGTCCCAAGTCTCTTGTAGGCAGATGATTCCATATAATTGCAGTACAGTCATCCCATGCGCATCGGGCATAATGTTACTAACCCCAGCAACATTCCAGCCTAATAGTGCAAATGACCCCCTGGGTTGTGGATAAACCTTACACCCCCCCCCCCCCCGAAGACTGTTCCAAACTAGATATATGTCAATCTTGCTCATCTAATTGTGCTAAAGGTGCAAATCTATTACTTAGCTGAAGTTCAGAGCTGGGCACAGTGTGTAAAAGAATGGGGCACCCGTCCTGCAAAGGGCTAACCAGATAACACCTCTGGAAGAAGTGTAGCGCGCTGGAGGGGGGGGGGGGGGGGGGTTAAAGAAACCCAAACGATAAATTAAGATGTCAGTCCTCATTGACAGATTTGACCTTGAGGTAAACCAGATCTGTTCAACTAACCCGGGGTTTATAAAATTACCACACTGCAGTCATCTGCGCATGACTTCGAGGGGTCATCCAGCCCTCCATGTGCATCATAATAATTTGATGATACAAAGAGGAAGCGGAGAGACTCAACCGATTTGAGGGCCAGTTAATCACCTTGTTTTTTTAATATGGGCATAGCTCTCTTCCATTCCCCCTCTTATGGGTGGCACATTAGCCAATACCAGAACATACAGCGTTGAGGCCAGAGGCAATTGCATCACAGCCTCCGAGGGAGTTAGGCCATTAGTATAAGAAGAGTGGGCCTGAACAGGGGTACAGTAAGAGCTATGCGAAGGGCCTCTCCTGCTCCGTAAAGAATCACTAAAGGCAACAGGGGGAGCAATGGGCAGGTTATTTTGCAAACTATTCTCTTTTGCTAGCAGATTGTTAGAGGAACAGGCGCCATCCAAGGCGCTCTAAGAGGGCAGCTAGACAACTATCCTGAAGAACTGGGTCTAAGTGGGGTTTTGGATGGAGGTATGAAATGACCCAAGGTTAGAACTTAAGAAGGAATGCTAGAAGGTAAGATCAAACTGCACAATAAATGCTACATTCTCTAAAGGACAGAATACATTGCCCAGCCCTCCCACCATTTTCTCTAGCCTATCCTCTAAACCAATCAAACAGGCCTCAAGATACTAAACAACCCTCGGAGTTTTCAAGGCAATATCCTGTAAGGAAGTTGATGTGCCACCAGGGGCAGCATCCGGAACCGTAGGCTTCTTGCATCTTTCCCCTATTTTTTAGGTCAAGCCTGAGCAGCACATGCGCTGCAAGGCATGCTGTATTGAGGAATGGACTTGAAGCACCACCCATGTCCCGCCCATCTTTTCAATTGGCTCCTGATACCGTCCTTGCAAAATCGTTACTTTTCATTCCGGAATAGGCTTCTTAGTCCCTCCTTACAACCACCTTGTCTGCATTTGTAACCTCCCATAATGACTGGACCTTTTACTTGTCTTGTTACATGGTCTGCTTTATCTTGGCTGTGAACACTATTTTATTCAAAGATTTGCCCCCATTTCACCCACTATGTCGCAGCATGCCGCCTGCTATTATTTTAATTTCTAATGGCGGGCCGCTTTAACTACAGCAACTGCCGTTCCTTAATGTATCTATTTAAGCAGCGCAGTTCTCTTAATTATAGCGGCCACACTTATTTGTTTGCTAACGCCCATGTGGCACTTTCACATTAATGGAGGCCGCGCCCTTTTTCTTTAGACATGCTGCGTCTAAAGAAAGGTGTGCGGCTGCTATTTCAGTTAAAGTGCTGCATGTGTAGCTTTTACAAAAAAATGCCTTTATATGTCAACTTGACAAACGGATACTTTATTTTGGGTCAAATCCATCATGCAGCGGTTTCACTTTAATATCTGCCACGCCCCGTCTGAAGAAAGCACTCCATGCTACGCTTTCACGTTATTGGAAGCTGTGTCCCGCAGCAAGGGGACCTCTGAAACAAAAAATATTTGCAATGCAACAGGTCTCGCATTTGCAAGAGTTTGAGCTATTGGCATTAGAAATGCCAATAGCTCAAACTCTTGTAAATGTGAGACCCATTGCATTGCAAATGCTCGTCTTGACAAGAGTGTCTGGTTAGAGGAGGTAGGTGTTTTAATCTTCGATCCAACGGTCCTCTGGTGAAGGCAGCCATTCCACAGGCCTACTAAGACTGGCCTGAGCCAAAGCCTCTCCGCTCAAGGGTGGGATCTCGGAGTCTGGGGTCACACTAAGTGCAGTTGCCGGAGAGAGTCCCCAGTGCTGCATTTAGAAAAGCCAGAATATTGCTCTGAGCCTTTTATTGGCGGTATTCACCAAATCCCCCTTTCTCTTCCCCATTCTCAGTTGGCAGACAGGGAGCAGCGGAAGAGAAATAATGTCTGCTACACCTTACTGAAGGATAAAAACAAAGAATGTCACTCACCCCAGGAGGCCAATACTAGGGGAGTGACCCAGCCAGTCTGGTCTGGCTGCGGATGCACACCGACTGGCCCAGGCAGTGCCAAGGTACATCCCACATTGCAGGATTGAGGCAGTACTTAGGAGCGCGAGGTCAGGTGCTGCAGGCGGCGCCTCCTGGTGCAGTGCGGGCTATAGCCTGAACGCCGTGCCCCAGCAGCCCCCAAAAAACAGAGTACAGCATTCCACGCTGCACGATTGAGGCAGTGCTTATGAGCGTGAGGTTTGGTGCTGCAGGCAGCACCTCCTGGCAGAGTGAGTGTTAGGGCATGAAGTTCATGTCCCAGCGGCCACCCAATAGAGAAAGTGTTCTGCGCTACAGGACATAGGCAGCATGAATGAGAGATCGGGGGTTGCAGGCCGCGCTTCCTGGTGCAGAGCGGCTGAAGTATGTGTCCTAGCGGTCCCCAACAGAGAAATAACCTTACTCAAACCAACAGACTATTAAACTAGATTGCCGATCACAGCGTCTTTTTGATCTCGTGAAAATTGCGCTGGCCTGGAGTGTTTGACACACATTTGTTATTTATCTGGGGGTTGCTTGTTTAGTGTCAATTTTGTTTTATGTATGCTTAGTAGGAATCGGATTGCTTCTTGCATCAAATCAGTGTGAAACTTCCAAATCCAAGTTTACATTGTGTGTAATTGCAGTAATCTTGTCTTGCAAATAAAATCATTTGAACTTGATCACAGTTATGACATCTCAGCCTCCAAACAAATGGTTGGGCTGGGAAACTGTCAGCCACATATCTACTAACTTGGCTATGTCAAGTGCTAAACTCGCAGACAGTTCTCGCTTTGTAGCAAAGAGCACTTCACCTAGCTGAGATATTAGGAGTCAAGTAGATAAACGTTAGGGGGGGGGGGAAACACTGACACTGTGGCTGTGCTAATAAAAATGAGGCAGTTTTAGAGCTGCTGTGCAGAGTAGTGGGTGGCTGTGTTAGTGGCAGGCCTACTTCTGTGCTCTGCTTTTTTTCCCGTATTTCTTGGTCCTTATTTACTTCATGAGACCCAGAGCGTGTTGTAAAAGCATCACGGCCAGCAATGCCCGAATAATTAAAAACTCCTAAGTCATTAAGCTGCTAACCCAAGCAGATAAAAGTTAGGGAATAAAAGCAATATGACGTGGCAAGTCACAGTAATTTTAAAATATTTTTTTAGGCGGATCAGTAGGCAACAGAGAGAGAGAGCAATTTGCACAACAGAGGATGAGAGGGAACTAAGGCCTGGGGCTAACAGACAGTGGGAGGGAGGGGCTGGGATAAACACTAGGAAATCAGCAGAGGGCGGTTGGGTGACAGCAAGCAACACAAGCGAGGAGTACAGAAGGGAGATTAGTACAGGAGGTACCCCGCCCAAAATGTTCACTCTGGTTCAGTGATAGAGCCCAAAGAGAAATGTAGGGTTTAAACTAAAAAAAATGAGCAGTGGAAGGACACAAGTAATGCAGCCATGCTCCATGGGAGGCACAAACACATGAAGAGGATGTGAGATTATGTCCGCTGACCTATAAGAAACAAATAAATAAGAGGTAATGAAGCCAACAAATGGCCTAACGGCTTGGGCGCTCGACCTCGGACCTGGGGATCTGGGTTCGAGTCTCGGTGACGACGCCAAAACCTCCTGTGATTGTGGGCAAATCACTTAATCTCCCTGTGCCTAAAATGCATGTGTGTCCTCATGTAACGTAACTGGTGCAATGTAAAACGCTCTGATACCCGATTCGGTTCACACTATATAAAACTCTGCAAAAAAAAAAAAGTAGTGGGTGGTTTCCAAGCCCACCGATAGAAAACAGCATGTCTGGAAGAGGCAGTGCATGCGCTGTTTAGCAAGACCTAAAACATAAAGACTTCCAAGCGACAAGTATCAGAGAGCTACCTTGTCATGGAAAGCCGTGATGAGCCATAATTCCATCTCCAAGTTGGTTCCTCGCTTCTCCGCTCCAATGAAATGCAGAAGGTTCTCGTGCTTCATTCCAGGGGTGGCGAAGATCTCTCTCTCACTCTGCCATGACTGCTTGTCCTGAAAGAGACAAAGGGTGGATAAGAATGAATGCATTCAGAATTTAAGCAGCTGCACAGAGTGGCAGCGTGCCAAAGACTGCTTCCTCAGCACTGAGGTGAGCACCGTACTCCACCTAAGGACCGATTCATTACAGCCAGCAGAAACCTGACTTACCTCTTGGTAATGTGGCCATCTCCCATAAAAACACTGCAGCCACATGGGTAAGCCAGACATCACACACTCCCAAATTAAGCATTCATTTCTCAAGCTACCACTCATTCCACAGATGTGACGTCACACCCAGTTGTTTAAAGAGTCAGCAAAGATTGCCACTCAGATTAATCGTCCATTGAGACACTGACAGTTCTTCTCAGGCCTTCAAATTTGTAGTCAAACATGATTACTCAGCGAGGTGTCAAACATTCCTATTTTGCTGCTTGCTAACTGCACAGTAAAATTATTTTAATGCATTCCACTATCTCCTAAAACACTTCCACCCACTCAGTATTTCTATCCTAAAACTGTGCACACTTCTAAACACTAGCTCGGTGTCCCTTCACTTTTAGCTACCTCAACGGCCAAACCCCTTCGGCTAACCACCATCTATCAGCATAACACTCCTTTGCCTTAAGACACCACTTATACCACTTTTCTACTCTAAGCCTGTGCTCCCCTCTTCGGCCCACCTTCTTATACAGACTCTCCTTCAAACTAAGCCCAGCCTTGCCCATGCCACCCAAATAATTCCTTCAACTCCAAGTTTCCCTTTTCTGCATCTATTCTGTAGCCGCCATTTGCCTTGACCATTAGTCCTGTTGATGCCATAACCCTCTTTTGTAATCCTTCTGAAGTTTAGTTTCTAATCACATCGCTACAAACCATCCACCTTGTATTACACATAAGCCTCTACTTTTAACCCTCCCTTCTCTCTGACCTTTCTTCCATTGCATCAGATATCCCTTCTAATAATTTTCTTCGGTGCTCACTCACAACAAACCTCTCCACCAACCCATCACCTCTGCAAGTCTCTTCACGCACCACAGCTCTCCTTCCCTACATTTCAAGTTGAGGTCTCTCTCAGAGTGTAGGATTCTCTTATCACACAAATGTATATTCACAGAAGCAATTCAATGTTCACATATTTAAATATTCATCAAGTTGTAATCGTCCGAATAATAGTTGCTCAAAACTGCTACCAGGCTCACTAAATTTGGAACAGTGACTACTTTAAAATTTAAAAACGATGAGAAACACTAGAAGGTGGGAGGATAATTCAGTGTCATTTTAATAGACAACAGTAGATAATTTAACCTTTTTTCAAGAAACCAAGATTTTATAGAAAAGATATGGAAGGGTACCAAGTGGCTCTAAGTAGTCTAGCTACTTTTGTCAATCACAAATCACAAGACAGGGTTTCAAATGCCACAACAACATTACACTATACACTACTCCAGGAAGAATCAATTCAAAGCAAATTCAGTTCACAATACAACAGATTATGACCAATAAGAATAAGTGCTATAAAAGGCTATTAATTTTTCGGAGTATGTAAAATTCTCAATAAATAAAAACAATTGTGCAGGAATGCATATTTGAAAAAAAAACTATATGTAATTAAGTAGCATTATTAATTAAACAAAATGTAACTTATTTTGAGGGAGGGAGAGGTTCCATGCTACCTAATGAATAGTGCTGCATTAAGAGTCTGGAATACAAACCAGCTAGAGGTGTAACATTTGAGTTTCACCGTATTCCCTCATTAGAAACCAATTTATTTCTATATCTTTGATAAAGACTAATGCAATATCTTCACGAAAATAGATATGAAGTCAAGAATGCATGAATTTACATGGGCATGCATGAACATAGATAAAGGGGACAAAGTACAAGCTAGATAATCAATCAGATTTAAACAATGAGGTTTATTAGTTGCTAGGTCTCTTGATATTACTTTTGTGCTCCTGCTAATGTCAAATAAATACTTGTTACATGTTATTTTGCAAGCTAGATACCCAATTTATGTACACCCTCTTGAATGTGGTATTAGCAGCATAATACTGATAAAAATATACTGCGACGTGTTTGCAAACAAAATTATGTTGAAGCGAAGCCCATAGTGTAGCTGAATAGTCTCATTATATTATAAGTGTTTCTAGGTGACTTGTCATCGGATCTGTTACTTTGGCCATGAAATCATCCCACATTTTGGCTGAGTCCAAATCTTGGTTCAATTATATTTCAAAATGGATTTCAAGGATGGATGAATCAAAAAGTCACATGAGAAATTACTGTCACCAGCTTTTCTTCTTCACAATTCGTAAACTCTAGTTACTTCTACTTCAAAATATTCATATCCTTGCCTGAAAAATAAGAATTGATCAAGCTAAAAAATATAGCTTATTTTATAGTGAAGGTTTTTTGTGTTGTGCGGGGGCTAGAGGTTGGCAGGGATTGCAGGGAGTGGTGTGTGTGTGCTTGGGGCCGCCTGTGTGGGAAAGGTGTTGTGGCATAAGGAATCTGTTATACCTCACCAAAAACAGTATTGCTTGAAGTTCTTCCAGATTTGCATGATGTGCATTATTCCGCCATCTAGTGTTCAAGTTTGTAAGTGTTTAATTACATTTTTTCCCCATCAGGTGGGCGAAATCTGCATGACTTGCTGTTACATGAGCCATAAGCGCAGAATGCCAACTACTTTGACCTTCTTTATGTGATAAGCCAATAATGCCCCCTACTGTGACCTACATTAGGTCATGAAGGTCACAGAAGTGAAGTTTGGGGGTGATGCAAGGAGGGATCGAGAAGTGAATAGACAAGAAATGGGTATTTTTGAGGTCATAGTAGTAGAATGAGGTTTGAGAAGTCATACAGTGGCGGTATAGGATACATTGAGAGGGATATAGGGTGAAACATATGGCAGAGAGACCCTCAATTGTTTTTTTTTTTACAATAGGAGTAAAGTAATAAATATATAGATACACAAGTGCATGGATGGTATACTGGTATATGGAAGGTAATAAATAAGTTGTGTTTAAAAAACTCAGACTTTCAAGTGTTGCTGTATTTTAAGCTAATTTGTGCTTTTTTATTTTGTTTATTTTATTTTTTATTATATATTTTTTCATTAATTGAATAGTGCAATTGAGGTGAATAGTTGTAGTAAAATGTACATATTGTGAAAAAGAAACAAACCATAAGTATCTAATCAAATAACTTATATGGAAGCTATGTAGTGACCTATAAAAGTTAAGCACAGAATAGATATAGATCTCTCTCTATATATATATATATATATATATATATATATATATATATATATATATATATAAATATATATAAAAGTTAAGCACAGAATATATATAGATCTCTCTCTCTCTCTCTCTCTCTCTCTCTCTCTCTCTCTCTCTCTCTCTCTCTCTCTCTCTCTCTCTCTCTCTCTCTCTCTCTCTCTCTCTCTCTCTCTCTCTCTCTCTCTCTCTCTCTCTCTCTCTCTCTCTCTCTCTCTCTCTCTCTCTCTCTCTCTCTCTCTCTCTCTCTCTCTCTCTCTCTCTCTCTCTCTCTCTCTCTCTCTCTCTCTCTCTCTCTCTCTCTCTCTCTCTATATATATATATATATATATATATATATATATATATATATATATATATATATAGAGAGAGAGATCTATATATATTCTGTGCTTAACTTTTATATATATATATAGAGAGAGAGAGATGTATATAGATCTATGAGAGAGAGACTGTGACAGATACATATAATCCAATTAAATGCTCATGTTTACACAGGGATATGCTGTACATTTGTGTTTGTATATGTTGGTTATGTAGCCAACTCTTGAATAGTCTCCTGAAGATAAGATAGTTATCCATGGATGTTATGTTTGGGGGTAATGAGTCCCAAGGTTTGGCTGCTTGAACAGAGAATGTAGGGTCCCTATGTTTTTATTCCTGTATAGTGGGATTTTGAGGCTAGATGCCAAATCTGGCGGGGAGGTAACTTTCTTGAGTGTATTTGGTGATTTTATTCCTGAAGAAAATGGGTCCTGTTCCATGTATTGCTTTGTGGGGGACACAAAGCAGCTTCAATGTGGATCTTCTGGCAACCGGTAACCAATGTAGGGTCCTCAAAGTAGGGGAGATGTGGACTTGTGGCTTTAGATGTAGGAGTAATCTGACAGCAGAGTTCTGAATCCATTGTAGTCTTTTCATAGTTGATAAAGATGATTTGTGGTAGAGGTCATTGGCGAAATCAAGTTTAGACAGTACAAGAGAGACAGTAGTCTGGACCTTATGTGGCAATCCAAAGTGGGGGAAGATGCCTCGTAGAGTTTTCATAGAAATGAAGCTTGATCTTGCTAATTTGTCCACTTGGGCATCATTGATAGCTTGAAGTCTATGGTAATTCCAAGGTTTCTTACTTCCTTAGATACTTTAGGAGGTGGTCCCAGATCATCAGGCTAGGTAGCGAGTGAGTCATAATTATTCCGATCGTCACATGTGAGTATTTTCGTTTTGGAAGCATTTGAGATGGCTCCATGTCATCCACTGATCAACAGGTCTGAGGCAACTGAAAAATTCAGAGTTTCCAATGTCTTTGGCCTTTCCAGTTTACAGAGTATTTGAGTGTCCCCTGCATAGTTATTGCATGCAACTTGAAATTAATTGATCATTACTCGTAGTGACTGAAAAGCATGGGTGAGATGACAGAGCCTTGAGGAACCCCTGCTTTTAGGAAGGACAGTTTAGATGAGAAAAGGGGAGAATGGATGACTTTTGTTCTGCTTTAAAGGTAGGATGTGATCCAGTCAAGTGCAGTCTCCTCTATGCGCGCTTCGTAGAATCTTTGTTTTACAGCGTTATGGTCAACTTGCCATAGGCAGTTGAGAGGTTGAAGAGGAGTAGTGCAGCAACACCGTTCCAGTCAACTGTGTTTTTAAGGCCTTCCCAGACTGTGATGAGGGCAGATTCTGAGCATCTTCCTCGACATAATCCTGTTTGGAAGTGGGAAAGTATGGAGTGATCTTCAATGAATTGTGACATTTGGGGAATGTTGCTCTTACCATCAGTTTTTCCAGGAGAGGTCCATTTGTAATCAGTCTGTAGTTGTCGTGGTCAAGCAGAACCAGGTTAATTTTCTGTAATAATGGGCGTATGTATGCCCTTTTTAGGTCTTCTGGAAAGATTCCCTTAGCTAAGGAATTTTCAATAATTCCTCAATCTGGTGTGGCAGCAGAGGTAGTTAAAAGAATGTTCTTGAAGATTCGTGGAGGACAAGGGTCAGAAGATCTGCTGGCAGGCGCCTGCTTTGACCAGATCCATAAATCTACTTTGTGATATTCGTTTGAAGGAATGCTAAGGCTCCTAGCCTACTCTTGAAGAGGATTTTCGAAAATGGGTTGGTGCTAGTTATTTTCCTTTGTTTTAAATAGGAGTTCAATGTCTATGCTTTGGTTGTTTAATAGTTTGCTAGTTTGTTCATGAGTTCTTGAAAAATGGGAAGAATCACTTCTATGCATTTAGGTATACAAAATTCGGTGAGAACTTTCTAAAATGTATTTCCACATTTTGCAACAAACACATAGTGTACAAACAACCGTCACAATGTGTGCATAAACACTGCAAACACATTCACCCATAAGGGTGGACTACAACATTGCACTAACACAAAAAACCCAAATGGGAAAACACACGGGGTGATGGGAGGCCCTCTTCATTCCTCACACTGCACAGAGTTTAGTTTTCGTCCTTACTCAACTGCAGCATATCCAGGTCGGTCGCATGCATTCAGTAAGTGTACATCAGCCTCTCTCTGGGAAATGCAGGGGCAGAGAGGTGTTTCTGCACAAACACCGGCGTCTCACTGGCAACGGGAGCATAGTGCCCACAACTGAAGAAATATCACCCCTCACCCCACCCCCACAGCCTTCAATAGGAAGCAATGCTTTTCTTTGGGAAGAGCTCAGGATTCTCTCAACCAGCCTGGGCATAGAGTCCAGTCTTTCAATTGCTGGTATTAATGCATTTTCCAGGGTGATGGGATCTATAAACCCGGCACTGATTGGCCTAGTGCTGTATGCCAGAGCTCTGCCCCTTCTAAGGGTAAATTAATGCCTAGTTGCCTGCTGGACAAACTGGGCATTAAGACATCTTGTCCACAATGGATTCTCATATGGCTCGGGCTTTCAATGATACAAATATCCAGCACATGATATACAGATAGCTCACCCTCTGAATAAGAAGGCTTGGGATTTTTTTTTTTAAATACTTTGCTTCTATTTTGAAAGAAATATGCTACTTACCAGTATGCATCTGTTCTTGGCATGTAGGGCTGCTGACATTCATATCTGTGCATAGATCGCCGCCTAGTGTTGGGTCCGGATGATTGCACATTGTTGTCCTGGAAGAGTCTTCGAAGTATCACGAGATAGGTGGCTCCTCCCCCGGACTACAGTGCGCATGGGCATCCTCTCCATCCTCAGATTGTTTTTCACCATTGTGGCAGGGATGGAGTATGATACAGTAAGTGATGGCCATGCTAAGAATAATTCGGAGTGCTACAGCTGCGACAGGCACCGGAGAGGAGGGAGGGCGATATGAATGTCAGCAGCCCTACATGCCAAGAACAGATGCATACTGGTAAGTAGCATATTCCGTTCGAGGCATGTGGACTGCTGAATTCATATCTGTGCATAGAATGTATAGCAGTCTCCCCCCTTAGCAGTGGTTGCCCGTGCCAGCTGCAGCAGCCTGAAAAAGAGTCCTGAGTACAGCCTGTCCTACAGCTGCTTGCTGTTTAGAGTGTACATCTACGCAGTAGTGTTTGGTAAATGAATGTATGGTAGTCCATGTGGCAGCTCTACATATGTCTTCTAGAGGAATGTTTCCCAGGAAAGCCATGGATGCCCCTAACTTGCGTGTGGAATGCGCTCTTGGGGTAACTGTTAACGTGCGTTTAGCTTTTTGATAACAAATTTGTATGCACTTAACAATCCATATGGCTATACCTGATTTTGAAATGGGGTTGCCTTTATGCTGTGGTGAAAAGGCAACAAACAGTTGTTTAGTTTTCCTGAAAGGTTTTGTCCTGTCTATATAGTACAGGAGAGCTCTTTTAACGTCCAGTGTATGTAGAGCTCTTTCTGCCACTGAATCTGGATTTGGGAAGAACACTGGCAGTTCGATAGTTTGATTATGTGAAACTGGGATACCTCCTTTGGCATAAATTTAGGGTTTGTACGTAGTACTACTCTATTTGCATGAATTTGTATGAATGGCTCCTGAATAGTTAGGGCTTGTAGCTCACTAACCCTTCTAAGTGATGTAATCGCCACTAGGAAAGCCACTTTCCACGTTAGGAACTGTATCTCGCAAGAGTATAGAGGTTCAATGGGTGGTCCCATCAGTCTGGTTAGAACCACGTTCAGGTTCCAGACAGGTGACGGTGGGTGTCTGGGAGGAATCACTCGTTTGAGTCCCTCCATAAAAGCTTTAATAGCAGGAACTCGAAAGAGTGAAAGGTGTTATCTGTTCTGAAGATAAGCCGCCACCGCAGCCAAGTGTATACGTATGGAGCTATACGCTAGATTGCATCTATGTAAACGTAACAGGTAACATATGATGTTTTGAGTAGATGCATCGAACGGATTTATGTCATTATTGGTACAATAGATGACAAAACGTTTCCACTTCGCCGCATAGCAAGCTCTGGTTGTAGGTCTTCTTGCCTCCTTGATAATGTTCATACAGTCAGGAGGCAAGTTCAGGTAACCAAACTATGACTTCAGGAGCCAGATCGCAAGGTTCAACTGTTGCGGATCTGGGTGCTGAATGTCTCCATGGCTCTGCGTTAAAAGCCTGGGTGTTAAGCGCAGCCTTTGATGAGGCACCACGGAAAGTTCTAGGAACGTGGTGTACCACGGTTGCCTCGCCCACGTTGGAGCAACTAGGATGAGTGTCATGGAGTGTTGTCGCAGTTTGCGTGCCACTAGTGGTATGAGCGGGGCTGGGGGAAAAGCGTACGCAGACCTGCCTGACCAGTTCATCCATATCGCATTGCCCTGAGACTGTGGATGTGGAAACCTGGCGGCGAAGCTTTGGCATTTTGCGTTTTCCCTTGTGGCGAACAGGTCTATCTCTGGGTGACCCCACTGCTGGAAGTACGGTTGTAGCACTGAGGGCTGTATCTCCCACTCGTGCATTTGGTGGCTGTGTCTGCTGAGCAGATCCGCCATCTGGTTGTCCCTGCCCGGAAGGTGTTCCGCCATGAGGAAGATGTTCCTCTGAATGGCCCACTTCCACATGCTTTGCGCTAGATGTGACAACTGTGGAGAGTGTGTCCCTCACTGCTTCTGTATGTAGTACATGGCATTTATGTTGTCCGGCCGGATCAACACTACTTTGTTGCACAAATGTACCTTGAACGCCTTCATCGCCATAAAGATTGCCATCACTTCCAGCAGGTTGATGTGCATCTTTCTTTGCTGCGTCGTCCATAGTCCCTGCACTGTGTAATGCAGGACATGCGCTCCCCAGCCCAGGAGAGATGCGTCCGTTGTCAGCACGATTTGTGGTACAGGCTCTTGGAACGGTCGTCCCTTGCAAAGGTTTTGTGGGTTCCACCAATGCAGAGAGTGGTATGCACGACCGGTCACCAACACTAGGTCTCTTAACTGTCCTTGAGCCCGGTTCCACTGCCGTGCTAAGCATTCTTCAAGCGGACGCATGTGTAGCCTCGCGTGAGGGACTATGAAGATGCAGGAGGCCATCATGCCTATCAACTGCATAAACACCCGTGCTGGGAGCGAGTATTGGGGTCTGAATTTCTGAATCAGCAACTCAATACTGCTGATTCTTGCTGTGTTTTTGCTACCAGAGTGTCTATCGTCGCTCCTAGGTACTGTTGTACGTGAGCGGCTTGGAGATGAGACTTTGCATAGTTTAATGAGAATCCGAGGCTGTGCAGGAGGTGAATAGTGCGCGACATGTGGCCGGCACATTGCTGGACCGACTTTGTCTGGATGAGCCAGTCGTGGACATGGTTTATCCTTAGGTGCGCCGCTACTGTCACTAGGCACTTGGTAAACACCCTGGGGGCTGTTGTCACCCCGCAAGGCAGTACTTTGAACTGGTAGTGCCGATTTTGTATGGTAAACCGGAGATACTTCCTGTGTGCAGGATATATTGATCCTTTAGATCTAGAGTTGCGAGGAAACCTCCCTGACTGAGCAATGGTAGAACCTGCTGTAAAGTGAGCATGTGAAAGTGTTCTGACAAGATGTATTGGTTTAGGGGCCTGAGGTCCAGTATAGGCCCGAGAGACCCGTCCTTTTTGGGAACTAAGAAGTACAGCGAGGAGGGGAGGAGCCAAGCTCGCGACCGCGATGGCCGCGTTGTAGCTCGACTCCGTCGACCTTCTCGCCTGTTTTATTAATCCTGTGCTCTATCCTGCCCCGAGAAGATGTATTCGAGGAAATATGGAAACATGACAGATTGCTGATACTTACCATCTGCTCCGGATGCTCCTGGGTGCTGCGGATCCTGAGCTGTGCCCTTGTTTGCTTCGGAGCCTGCGAGGCGGGCGGGCCTGGACTTGCCTGCAGCTCTCGACTGGAACGAAGTCCCTGCGCCGGCCCCTGGTGGAGGAGAGGGGTCGACCGAAGAGGCCACTGTGCGGTTGGACCGGTGGCGACTGACCGGACCCAACTGGTGGTCCGGGGACCTGGTGGGACCTGGTGGCGGGGTGCCGCATCCCACGGACGGGGGTTGACCGCATGGGAGACGCGTCTCCCCCTTTGTCTCCCAACCGGCCGTTTTGTAATCCTCCGCCCGGACTCGGCGGGCGGCGCCCATGGGCCAGAGGCGCCAACTACCTCCAATGTTTTGGTGGTCCGCTTCCCTGCACCACTGGTGCGGTTGACTGTCCCCGGCTGGCTCTCGCTGGACCCCGCTGGCCACCGGATCGGGGCTGGAGTGCACAGTGGCCCCGCCGTGCTGACAAGATGGTGGCCCGCGCCCTGTATCTCAGACCCGTCATCGACGGGAACACTGGCCGGTCGCACGGCACGTTTGCTGAATACTGTAGGGGTGATCCTACGATTGGCGACGTCCTCGCTGCCTTGAGTTCCTGGCGTGAGGCCATGATGTTGACTGCCGCTGGACCGGATGATGATTTTCTTGACGGGCCCGCTGAGCCGCCCCCCATGGGTACGGACCAACCGCTGAACTGTGCTGCACGGACCTTCCCCGAGGTTGATGAGATTACGGCCATCGCTTGTCTAGAGGTCTGGATGCCCGTTGCTCTGTTTTGTCGGGAGCGTTTCCAAGGAGTGGAAATGTGGAAATGACGGAGGGACTCCGGCCGGGGTCCGTCCGGGCCTGCCTTGCCGTGACTTCCGGCGATTGTTCGCCGCGCCCTGCTGAGCCGGGATCCGATGTCTGTCCTAGCAGAGCGAGTGCCCCTTCTTGGTCAGCGGGGCGCTGTTCGTGTTGCCTGCTGTTGCTGCTGCTTTTTCTTGCTGGTCCGATCCGAGGCCATCATGACTGGTGCCGTGTTTCGTGGCCTGGAGTTCTTGCGCTTCACTCCTGGCCCGTTTGCTTCTGGTTCAATGTGCACTCCGTGCCTATGGCCCTGGACAGACAGGGACAGGGTTGAGATAACTTGCAGCGGCGGACTACTACTTCGTGCATGGATAAATGGCGTACTTTCGATTGCACAAGTATGATCGCTTCCTCATCATGTTCCTGTATTTGATTTTGTAATGACTTCCTCTTCTCGTAGGTTCCAATTGTGCACAGGTGGAGGGTGGGAGCAGATCGTTTTGATTGCATGTCTCCTCTCCCGACAGTTCTGGGTGGGGGGTTTGGGGTGGGTTTTTTGTTTCGTCTTGGTTCTATGGGCCTTATTTTTCTCCTTTCTCTCTTGACTCTTCTTACTCTTTCCTTTTTCCTTTGGGTCAGGTTGGCGGTTAGGTGTAGCGCTGCTTATTGTTTCTGCTGTTGGTTTCTCCACTACCGTTAGTCAATATGTTCCACGATCGTGGGGCGGGTACTGACCAGTATGTATTGTACTGTTTGTTCTTATCCTCAAGTTCTTCTGATGATCCTCTAATTATTGCCTAGTTTGTTGCTGATTCGCTGGGATCATTGCCCGCCATGTGTTCTCGATGAAGTGACTGCGTCTGATCCTTCTTACCTATAACTTTAAAATTAACCTCACTTATCCTGTACTCAGTGGTCCCCCCTTTTTCTCCAGTATGTGATGCATCGGATAATTGCTGTTCCTCGTCTCAGGGACTGCTGAGCTGTTTTGATTTGGTCTAGTGTGCTACCACTTGATTTCGCGGCCGGCCTGCATGGTTGTGGGCCCGTACCTGTAAGCTTTTGTTGCACAATAAAGGTTTCCCAAAAAAAAAAAAAAAAAAAAAAAAAAGAAGAAGTACAGCGAGTATACTCCTGTACCTTGTTCCTGTATAGGGACGAGTTGTATGGCCCCTTTTTGCAGCATACTGATGACTTCTTGCTGCAATAAGTCTATGTGCTCTGCTGACATAGGACGGTGTCTTGGGGGTATGTTGGGTGGAGTGGAGGTTAGCTCTAGACAATTGCCGTACTGAATACGTTGTCTCACCCACCTGTCTGTGGTAATGCTCTCCCAGACTGGCAGGAACTGTTGTAATCGCCCCCCGACCGGTGTTACATGGTCCGGGGGCAGTGACAAGGCGTCACTGTTTAGTATTGGCGGAGGATCTGGTGTTGTTATTCCCCCGTCCTCTGCCTTTGCTGCTGTTGCCACGGTATCCACCTCTGTTATTTTTATTGTAGGTGGTTTGCGTGCTCCCTTTATTGTATGGAATTTGTTGTGATGCCTGGCCTCGTGTTGCTCCTGTGTTACTGGAGTGACGAAAGGAACCTCCTCTAAATTGTTGGGACTGCAAGGCACCCATGGACTTGGCTGTCTCAGTGTCTTTTTTAATCGTTTCTAAGATTGTGTCCACATCAGGACCAAAAAGATAATCTGGGTTCACAGGCCGATTTAGTAATGTGGTCTGAATCTCAGGTTTGAATCCAGAGATTCGCAACCAAGCATGCCTCCTGTGCATGACGCTTGTGTTGATGTCCCTGGCTGCAGTGTCTGCTGCATCTAGCGCACACTTAATGGATGCGTTGGATATGAGTTTACCCTCCTGGATTAGCATCTCTGCTCCCTCCTTGTAGGCCTCAGGCAAATGTTGTAGCAGTTGCTCTAGTGTGTCATAATGTGCCCTATCGTATCTGGCTAATAGGGCCTGTGTATTAGAAATCCTCCAGATATTAGCTGCTTGAGCAGCTACTCTTTTCCCAGAAGCTTCAAGTACTTTAGATTCTTTGTCTGGAGGAGGAGCATCACCCCTAGTTTGTGAGTTAGCGCGCTTACGAGCATTTGACACCACCAGAGAGTCTAACGGCAGCTGTCCCTTAATATATGTAGGGTCCACAGGTGCCGGTCTGTATTTCCTCTCAATCCTGGGGTTAATAACCCTTGCCCTAGTGGTTTCCTTAAAAATGTCCCCTGCGTGTTTAAGGACACCCTTTAGCATTGGCAAAGTTTTAACAGATTTCTCTGAAGTGGAGAAAGTGTCAAACAGGAAGTCCTCTTCAACTGGGTCAGCATGCATGTCCACATCATGATTTAGTGCTGCCCTTTCAATTAAAGCGTTGAACGCAGCTGTATCTTCCGTTGGTGAAGTTTTCACATAATAAGAGGGAGTATCAGGAATAGTCTGTGATTCCCCCTGGTCAGCAGGGTCTGTCCAGGCTTGAGTTTGGTCATCCTGATCATTGTCCACAGGGTAACTATATTGTTCCTCATCATCATACCCCATATCCTCAGCAGTGGATGTGGGTGATTATGCCGAAGTGTCCTGGCCATAGTACCTCACAGTCTCAAAAAGGACAGGTGATGTTGCAGAATCCTTTTTCTTTTTGAGTGGAATTTTGTATGATTCCAAAGAATTTTCTGATCTGATTTTTCTCTGATAAATAGTAAGTTTACCAGATTTTGAGTCAATATGCAACTTGGACTGGTCATCATATGAGGGCTCCTGGTACATAACGTCCTCTTCAAGAGGACGACTCCTTTTTCCCAATGACACCGGTTTGGGGGCTTCGACCCCACGTCTCGGATCGAGCACCTTGGGGCGTGCAGTAGGTGGTAGTCCGAATTTTATCGGTGGCATAGTGTCTTTAGACAGACCAACCTTCTTCGGCGCCGGCGTCGATGTAGGCCCGACCAACTTTGCCTTTCCGCCCATAACTTCTTGGGCATGCGCTGACTTCGGTGCTTGTGGCGTCGGAGGCGCACTCTTCTGCCTCGACTCAACGGCCTTCGAGGCGCTCTTGGCTTTTGACTCAAGGCCTTTGACAAGCTGTGGTCTGTCGACCTGACGCTTTGGATCGAGACCTTTGCAAGACTCGAGTCCCTTGTTTGGGTTGCTGTCCATCGAAGTCGACGTCTTCGGTTCGACGTGTTTGGCTTTAATGGCGGACTTTAGCACCCCAATCTTCGGTTCGACACTCTTTACTTTCGACCCCGCAGGGTCATCGACACCTGATGTCTTCTACGACTCCGATGGGTTCGAGGTCTTCGACCCGAAGACTGTTTTCTACACTTTCGGTTTCGTTATTGACTCGATGGCTTTCGGTTTCGGTTTGAGTAGTGGAACCGATGGCTCATGTGATGTTTTCTTAGCCGGGGCCTTGACGCTGGGCTATAGAATGTTGTTGATGATCTCGGCTAAGGCCTTCTGGCGATGCCTCGACCGGAGCCTTCGAAAGTGTTTGAGTGTGTTAATCGGGCCTGTTTCATCTCTCGAGTCGTCATCAACTGCTCCGATGGGGGATACGTCGTCCCTTACCTCGACGACGTTTTAATATTCGACGTTGTCTTAGTCTTCCTCATAATAGTTGGAGCCATGCTCCGAACCGGGATCTGACAGCTGTTCTGGATCCTCTGTGTCGACGACCTCATCGTCTTCTTCATCGAAGATGTTCACCGGGTAGGGCGCTGGCTTCGACATCATTTGCCTCGCTGCGCGTCGGAGTCTAAGCGTCTTCTTCGACCTGCATTGAGCACAAGCTAGACAGTTGTTCTCGTCGTGCTCCGGTGATAAGCACTTGTTGCACACCGGGTGTACATCGATGTGCGGGTACTTGGAGTTACAAAGGGGGCATTGTTTGAACGGGCTCCGTTCCATCGACGATCAGGCCTCCGGTGTTGAAAAGGCCAAGCGACTCTTCGACGTCCTGCTCAAGAAAACTGGAACAAGAACTCGGCACCGATCGAAACAATACAGACGACCCCTAAGGCCTTTTGGCCTTTAGAAAGTTTCCGAACTTGAGTAAAGAAAAGTACATCCGAACCCAATGGCGGAAAAAAACAATCTGAGGATGGAGAGGATGCCCATGCGCACTGTAGTCGGGGGAAGGAGCCACCTATCTCGTGATACTTCGAAGACTCTTCCAGGACAACAATGTGCAATCATCCGGACCCAAGACTAGGCGGCGATCTATGCACAGATATGAATTCAGCAGCCCACATGCCTCGAACATAAAATAAAGGAGTGATATATGGGTTTCGAATGCCAGTTATTAGGGCCCCTAACCAGCACTGTTATACAGAAGGACAAAGTGTAACCATCAATGAGAAGTGGTTCAAAAGTCTCTGAATCTAAATTATATAACTGCTTATAAAAGTAACTGCTGTAGTTCTTATAATCACATTGTTTAGGAGTAGATGCCAGATGTATTTGTCGTAACATTTTGAGCATGGAACCTGTACACTCTCAGTAACTTGTTTTGTTACCTATTCACCCAAGAAATACAGAGATTCATGATTCAGGTTGATACCACGGAAAAGCTCTAATCTGCCAATCTCCTCTGATGTTGCTTTCAAGAGTTTAAGAACCGGGGTGCACAGGGAGAACATGGCGGCCGTGAGGGAAGCAGTCACTTGCTGAGTCTGTAATCTCTCCTGCTCTACATGGCGTTCTCTCGCTAAATACCTACAGAATTCATCCATGAGGTCGGGGTGAGCTGTTCTTTAATGCCCTAAATTGCTAAAAAAAACCTTACCCAGTTGGAGACGGTCGGAAAGCCAGGGGATGTGTCTGGCGGCCTTGGTGGACCTCCCGCGCTGCTTGGTAGCCACTTCAGAGCTGAGGAAGGGGTGGAGACTGGTGGCGCGCTGGCTGCTCTGGGGGAGTCGTCCCTGAAGCGTGTCCGGGAGCAGAACGAGCAGAGTCAGCACAGAAAGTTTGGCGGGTGCCGCGGCGTTCATGTTCGAGACTGCAGCAGAGGCTTCTGTGAGGCTGGACAGCGAGGTCTCTGCGGAGGCAGCGACGAATGGCAGCATACTTCTGCCTGAAGGTTTGGCTGAAGGTCTTGTAATAAATAAAATGAGTAAACCAGCTATAGTATTGGGGGGGGGGGGGGGGGGGGTTAGGAGCTTAAGGACGAAGAAGGCAAACACCAGGCTGCACTCTATTGTCTGAGGCAAAGGGGGGGTTTCTGCCCCAAACAACCCAGTACCCAGCAGCACCAACTCGCGGGGGGCTGATTTGGGCAAGTTGGGTAAAAAAAAGCAAGACAGCCAAAACCCTTAAAGCAAAGTTTGAAAAAAAGAGTAAGAAATGCGAGGCACAGGAAAAGCAGGAGCCTAGAGCAAGCTGTATACCTAAAGACTCTACAAAAATATTCTCGCAAAGTGAGGAGTTACCCCGTGGGAAGTCGGTAGAAGATACTGAGGAAAGCTCTTCTCCCTATTGGGTGAATAAAGGGAAAGGTGCAAAGGGCACAAAAAGTACGAAAAAGAGAGGCTCCTTTGTTGACCCCAAAGTAAGAGTAACCCCACAGCTAAGTTCATGCATTAGAGTTCTCCCTCAAGTTTTGGACGTTGTAAGGCAAGGGGAAGCTCTCAGGGAAAGTGGTGGTCAGCCTAGTACAGTAAAGTTGTCCCATTGTCCCGTAAGTATGGCATCCTCACCCTTGCTTAATGACAGCTCAGCCACCTTGCCCGCTTCTGCCTCGAATTTTTTGAAGCTCACAAATTTACCAGCGGTACTCGTTGAGCCTTTGAATGTGCCTTTGGATTGTAGCAGTCCCAGTTACAGGGCTCTGGTCCTCTAAAAGGAATAGAGGTTACAGAAGAAGTAGTAGTAGGTAAGGAGCTGGTTGTTACAGATGGATAAGGTGTGAGTGCAGATGCAGCTAACCTGGATGAAGCGGTGGAGGCTCATAAGGGGATGACAATGAGATAGGGGGAGAGACCCCAGGAGAACTAGGGGGGAAGCCCCATGTAGGGAGCTCTCTAGAGCTACTATTTTCACTATGGCATCTGACATTAAAAAACGATTTGCAGTTTCAGAGTCTAATCAGGCAGAAATCAGACTTTTTTTGCGAGTCCTTGGAAAAAAAGATGGACGCATTAGACTCCAGGACAACGGTTTTGGAGAGCTCGGTGGAAGAACTCAAAACAGACTTGTGGGCAGCCAAAGCAGATATCTCCTCACTCAGGAAGGAAGAAGCTGCACTCAGAGACCGAGTGGAGTCGTTCGAAAATCACTCCAGGCGTAATAATCTGCGTCTGTTGAATGTGCCGGAAGGTAAGGGGGGGGCCTAAAATCTTTTATTGTAAATCTCATTAAAGAAGCTGTGCAGATTGAGGCATCCGAAGAAGAGCTAAGGTAAGATATACAGAGGATTCATAGAGACCCCTTTAGGAGGCACCCCGGTCGGACCAAACCTAGGAAAATTGTAATCAATTGTCTTACTTTTGAATTGAAAGAAGGAATACTAGCTGCCGCTCTCTAATTAAAATCGTTGAAATAGAGAGATTTTACTTTTGAGATCAGGTCGGACCTCTCACGTACCACCCTGGACAGTCAATGGAAGTTGGAAAACTGAATGGAAGCCTTTAAGAAATTGGGGGCAGTTGTTCAACTTAAGTTCCCAGCACAACTGAGAATTATGCATAATAACAAGATGCACAATGTCTGAACAGTGCAGGAGGCAGATCTCCTAGAGAATCTAAGATAACTCAAGCGGTGTTGGGATATAGTGTGTGGTATCGTAAATACATCTGTTAGGAGTTTTGAAGGGGGAAACTATTGGTATTTAAGTAAATCAGTTATCTCACCATTTCGTATATCGTAAATCACTTAGTCACACTAGTTGTATTAGTAATGATGTTAAGAAAGTAAATCAGGCATTTCACCATCTCCTAAATTGTAAATCACTTAGTTGTATTAGTTACATTAGTAATGGATGAATCAACCCTAGTTTTTTTATTTAACGAAAATAGCTTGTCTACTTAGCGTAGCATTAGCGCTTGATTAAAATGAGGTAGAGCAGGGCTTACCGGCAGGCAGAATCTGGACTAGTCAAGGTAAATGGAGGAAGGGTTCTCCGGGGGGAGGTGTGGGGTTAGCACGGGTGGGCGAGCAGATGGGTAAAAAAGGAAAAAAAATTCTCATTCATCCTTGAACCTCAATAAGGTATGTTTTTTGCTGTTATGGGTTCGATATAGATAGCTTGCAGGTTAGGGTGGAAGTAAACGGTGGCTCCTCTAATCCTCCATGAGAACGTTGCAATGTTTATCATGGAATGTGAATGGCCTCTGTGTTAAGAGTAGGAGAGAACAAATCTTCCAGTATTTGAAGGATTCACCCGTGCACATAATCATCCTGCAAGAAACCCATCTTCTTAAAAAAGAAATTATGGAAATATGTGGGAAGTTTAGGTGGGTGGAACATTGTCTCTGTTCTGGTCAATCGTCAAACGTCAGAGGTTGCTATTTTGATTAAAAAACAAGCAGATGTTAGTCTTTTGAATACTGTGACAGATGTTAGTGGAAGATGTGTCATAGCCAAAACCTCTGTAGAAAGTATGCCTATCACAATAGTTGGGTATTATGGCCCTAATCGAGATGACCCCACCACTTTGAAAATTATTTTTTCAGATTTTTTGGGGTTTCCCCGATACGATAATCTTAGCAGGGTACTTTAATATAACAATGAATCCCATATTGGATAAATCCCCAAGCAGTAGGGCCAATGCCCCGTCTAAATCTAGAGCTTTTCTAAAAACTATGAGGCAGAATGTGCTGGTCGATATCTGGAGGGAAAGTCAGGCACCCAAATGGGGGTGTCTTTTTACAATAAAAAATGTAGACACAAATCCAGGATCGACTATTTTAATAAGTAATGACTTAAGGGGCAATATCAAAGATATAGGCTATCTGACCCCACACCTATCAGATCATGCAACTATTTGGATGGATCTGGTTCTAGAAGGGAAGGTTCAGCAAAGGGTCTGGTCATTTGATCATACACTCCTCTTGGACGAGGCCGAAATTGGCCACATGTCTTAGGAGATAAAACCCTTCTTAAACATTAACATTGGTTCAGCCGACTCTATAGGGGTTGGGACACTTAAATCTTTTCTAAGGGGTCTAGTTACTGATAGGAAGTCCTATAAAAACAGACAGTATAGGGAAGAAATGTCATCCACTGAAAGACAAATGAAGGAGGTAGAAAAAGATATCATTAAAGAAATTGATCAAGACCAAATTCAATTAACAACTAATCTGGAATCCCTGAAGGCTCGCTTAGATAGCACTGTTCAAGCTAGAATAATTAAGAGTTGGGAGATGAGCAAACTGGCCCACTTTGAGTACAGCGAGGGGGAGTCAGACTGTTAGCCTGGAAGGCCAAATCTGACAGAATGCGTAATCTGATAAAACAAATAGATGACACATATATTAATAAGCCATTAAGCAATGAAGAAGAGATGGGAAACGCTTTTCATACCTACTTTTAGGAACTATATGACCAGGACAACAGTGTGGATATTATTTCAGCAAAAGATTATCTAAATTCAGTCCACCTATCTGCACTAGAATCCAGTAAACGAGAAAATCTAGAGATGGAAATTTCACAACAAGAAGTCAGGAAGGCTTTCCTTGCTTGTAAATCTTGTAAAGCTGCAGGGCCGGATGGCCTCCCAGCCGAAGTGTACAAATCACTGGATGAAGTGATAATCCCATTTATGGCCATAGTTTTTAATAAAATTCTGGTAGAAGGGGCCAAACCACCGTCTTCGTGGGGAGAAGCAAATATCACCCTGATTTTAAAACCAGGTAAACCATCTACGAAGTGTGGGTCATATAGACCTATTTCACTTCTAAATTCTGATTACAAGGTTTTACCAGGATCCAGGCCGACAGATTGGGTGCAGTTGCAGGAGATCTATTGCATACCAACCAGAAGGGTTTTTTAAAAGGCAGAAATCTCTGATTTTACGCAAGATGTGATAGGGGCCATCGATTTTGCCTCTAATTTTACTCTCCCTCTGGCAGCTATGACGTTAAGATGCAACAAAAGCCTTTGATAGGGTTAACTAACTACCTTGCTGCTGTACTTGGAAAAACTAAACTTTGGCCCTAAATTCCGCCAAACTATAAACCTTATTTACAGTGACCCGTCAGCAAGGCTGTGATCAATGGTAAACTGACTAAATCCTTCAATATTAAGAGAGGAATCAGACAGGGCTGCCCCCTCTCTCCCCTCCTCTTCAACTTGTTCATAGAGCCAATTGCTCAGCGTCTTAGGGAAGAGGCAGGCATTTTATCTTTTAAGAGCGGTACAAGGGAAAGGAAGGTAGCCCTATATGATGAAGACATTCTCATCCTTTCGTCAGATTTAGAGTCATCATTCCCTCTAGTCATCGGTCTAGCTGAGGAGTTTGGTCGAGTTTCCGGTTATGAAATTAACGCAGATAAGACCGAGATCATGACCTGGAATCTGCCAAAGGGCCAATACAACACTAAGGATGAGATGATGTACCTGGGAGTTAAAATTGTACATAATAAAGATAACATAGCTAAGGTAAACCTAACAAACATCCTTAGAGAGCCAAAAATGTATGAGATCCTTGGCCCACCTTCCCTTAACAATCCTAGGCAGAGTAAATTTGACTAAAATGACAATTTTACCCAAAGTAACATTTCTTTTTAACAATATACCGTTATATTTTGACAAGCAATCTATCGATAGATTCCAGCAAGCAATTAATTCATTTGTGTGGGCATATAAAGCAACCAGGATCTCCTGGAAAAAACTAAGACGCAGAAGAGAAAAGGGAGGTCTAGCTCTCCCAGATGTTCAGTATTATGCATGGGCATTTCAATTAACCCACTTGAGGATGTTGTTTAAATCTCCAGACCATTCAGACAGAGGGAAGATGTATAAAGCTATGTTCGATCAGGCAGGGCTTTCACATGAAGGCTTTCTTTTTAAATTTGGGGACAAAAGATTCTTCAAGAAAGTGAGGTTGAAGGTTTTATAGGGTGCTGCTCAAATATGGGCTAGAGTTACAGCATTAATAGGTATGGAATACTATTCAAGATTAGCTCCAATATGGGATAGGCCGGGGGCACCAAGTTGCCTAAAAGATATGTTGGCTATACCTTTAAAAACAGCAAGGTTACTTACATGGGGAGATCTAACTGAAGACTGTTCCCTCCTTTCTTGGGGTATGCTCAATGAGAAATTGGAAGGAGGCATGTCTAGATTTAAATATTTGCAGTTAAAGAGCTGGCCTCAGAACCAAAAAACTCTGATTGGGTGGGGATATCCTCTAGAAGATCATCTTGTGAAAGTCAGCAGGGAAGAAGGAGGTATCTTCTTTCTATTGGGCAATCGAGGAGGCCATTGATGGGGATTTTAAACTAGCAGGAGACCTATGGGAAGAATATATTCCATAGGCGGATTGGGCCTAATTGTGGCAGACTTCCTGTAGTGCTTTGTTCTCAACAGTAAAGCCAGCATGGTTGAGAAGAAATCATTATTTTACCACTCCGAGAGCCTACTTATCCCCGGCAAGACTTTCTAAGATGTCCAAGGATCCACCGGCTAAATGTAAATAATGCAACCTCGAAAGAGCCCTGCCATTTCAGAATATTGGGAAAAAGTGGGGTCCGCTATAGAATCTATTTTAGGATACCCTTTATCTATTACACTTAGTTTAATAATAATTTGGCATTCAAGACGGAATTACCGGCACCGATATGGGCTTCCTGTTTTTTGCTATATTACTGACCAGACGAGAAATATGTAAGATGGGCTGAAGCTTCCCCCCCCCCCCCCTATATATTCGGATTAGATTTCCTCTTTGTATAAAACATCAAGTATCGATCTGTCTAGACTAAAAAAAATAGCAAGAAGAGAGCCATCTGGGACCCCCTGGTAAATTGGACTTCAGTTTAGAAACCACAATGATTAGTACTCTACACCATGTTTTTTGTTTACCAAATCTTTTGTCCTATGATTAAGCCTCATGGGATGCTCTCAGTTTGTGCTTGACTCTGCCGATATCACGGGGGCCTCAGATAACGGTGATTTAAGGTGGAATGCCAGCTACAATACTTGTCCCTTAAGAGCAGGGGAGAGCACGACCAACCTCTCCTTAATAACGAGGGGTCAGCAAAACCGGTGGATAGTCGGGGAGCCACTGGTAGGCGGGCGAACAACGTTGGGGCAGTACCCCACTAAAAAAAACCTACCTCTCCAAAGTGAGAAACAATGGCAAACTGCAGATCACCAGTAAGCTGGGATCAGAGGCGAATGAGGAGGAAAAAAAAACAAGCATTTACAATGAAATGGTGTCGGCATTATTAAAGGTAGAGCTATTGGCATTGCTCATTTTTTTATTTATTTTAATAATAAATAAATGGCATTGTCATTTACAATGCCAATAGCTTAATCGCTCGCAAATGCATGACCTATTGCATTTACGCCCACACAGAGCCACACACAAAGCCACCCACACACAGAGCCACTCTCACACAGTCATTCATATAGAGCCACCTACACAGAGCCACTCTCACACAGACAGAGCCACCTACACAGAGCCACTCTCACACAGACAGAGCCACCCACACATAGAGCCACCGACAAAAAAAGCTATCCACACAGAGCTACACACACACACAGGCAGAGCGCCACACACACACACACAGGCAGAGCGCCACACACACACACACAGGCAGAGCGCCACACACACACACACAGGCAGAGCGCCACACACACACACACAGGCAGAGCGCCACACACACACACACAGGCAGAGCGCCACACACACACACAGGCAGAGCCACACACACACACAGGCAGAGCCACACACACACACACAGGCAGAGCGCCACACACACACAGGCAGAGCGCCACACACACACAGGCAGAGCCACACACACACACACAGGCAGAGCCACACACACACACACACAGGCAGAGCCACACACACACACACAGGCAGAGCCACACACACACACACACACAGGCAGAGCCACACACACACACACACAGGCAGAGCCACACACACACACACACAGGCAGAGCCACACACACACACACAGGCAGAGCGCCACACACACACACACACACAGGCAGAGCCACACACACACACAGAGCGCCACACACACACACAGAGCGCCACACACACACACAGAGCGCCACACACACACACAGAGCGCCACACACACACACAGAGCGCCACACACAGACAGAGCGCCACACACAGACAGAGCGCCACACACAGACAGAGCGCCACACACAGACAGAGCGCCACACACAGACAGAGCGCCACACACAGACAGAGCGCCACACACAGACAGAGCGCCACACACAGACAGAGCGCCACACACAGACAGAGCGCCACACACAGACAGAGCGCCACACACAGACAGAGCGCCACACACAGACAGAGCGCACCGGAACAGGGGGCAGGAATGCAAGCACACTGGAACAAAGCATCTGACTGGATGAGGAGATGTGATTTCTAATTGTTGAACCCCGTTGTCCACATACACTAACTGACAATATGGTACATATGTAGCTCAAATGAAGCCTGACAGACGACACAGTTGGGGTACTGAGCCATCCACAAATATAACCTCGTTTGAATGTATGGTTGCATCCTTCATACACCGTATGTATTGAGTCTTAAATGAATATATCACAGTTGCTTATTGGCAATATTAAGACCCAGAATGCGTTCGGTGCTGGTGTGTCGTGGGTTGGCTCTCGCCCCCCTCTGAAGGAGCCGCCTGGGAGTCGAAGCCCCTCTTCTGGGCGCTGTGCCTTTGTTTGTTGCTGGGCGATCAGCAGCAAAACAGTGAGCAATCCGGAGCCAAGTGCCCGATCACAGCCCTTCCACCGCCAATTCACAATTCTATTTCTTAATTGGTTTTATGGTTGCAACCAACGTCTGGTGACTTGAGGTAAATTGTCACTCTTCTTCTATTTTAGAATGGCAATGGATTTAATTAACTGCGCAAATAAAGATTGGATTTGTGTACTAAAACCAGTGACACAGCACGGTGCACTAGGTACTTCCTGTACCCACACTAGTAGTTGTATCGTTAGGGAAGCATCTATGCTATTCTTCGCACTAAAGGCCTTTCAATGGTTCACTATGGAAAAGTATTCACAGCAAATCACGTTTTATCAACACGTTATAGTAGCTAAATCTGTTCAATACACACCCATTGAAGTAAAAAAAACTAAGGTGTGTGTGTGTATGAATAAACTGCCCATGGCCTTGATAAGGCCACCCAACTCTATTGTAATCAGGACAAAATGTTTTCCAGCTTTCAATTATTTCTCGACTTTGGGAAAAGAAAAAACCCCACAAAGAACTGAATGCCACCTTGACAAAGTTTTAAATTAAACATATAAAAAAACGTGAATCTGAAGAGTTGTGTGCAGCTCTGCTGTTCAATATGAATGTAGGGATCATCCAGAGTAGGGTCTTGGTTATGCACCAAAACCAGTAACGATCCTTAGCACCTGTCTACAGCAAATGACTTTTAATCACTAACCTGAGGAATGGATATGCATGGTTTGTGTGCTACTGCTGCTCGCTTCTATTTGATATTTCTAAACACACTGTCCAAGTCACACTCGGTTTTTCATTAGCCCTATCTTCAACGAGTTAAACAAGCATTTGCAATGCAATAGGTCTCGCATTAGGAAAGTTTGAGCTATTGGTTTTGTAAATGACAATTTTTTTTATTTATGTGTTGGTTTTGAAAATAGCTAAATTAATAGCTTTGTCATTTAAATGGCAATAGTTATAACTTTTGCAAATGTGACACCTATAACCTGGGGTTGCGCCGAGTGATGCTGTGGTGGTGCTGTGGTGGTGCTGAGTGGTGCGTTGCTTCTACGAGACCTAAAAAGGAGGCAAGGGCAAGACAGCAGGTATACGAAGGTCTAGTGACTCCTTGGTAGTCAGGAGGCGCATAGGGGTAATAGTACTGTCGTCAGGCCTTGAGTTGTACTCGAGAGAGCAAACTATGGCCCAGGCAGTATTACCACTGTTACGTTCGGTCCATTTGGAAAAGAATGCAGGCTGCGCAGTTTCCAAGTGCTTAAACTACCGGTATTTGGGGGGGGGGGGGGGGGGGGGTGGATGAGGCGCTATACAGGGGGCAAAGACTGCACGTTATGCAGAGGGCCGTGGGGGCGGGTGATATGAAGGACACACTGGGAGGCTGATGCAGTCCTGTGGGTGGGGGACGTTTTATGTATTGTTATACGGCTTGGACTTTACCCGAAGGTGTCAAAGGCTTCACAATAGGAACAGACAATTGTGAGCAGCAAAAAAAAAAAAAGTAGCAAACGGTGCATTACAGGAGGAGAAAGGACATGTGTGCAGGTTACAACAGCAAACAAAGTACCAGTAGAGGCATAATGCTGCAATAAATGGCAGACACTGCAACACAACAACAAACGTTACATAGGCAATGGTGGCATGTGTGAAAGTATTGAAAGGAAATAAAATGTAAGATGTAGCAAACATTTATGGCAATGGCACGAGTAATGTGCCCATGGGGGCACACAGCTCGGTAGGAAACGGAGCTTGGAGCTGCCGACGCGGTTGTAGACTACTTTGCGCAGGATCAGTGGTGGAGGGAGGGAACTGGTGCATGGTTGGAGGGGCGTCATGCAGGGGCCTTCATCATTCTAGGGCCGGTTGGTATGGGGATTCAGTGCTGCGGGCCCTGGGGGGGCAAAGCGGGGGGCCGGGCGCTAGCGGTAAGGGTGATGGCAGTGGAGGATGCGAGGATGGCCAAGGGCGATGGGGGCAGGGGGCCGCACATACAAGTGCCCTCGGTTGAGGCACTGGTGGGAGCGTGGCTGAGCGGTCTAGAGGGGAGGATGGATCCTGTCATTTAAGGAGACATAGTGCGCTAGGAAAAAGGGGTGCGGAATGCATAGCGGGCTTGTGATGGCCTTCTTGGAGTGGGACAGGCGCGGGCCGGAAGAGATGGGCTTCATGTCCAAAGCAGAATTGATGGTTAGGCCCTGGTAGGAGACAGCGCTGTGTGTCCTAACTATTCCAATTGGCGTATGAGGTCACTGTCCAGCACCTCTCGCTGAATCACACTGATGAGCTGTTGCACCGTGCAGTTCAGACCACGACCCACAGGGTCACCCAATTGAAGTTACATATGCCAGCCCTCTTCCCCCAGTACTTAATTGACTCCTGCAGAGGGCACAGCTCGAATTTGCGTGTCCCCAGCTTGGCCGCAGCTTACATACCATATGTTAGCTTCCGTGGTGCTGAGAGCAGGTCCGGGTGGAAGCAGGCCACGTGGTCTCTTCTTGAAGAGCCGCCAGTTCCCCCTCGGATTACATTCTTCACATTCCCCCCACAGCTCCAGGCAGAGGCTCATCAGCTCGTGCCCAGCTCCAATGAGGCGGGCCTGTGGTTTCCGAGCCTCAATAGGTGCACTGTGGTTCAAAAAACGCGCCAGTTTGTGTTTTTATTCATCCTTCGAGGTTATATGCTGCGTCGTGTCAGTTTTTTGTGTGTCTCTTCACAGCAGGTTCTGGAAGTTCGGGAGCGTCACGTCGTGGGGCGGGACTTCCGCTTTTTGCGGGAAGCCCGGCCCACGGAGAGCAGCGGTGACGCGGGGCTCCCAGGCGTGAGGGAAGCCCCGCGTGTGGTGATGCAGCGGAGAAAATACCAGGGGAGTGCGGAGCCTGTAGAGCGCAGCGAGGCGACGCGAAAAAAGCACGGTGAGTGGAGGGGATATGTGTGTGTGTGTGCGCGCGCGCGTGTGTGTGTGGGTGTGTGCGTGTGTGAGCCCGTGAGTGGGGGGGGTGTGCGTGGTTGTGTGTGCGCGTGAGCCCGTGGAGGGGTGTGTGTGTGTGTGTGTAGCTGTGCGAATGTGTGTGTGTGTGTGTGTGTGTGTGTGTATGTGTATGTGTATGTGTTTGCGCACTTCAGGGAATCTGAGGCAGGAGATGTGCACGCGCTGGCCTGGACGTGCGCGTCCACAGACACCAATCGCAGCGCGTGCCCGACCCCTGTCTCAGATTCCCAGGAGACGGGCAACATTAGATACTTCGCTGGACGCAATGCTTTGCATTGCTTTCTCCAGCTCGACCTAAAAAACAAGGCAAACATATTACAAATACTGCCCACTGAAAGTAAACATCAATTTACTAACCTGTATCGGGAAGACTTTCACAGCTACATAGTCATTCATTAGCTGCGCTTTCCAGACACAGCCAAAGCGCCCCCTGGCTTTTATCTCTAGTAACTGCAGTGGCTTAAGGCCAACTATAGGGGACGGTGGTGGTAGCCCTGGGTCCTAGGGAAATGAAAAACGAAAGTTAATAGAAATTAAATCACAAGATTTATTTAAATAAAATTCATTTAAGGAGCACAGGAGCAATTAATTTCTTTTCAACTGGACAGAAATTAAAAAATATTTTAACAGAGGAAAAAGATATTGTTTTTACTAATGGATTTAACGTATTCATTTAAAGAAATCATACTTGTGAGTGGTGAAACCAACCAAAATGCGCTGTTTTTAATCACTGGAATGTGAATGTTTAACTAAAATCAACACGGAGTACACCCTAAAAACTAAGCATATCCTGATGAAAAACCCACCACCTCCCATGAATCAGAACTGAAAACTGCCCCTCAACCTCTGGGGAAATAGATCAGTGATCAAGTTATGATACCAATATTTATACAAGAAGTCTGACTCATGCCATGATTTATGACCACAACTAAAAACACACAATGATCCCCATTTAGATTCATTCTATGCAAATGCATTTCACACAGGCCACCACCAGAGAATCTGGCATGGATCTAGCCCCCGTGGGCCAACATTGGACACCTTTCAGTCAAATTGTGTGGCTACCAATAAGCTTGCAGCAACACATGGGTCCCTGTCCTGGGGTGAGTACACGCCCTATCCTGCTCCTCTGCTGTGGGAGGGAGGCAGGGGCCTATCTCTGATTGGGTAGGGCTCCCCATCCTCAAGATGGCGGGAGCCCTGAGTTATGCTTCACCTCGCCTCTCCCACCTGAGGAGAGGGGTTGGCAGAGGCTGGCACTCACTTAGGGTTTCCCGTCTGTCTTCCCGCCAGAGTGAGGGTCAGAACCGTTTGGGTCGAGTTGCGGAGTACAGCAATTGGCCTGGGGAAGCTCACTAAAGGCAGCATGCCTTTGAAGCTTCCCCTGCCCATCCTCGGGGAGGAGGCTTGGCACCTCGTCTCAGGATGTGCATTGTTTTAGGCCCAGAGGAGCGGCAAGCTCTCGACCCAGGGGTCCAGAAACCGGACTGCTGGTGGTGGCAGCCTCGGTAGCCACGCAGTCAGTACACTGGGAGTTGGTTACGTTTTCAGGGGGCATCTCTAAGATGCCCTCTGTAGTGCATTTTACATTAAATCCCACACTGGCATCAGTCTGTGAACTTCGTTTCTGGCCAGCAGGGGGAGTAAAATTCTAATCAAACAGTATGGTTAGATTTCGAGCTAGTGAAGCCTTTACCTGAAGAAGTCCTAAGTGTGGATTGAGCCAGTCTGTCTCCTAGGAGATTCTGAACAGGAGAAGCAGCTGCCCAGCCCCCACCCCCAGGCCAGCAGACCATTGGCTACCAGGCAAGTCTGAGTCCTCTTCTCACACCTGCCCAGGCCCCTTAAGGCCTTGCTGGGTGCACTCCAAATCATTCTCCTCCATCTTGTGAATTGCAGCCTACCTGTGCCCCAGATTGCAGTGAGCAGAGTCCAGGAAGTGGTAAGGAGACAGGCTAGTGCTGTCTCTTCCCAAAACAAAAGTTGTTTAAAAAACGATTTTCCCTTTCTGTGATTACTGTCTTTGCATGTTGTTGTTGTTACAGTTTAAAATTGCAGTTTTGACCTGCCTGTGATTGCATATTTTATCACCTGTTTTGTGTTTTAAACTTGTGGTTTTTCCCTGCCCAGGATTGCTTGCATTTAACGTGTTGAATTGTGGGATTTGCAGTCCAACCTCTGTAGTTTGTCCCCCTCATTCCGTGGTGACAAATCT
The DNA here is from genome assembly GCF_964263255.1 of Lissotriton vulgaris. Lineage (NCBI taxonomy): Eukaryota > Metazoa > Chordata > Amphibia > Caudata > Salamandridae > Lissotriton > Lissotriton vulgaris. Next base: position 616,693,691 of record NC_141698.1, read on the forward strand.
GTTTTCCCTCCAAATTACTCCTTTGCTCTGTGCTAAGACCTGTTTGTTAAAACAGTGCACCCCCAGCCACCATTTTGTGTTCACAAGCCAGTGAGGCCAGCCCCCTGCCTCCTCAACCCCCCCTTCCCCTCCCACCCCCCAGCAACAGGGATATTCTACATCAGAGGGTGCTTCTGTGAGCTGTTTAAACTGTATTTACTGGGGCCTGTGCACTTCGTTTTTTGGCCAGCAGGGGGAGTAAAGCTCTATTGAAACAGTATGGTTAGATTTCGAGTTAGTGGAGCCTTTACCAAAGTGTGGATTGAGCCTGTCTGTCTCCTAGGGGATTCTGAACAGGAGAAGCAGCTTCCAACTCCCTGGCCAGCAAACCTTGTCTGAGGTCACTGGGACCTTATATGGTCTGCTAGTGGTTGGCACATGTGTACACTGATTGGTGGTTGAATCTGGCGTTTCTATTGGGTTAGGGTTAATGTCCTCCTTGGTTGGGTATTTGAGGGTTCTTATTGGTTTTTGGGTCTGTGATTCAATCATTGTAGGGTTGGGACTAGGGTTAGGATTTCTATTGGAAGTAGGGGCTAGGGCTTCCTATGTTATTGGTTGTTGGGAGTAGGGTTGGGCTAGGGTTAGACCTTTAATTGGAAGTAGCTATTTAGTGCTTCTGGTGTGATTGGTTGTTGGACTAGTTGTGGGACCAAGTGTAGGGTTAGGCTTTCTATTGGAACTAGGGACTAGGGCTACCCGTAGCATCGGCTGCTTGGACTTGGGTTGGGACTACTGGTAGGGCTAAGGCCTTTATTGGACTTAGACATCAGGGTTTTCGAACTGATTGGGTGCTTGGACTAGGGCTAAGATTGGCTGTAAGGTCCTGGTCTCCTATTGGTTCTAGATTTTTAGGGCTAGTGTTGTGATTGGATAGTGTTAGGGCTAGGGTTCCCATTGGCTGAAAGGGTCACCTGATTACTAGGTCTATAAAAGGCCAGGGTTAGGGCGTCTCAGCCCGGGCGTTGAGGCTAAGGGCGGAGAGGACAAGGGTAGTTGCCTGTTTGAGCCTGTTAAGGGCAGAGAGGACAAGGGTATTTGCCTGTTTGAGCCTGTTCGAGACTGATCAGGACTAGGGCCAGAAATGCTGCCCTTTTTCTCATTTAGCAATACCCAGCACACACCATCCACTCCCACAAACAGAGCATTGTGCATCTATGTACCTTCCATGTACTTGGATCTGTGCGTCTGTTACTTTTCTCCTGAAAAAGCATATCCAATGCACTACCCTATTTCTGATCCTGTGCCTCTATCAATATATTTAATCTAAATATACTTACTCCCTTTATATATCTATATACTTTGAATGTACTTATGGATCTATATATTTATCATCTTCTTCTAATTTAGTATTTCCAATGCACTACCCTATTTCTCAGCCTATACTTCGCTCAATATATCTTCTATCCCAACCTACTGACTCATCTCAAACTTCTTTCTACTACTCCTTCCAATGCACTACCCTATCTCTCATCCTATACATCTATCAATATATCTTCTGCATCCACTCTCTTTTATCTCAAACCCCATACCACTACTATGACCGCCAAAATAACCCTTTCTAGACTCTCTCCTGCTCTACCCCTCCTTGCATCATCTGACACCTCTTTTTACTACACCGATCCCCTAAAAAAAACCTTTCTAAACTCTCCCCTCTGACTCTTCCACTCCAAAACTCATTTTTACTCATCCAAAAGCCTCTCCCTACTGCTAAGACCTAAAAAAAAAAAAATCATTCACTCTTTTACCCTTCCACTATCCTTTTCAATCAAAATTTACAGACTAACATGTTCACTTCTTAAATTCCATATTCAACTATACTAATATACTTCCCAAATAACTGAATAACATATCTACTACTCAATTTACTTTATTTATACTATACTAATTTTCAACACTAATCCTTTATGGGTTCCGGAGTAGCGTGCTACTCGCCAGAAAAGCGCTTCAACACCCATCAGGAATAACACGTGCTATATGAATGCAAATCTTTCTACCCCTTTTATCCCTACGCTATCCTTCTCACTCCAAGTAACAGACTAATATCCACCACTGAAATTACCTCATATTTCACCATATTAATTCACCACTAATCCTTTAAACCTTTGTCCTCCTACACTTTGGAGGGCCCTGCAACAAGAATATTTGTGATTTACCCGACAGCAAGATGGCCGCGGACCGGTCACAGGACTAAGCCGCTCCAACCTCTCTCCCAGCGGATTGGGAAAATGACTGCAGAACTTAGAAGACTTGCAGAAGATCGAAAGACTGAGAAACATTGTTACTAATATCCTGGCATTGATACATCATAGAGTCTGTCGTAAGGCTCTGCTGCAGTGCAGGTGGGTTCGTACAAAAGCCATTGGGGAAAGTGATCACAGTACTTATAGTGCGGAGATGCCGGCACGTGGAACTAAGTTCAAGGACACGGCTAAGGAGACGCTGAGAATGGCGACTGACCCGTCGAAACAACCTGCTGCCCACAAATATCCCGTAACCAGGAGACAGGCAACAGCGAAAATCACGATCACTACGGAGGACTCTGCTTCGAAAATGAAGGCTAAAGAGGCCAGGGAGAAAGATGCTGAGCAGAGAGCAGAGCAAAGGGTCGAGCTGAAAGCCGAACAGAAAGCGGCTGCCATGGCGGCTGCTAAGAAAAATACAAACACGAATTCAAAGACAACCCCGAGAGACACAAGTTGTAAAAGACCCAGGGGTACTATATTGAGACAACCCACCGTGGCAGAAGCATTCGCAGGGGGAACCGCACGGATCGATACGATTCTTGATGACAGCCCAGGGCGCGCGGAGCAACATGCGAACACAGAGGCTGAAGCCAGTCCATTATCATCGTCAAAAGTGGCGCACGCACAGGGAGCGTCGAACAGGGCAATCCCGGATGCGCCGCAGCCAGAACCGCTTTTACCGGAGCAGCCCTCGCCAACAGTGGAGGCGAGGAAGCTTGCAGGGCAGAACAGCAGAGAAACGGCGGCGGCGGATTCCAATGGTGATACGGAGGCGCGCAGAAAGGTAAGCCGCGCAGAAAATCTGGACATTGGCACTAACAGCGGGAAGGGCATGATTAACGACGGAGCGGAAGGCGGTACTCTGCTATCAGGAGAGACCATTGAGGGGCAAGCTGTGGAAGATGTGCAGGGGTCAGGTTTGAAGGGCAACAGTACTATTGGGCAGGGGGTGCGTAGAAGCTCGATCGTGATCACAGACACGGACACAAATGGGCTAAGGGTCTTGCAAGATATAACAGTGAAAGAGATGGCTGATACTGTGGACACTATCGACAAGGGAGGCCTTATGGTAGATCTGGAGCGTGATGGCTCACAAGAGGATCCAAGTGCTCATGGCTCACAGGGTATGGCAGATCCGGGGTCGCTAGCACCAGGCTCCCCAAACGACGAGTTTTTTTTCAGTGAACGATGAGACGGGGGCCTCTTCTGGGAGTGGTGGATCAGAGGAGAGTGCAGTTGAAAGCTCCGCCTCTGACACAGATCCAGATCTAAGAAAATATCAACGGGGGTTGGAGGGTCTAAGGGAAGTTTAAAGACCTGCCCAGGTTAATATCCCTTAATATACAATCTATGAATACACAAAAACCTGGGTGTCTAGCAGAAAACAAAAGTTTGTCAGGGACCATACACTGTATAAGGTCTGCAAATTGTATAGCTAAATAACAGAATGGTCTTTGTATAAACTAACAATCCAACGCATGTAACTACCAGCAAGAGTAGGTGAGACCCAAGATCCAGAGATGGATTACCATCAAAATCTTGTTGGTGATCTGATTTTTCTAATCTGGTCATCCACAGGGCCGGGCTGGCATGTCTCTAGATCAGTGAGACTGCTTCCAGGACCGCCTGGTAGGACTGGGGTCAAGCCCACAATCGCTTGTTTGACCATGCGTGGGATCACCAAATGGAACAAAGTGCAGTGCAAAGGGTGAAGGTGTAAGGAAAAGTGAAGTTAAAAAGGAAGAGGGCTCACAGTAAGGAAATTTTAATGGCTGTAAGTCTCTTTCTATTTAAAAACCAGAACAGCGCAAAACCGCAGTATAAACAAATGACTGCTTAGGGGCCAACATGTTTCTGCCAAACAGGGGAAATACTCCCTTGGCTTTCGTCTGACCTATTTGCCTGTAAAGGGGGGAGGGGGTGCACAGGACAGAAGGTAATGATAAGGGCACAACAGTACAGGGAGACAAGGCAGGAAAATTGGTTAATGCAAATAAGAGAAAGGAACAGGAAAAGAATGACGAAAGGGTATGGCATCGTCATGGTAGACTTGTGGTGCCCCATGGAAAGAAAGAACTATGGGTACCGCTATTAAGATTCTAACGTTGAATGTATGTGGGCTCAATGACCGGCTAAAAAGACAAAGGGTGGCGTTACTATTGAAAAAGTCACAAGCAGCCTTTACAGGTCTCCAAGAGAACCATATAGAAGGGAACAAACCGTTCCTGCTAGAACAATTAGGGCTGCGTCTCTTGGCATACTCGAGACAAGGAGCCAAACCAGAGGTGCGGCTATCCTAACTAAATTGTACAATATTAGCAAAAGGAAAAGACTGGAGGATCAATGGGTTAGATGGGCCTTGATAGAATGTTTGATAGGTGAAGAATGGATTACACTGGGGTCGATATATAGCTCAACGGAGGATGATCCAGAACTGTTTGATTTCTTGGATTTAGAACTAGCCACTTGGGCGCCCAGGATAATTCTAGCAGGGGATTTTAATATAGATGGTGCTGCAGGCTTAGGCATGGAACCTTTGGGAAAATATCAAGGAAGGAAAAAAAGGGTTTGCAGACCAATACTGACTATGGCGGGTAACAATGCACTGGTGGACGCATGGGGGAAGCTGAAACCAGGAGAGGCTGGCTTTACTTATTCAGCAACGCATAAAAAATGTGTCCGGTTGGATTATTTTTTTACTTCAGGATCAATGCTAGCTAACGTAAAGGTAGAGCGGCTACCACGTATCCTGTCAGATCACAACCCATTGATCTTAACAATAATGGGCGGCGGGATTAAGAGGCAGGCGAGATTGTGGACATTTGAAAGGGAGATTCTGGCAGACTAGGAATATCTTAATCACATGCATTCATGGATAAAGGGGTTTTGGGACATTAATAGGGGGAGCACAACTGTAGGGAATGACTGGGACGCTTTTAAGGCGGGGGTGCTGGGTGAGACACTTAGCTTTAGTATTTCGAAACAAAACAAAGAGAAGGCTAGGACGGATCAACTAAGTAATGCTCTGATGGAAGCGGAGCAGAGGCTAGAGCAAGCCACATTGGGAGGGCTCGAGGTGGAGCAACGACTTCTGGAAGTTATGATGGCCAAAGCAGCGGCAGAGGAAAGTATAGCAGTAAAGGCTGCCAAAATATTTACTGTACAAAGGGAGAAATGTTACGAATATAGCGAGAAGGTAGGCCGCAAACTAGCAACAAGAACTAGACAGAGGGCGGCTAAAGGGGCAATTAAAGAACTAAAGGACAGCAATGGCAATTTGATTACAGATACGGGAGGAGTTATGGAAGTTTTTAGGGATTTTTATTGTAAGCTGTATATGGAAGATCAAGATAGAGTTCATTTAGACATCCAAAGGTATCTGCGGGACATACCCTGTAAAGTAATACAGGAGGAAGACAGGTTGGCTTTGGATGTTCCTCTAGGAGCAGAGGAAATTATGGAGGCTATGCTGAGCTTACTATCAGGCAAGGCAGCGGGACCAGATCTAATCCCAGGGGAATTTTATATAGTCTTCTTCAAGTCTATTAAAGCGGACCTAGTAAGAACGATCAGAGAGGCACAGATAGGATTATCCATCCCAGCCAGTTGGGCAGGGGCGGATATTATTTTAATTCTAAAAAAAGGGAAACCCCCAACGGAGCCAGGGTCATACCGCCCAATAACACTTATCAACTCAGACTTAAAAATCTTTTCAAAAACTCTAGCCGTAAGACTTTCCAAGGTAATAGGGAGCTTGGTTAGTAAAAATCAGCATGGGTTCATACCACACAGGGGGACCACGCAACACATTAGGAAGATGATTACCTTATTTGATGTACAAGGGGTACTGGGGAATCCAATGGCAGCCTTGATGCTAGACGCCGAAAAGGCATTTGATCGTGTAGCTTGGGAATTTCTGTGGGTCGTACTAAGAAGAAGCGGGGTTGGGGCAGGGTTTATGACAGCAATTCAGTTGTTATATAAGGTTCCGACTGCATGTGTCAGGGTAAATGCTGGACGCACGGCTCCTTTTGCAATCACTAGGGGGACTCAGCAAGGGTGTCCGGGCTCCCCTCTTCTTTTTGCAATGTCTATAGACCCACTGATTTTAAAGTTGGAGCAAAATAATCTAATTCAATCACTGGACACAAAAATGGGCCCCATTAAAGTTCTGGCTTATGCGGATGACATCGCGGTCATCACACCATCACCCACCGAGGCCATTAGGGCAATAGAGCAGGAGGCAGCACAGTTTGGACGAGTGGCAGGATATGCACTGAACAGGGCTAAGACACAGATTATAAAGAACGGTTATGCAGTCTGCACAGACTCATGGGTGAGCACTAAGGAGGTTTATTTAGGTGTGGTTGTCACAGCAGATCTGGACAGGTTGGTAGAAATTAACATAAGTCCAATAATAAACAAAGCAAAGAAAGATCTGGATAGGATACACAATCTGCACATGTCAATTGTAGGCAGGGTAAACTATATAAAAATTAATTTACTGCCAACATTTCTATATTTATTTAGAACGATCCCTTTGTTTTTTAATTGTATATGGTTTAGCACAAGAGAGCATATGATTAACCGGTTTGTTTGGTCACAGGGTAACCTTTAACGGACCTTTGCAATTCCATCTTCCAAACAGGCATTTATACAGAAGTCTGGAAAAAGGCAGTTATTAATACGCTATTGAAAAAGCCGTCTCTAACCCCACTGACTCGGCCAGCTATAGGCCTACTGCTTGCCTACCTTTCCCGGCCAAAATATTTGAGTCGGTTATGAACCTGCAACTATCTGAGTTCATTGACCATCACGATCTTCTAGATGATACTCAGTTCGGGTTCGGGAAATATCATGGCACAGAAACGGCCTTGATAAAGGCTTCCAATGAGATCAGGGCCATCATGGATCGGGGGGGGCGGCGGTCCTGGTGCTCCTTGATCTGTCCGCCGCCTTCGACACGGTCGACCACTCCATCCTGGTCGACCGTGTCGCATCCATGGGGGTAACTCATCGCGCAAAAGATCTCATTGCCTCGTTTCTGGTCAACCGAACTCAAGCGGTGAAACTGGGCAATTTCTACTCGCCCACTTTCACTCTTCCTTGCGGGGTCCCTCAGGGATCCTCACTAAGCCCCACATTATTCAATATATATGTGGCAGACTTGGCGAGGGTTATAAAAGCTCATGGGCTGCGGCTAACCACCTATGCCGATGACACCCAACTGGTGCTGGCAGTTCAAAAAGATGGTCCCGCAGTCGCCGCTAGATTCCAGGAAGGGATGATGGCCATCAGCTCTTGGATGGCGGATAACAGTTTAAAATTGAACTCGGATAAGACCGAGGTGCTGACCTTCGGCAGGCTCTCTCCTGAGTGGTCTGCGACCTGGTGGCCCAGTGATATGCCCGCCCCCCCCCCCCCCACCAGTAACCAAGGTCAGGAATCTCGGCATCATGTTCGATGATAAACTGTCTTTTAAGCATCATGTCAACGCTGTGGCGGCATCCTCTTTCTATATGTTGAGGAAACTCAAGAAGTTACTGCCGTATCTCCCCTCAACTGCAGGAAAAACCTTAATCACCACGCTTGTCTTCTCAAAAATGGACTACGGCAATGCCCTTTTCCTCAATGCTCAGGAGCAGGTTATATCCAAGCTGCAATCAGTGCAGAACGCGGCAGCTAGAATACTGCTCGGCGTTCCAACTCGTCACCCCACTTCCGCAGCCATATACCACCTACACTGGCTGAGAGTAAAGAGTCGGATAAAGTTCAAGGCTCTTTGCATCGCCTATAAAGCCATTCATGACTCAGGACCTAGGTTCCTGAAGGACACCTTCCAAATCTATGTTCCCAAAAGATCTTTACGATCAGCCTCCACACACATGCTCCCGGTGCCACACACCAGAACCACCACATGGGGAGACAGGTGCTTCTTGGTAGCAACCCCCAGGCTGTGGAACTCCCTCCCATTGGCTATAAAAACTTGCCCTACTCTCATCATGTTCCGCAAGCTCTTGAAGACTTGGTTATTCAACCAGTGATCCCTTTAGATGCCTTCTGTTATTAGGAAGTTCTGCATGCGCCGAGACACCCTAGGGTATTCGTGCGCAATAAAAATCTCAAAAACAAACAAACATAAACAAGGAGAGCGATAAGGTTTATGTCACTACCAAGGGAGAGGGGGGGATGGGCGTTACCAGATTTGAGATTATACTACTGGGCGGCAGCACTACAGCAAATGACAGGTCTCACGGGGGGCAGAGATGGACGCGGAGGCACAATTGGGTTCAATAGCTATATATGGTTTGGTTTTCGGGGAAGAGATCCAGAACGTTCTTTTGAAGTATACGGAACCAAGCTATTTTACGAGAACGAGATTCAAAAAAAGTGCTGGACTGGGGAGGTTCAACCCGTACACTAGATTAGACAATAACCCTACGCTACAGCAAGAGATCTTTGCGGATTCAACATTCAAGGATTGGAACCGGCTGGGAGTGAAAAAAGTGGGAGACCTGATAGGATCGACGGGGGTGTGCCAATTTTCAGAAATACAACAAGAATTTGGTATTAGCTCAAGGAGATTTTTCAAGTACTTGCAGGCGAGAAGTTTTTTTGCTAGTAAGACAGGAGGATTGCGAGGGTTTGAGGATAATACAATACTGAGAATTATTGAGGAGGGATATGGCTGTACGATTAAAAGGATATATGCGGAACTCATAGCGAATAGAGAGGATGACGTAGGAAAATTCAAACTGAAATGGATGAATAAGGTAGGGCTAATTACAGGGGTCTTTTGAAAAATCACTACGGCTAGGACTAGGGATACTATGTTCGGCAGCCTTACAAGCCCAACATTACAAAACACTGTATAGGTTGTACTACAGGCCAGCTAGAATTGCACAGTGGGGGGGTACGCAGGGGATTACATGCCCACAATGTGACAGTACAGATGGAGATGTGGTACATATATTCGCGGAGTGCCCTAACCGGAGTCCCTTGTTGGGAGCTATTGAAGTCTTTTTGGATAGAACACTAAACTGCAGAGTAAAACTAACAGCAGAGGTGATTTTATTAGGAGTTGGGGGGGGCACAATACAACTGCAGTATGAATATTTCCTGTTTGTGGCTATGGCGGTGCTGCGATTGTGTATAGCTTCTGCCTGGCGTGATAGATCCCCACCTACTATGCAGCATTGGATGGCAAGATTGCTACATATTCATTATTTGGAAAAGGAGATATATGCTAGAAAAGGGAAAAAGAGAAGAATACTAGGGCTGCGTATATGGAAACCGATTGCAGAGTGGAAATTCAGAACTGAGAGATCAGAGTTATAGCGGAAGGGGTAAAATTGGTCATCCCTTTTTTGGGGTGTTTTTCTCATTTTGCATTAGTTACGTTTTGGGGTTTTTCTTTTTGAATACTTTTTAGCCCATGAAACATATGGTCATCTCTTCTTAATATTTTCTTGTATATGTATATATGGTGAATTGTGTATATATTCTGCCCATTATTTACGTATGTTTTAAATTGTTCTGTGCGGGGGTGGGAGGGAATAAATGTTGTTAAAATTTTGAATAAAAATATTTTTTTTAAATAAATAAATAAATAACCCTTTGTCCTCCTCTATCCTTCTACTATCATTCAAAATCCAAATAACTGACTAACCTATCCACCACTTAAAATGTACTAGCATGTTTCACTATACAACTTCCTTAGGTCACAACATGAAACACCCTTTGCGGACACCTACTTCTCACCGGTCAATGGATCCCTGAACACTGATATCATCTTCCACACCACACGCAGAGCTCAATGGCAAAAGGCGTTCCACACCCTACTCACCGTCTCTTCCACCAAGAAATCCTCTCACAGCCTAACTCTTTCCATCACGCCATCCCAACTCTTTCCAGGCAGAGCCACCATCACTATCTACAATAACGGGATTGTCCTATCTCAATCCACAGACAGGAACCTGGAACTACTAGACAACTTGTTCCAGACTCTAAAGAGCACCTCTCCAACTCGCGGAACAACATCTCAATTAGGGACACACCTATTACCCCGGACCCCCCATCTCCCACCCGCAACTCCTCTATCCCAGTTCAGCACCGGGCAGGTGACTCACGCGCCTCAAACACTGACACAGATTGCTCCCCCTCATACACCACCCACACCCCCACCCCTTCTACCAACTCACGGGCATCCACACTCTTCATCAACACTACTCACACACCTACAGATGGCTTTAACACCCCGCTCACCCCAGACAGCACAGCTCCCTCCCACAACACACCTAACCTAGTTCAACACCAGAACAACACCCCTATTTATAAATCCCCCTCATTATCCCCCCCCTATACTCAGCCCCCTTTACCCTCGACCTAACCACGCAGAACACACATCCTCTCTCAATCTAACTCCCCCTCCCCACAACAGGGCCACCTCCAATCTCATCTCCCCTCCTACTCTCAGCCCCCACTACCCGACCGGTACCCCCACCACCACTATCAGTCTCCCAGACTACACCTTGATCCGCCCGCCTACCATCAATGCCCTCACCCAGACCGCCAACCTCCTAACTACCTCATCCACTCCTCTCCCGCCCAAAACTTCTCTCCCCCCTAACATCACCCGGTACACTAACACAACGCAACCCGTTCGAACACCAGCCCACCCTCCCATCAGCACGTGAATTCCCTGGTCAGTCATTCACCTTTGACTACCACCCCCAACCCCACCCCCTCCCCCTCCACCTACCTCACGATGGACAACACCCCCTCCACCTTCCCCACGATGGACAACATCATGGCCACTCTCTTCCAGATCAAAGAAGACATACACATCATCAAAAAACTACTCTCCATACACCCCATACACCCCTTACCCACCCCCACGCCCCCCCCCCAAACTGGCCACTCCCCCCACAGCAGACACCCTCACACACCCGCCCAAATTGGCCACTTCCCCTACGGCCGACACCCACACCCTACACCGGGCGTCAATACCTGTTCATAGTCGCAACTTCTGCCCTCGGCCCCCTCGCCGTCCCTGCAACCCCGCACACAACTTCACCTCCCAACCCATCTTGTCCTCCGCCCTCCCAATTAACTCTCCCACTCAACTCTCCCCCAACCGGACCTCAATGCCAGCTCGCAATCGCAACAACCGTCCTCGTCGTACCCACAACCCTACTTCTGATCTCGACACACTCACCCTTCTCCGCTCCTATGACCCAGCATCCCAAAATGACACAACCACCCCACACCTCACCATTCCCTCGATACACTCAAATCCCCTTAGACTCCCCCACACTAAACAGCAGATCCTCCATCCCCAATAACCTCAGAAGAGTCCCCCTCGCTCTTGAACCACCCACCACCCCCAGCACACCCCGTCTCAAATGCACCCTCCTCAATTGTAGATCGGCCTCGAAACATGCCGCCGCCATTGCAGAGCTCCTCTTATCGCGGGACCTCGACATAATCATACTGACTGAAACCTGGCTAACTGAATCTTCTACACCTATAATGGACATTCTAGTTCCCCCCCCCCCCCCAACTACCACATTATCAGGCTCGACAGATCAGGCCAACTGGGGGGTGGAATCGCATGCATTTACAGGAACAACATCTCTGTTCGGAGAGCCAACTCCGCCTCACTACCATCTCCAACTTCCTGTGAATACATCTGCCTCGACATTATCAGTGAGGGCAAACCGATATGCTCTCTTCACAGCATTTACCACCCTCCCAGGGACAACTTCACCTTTTCCCAACAAATCATGGATATGATCTCAACCAATTCCGGGCGGCAGCTCACCCAAATATACCTTGGGGACTTTAACCTCCACTGGAAAGATCGTAATGACGCGGTGGTAAATAGTCTTAAAAATTTCCTCGACGCCCTTAACCTCACCCAAATATGCAACAGCCCGACCCACGAGAAAGGCTCTATCCTTGACCTGATCATCTCCAAAGAGGACTCTATCCTACTCGAGTCCATCCAACCCTGTGACTGGTCAGATCACCATATTATCACATTCTTCATCAATGAAAAAGTTAAAGTCAACCCGACTCAATTCCTTAAACCGAAAGTTTGGAAAAGAGACATGAAAAAACTCAACCCAGGCTCTTTGCCCCCCAACAGGCGCAATCTCCTACTTCCACCGACAGACGATACGGACGTTCAAACCCTGACTGACCACTATCTCAATGCTATGACCACAATAATTAATGAGGCTGCACCTATGCAGCTGAAAAGAGTCACTACTAAAATCTCCAACCCATGGTACGACGGGAGTCTCAATGAGGATAGACTAAACATGCGAATGGCTGAACGTATCTGGAGAGCAGCTCCCTCTGCAATGCACCTAAAAGACCTGAAGAAAAAGAGAAACGCCTACTTCAGGAAAATAAAACGTACAAAATCAGACTTCTTCAGCCTCCAGCTCGACCAGGCAAAAAACAGACCGAGAAAACTATTTGAGCTTATCAGATCACAATCCAAGGAACAACCCCAACCACTTAACACTGCGAGTAAAGCACCCTCCTGTGAAGACTTCGCTGCTTTCTTTATCCAAAAAACTGACAACATAAAAAGCGATCTCCTTATTGATGCAAGCCTCCATTCCAAACCCCAGTGCCCAGCAACCGCTGAACCAAAAAACAATGCTACATGGTCAACCTTTGGCACATACTCGGAAGAAGAAATTGGTAAACTGCTCAACACCCTGAAACCATCCAATCACCTCACGGACCCCTTGCCTGCTTCCGCAGTAAAAGACTTTACCCCTTTGCTTCTCCCTCTCTGGACTAAAATTGTCAACAGCTCTCTCCAACAAGGAAGCATCCCTGACTCCCTCAAAGTTGGTCAAGTCACACCTCTACTAAAAAAGCCCACAGCCGACCCCTCTGACCTCAACAACTACCGACCCATCACCAATATTCCCACCCTCGCCAAACTACTAGAAAAATCCGCACAACTACAATTGACTAAGCACATTGAGCAATTTGATCTCCTCAACCCGCACCAGTCAGGCTTCCGAGCGGGACACAGTACTGAAACGGCCATGACGCACATAATTGACGACGCACTTCAAATGCTAGACCAAAACGACACTTGCCTCCTCATCCTTCTTGATCTCTCTTCAGCATTCGACACCGTTAAACATGAGAATCTGCTAGAACTCCTAAACACAAGAATGGGTTTATCTGGAACTGTTCTCAAGTGGTTCACTTCCTTTCTTCACAACAGGACGCAGAAATTCAAGAGCAACAACCTGATGTCCTCGCCAATACCTGTAACGCTAGGAGTCCCCCAGGGCTCCTCTTTATCCCCAACTCTGTTCAACCTAGTCATGGAACCACTCACCACCTTGCTACAAGCATCCAATGTACACTTTCACATGTACGCCGATGACACCCAACTTTATCTCAAATTACAATCTCCCAATGACATCCTGCTCCTGAACGCAACAATCAGATGCACCCAATCCTGGCTTGCCGATAATCACCTCAAACTCAATGCCCTGAAAACAGAGTTCCTTCTGATCTCACCTCCAGCTAAGAGCTCCACTGCTCAAACCTGGCTTAAACACCTAACTGCACTCAATGTCCAACCCACCATCGTGGACTCAGCAAAATCTTTAGGCATTACACTTGACACCAATCTCAACATGCAGCAACACATCAGCAAGGCAACTAAGGGAGCGAACTTCCAGATCAATACTCTGAGAAAACTTAAACCCTTCCTCCCAGCCAAAGACTTCCAAACCGCAGTACAAGCTATAGTCATCCCCCGAATTGAATACGGCAGCACCGCACTAGTCTGACTCCCCCTAACCACAACCGCACCACTAAGAGCCTCCCTAAACGCTGCAGCGAGACTCATCACTGGGTCTAAAAAGCACTCCCACATTACCCCTGACCTGAGAGCCCTGAATTGGCTGCCATTTGAAGCCAGAATACACCTGAAAATCGCCTGCATGACACACAAGGCGGTTCACCTTAAATCACCCGGTTACCTCGCCCAGAAATTGACAATATCTGGCGGAACCAGAAACACTAGAGGCACAAACAATCTTCTGCTGAAACCGCAAAGATTCCGGAAGGAAAAAACATATAAGCGCTCCTTCTCTGGAATGGCACCTAGGATCTGGAACTCTCTCCCTTCAGAAAGCAGGCTTATCCCATCCACTACACTCTTTAAAAAAGAAGTAAAAGCTATCCTCATGGCTAAATACACTTGAACTAGTATCTAGAACTCTGTTAACACTGTACTACATGCTTCTACCTGCTTGACCCCTTTGCCTACTTGTATGAGTAGTCTCCCTCACATACCCCGTATGTAACCTAGTTGTACTGTTTGATTTATTGATGTATCTGACTATGCCCCCTCATATACCCCTCTATGTAACCTATTTGTACTGTTTTGATTTATTGATTTATTTGTATGATTACGCCCCCATCATGTACCCCTCCATGTAACCTATTTGTACTGTTTTGATTTATTGATTTATTGGTATGAGTACGCCCCATCATGTATCCCTCTATGTAAAGCGCTTTGATATCTGCAAAGATCTTGTCCGCGCTGTATAAAACTTTTAAAATAAATAAATAATTCAACACTAATCCTTTATGGGTACCGGAGTAGCGTGCTACCCGCCGAAAAAGCGTTTCGACGCCTCGTCAGGGGTAGTAAGTGCTATATAAATGCAATTACAATACAATACATGTTTATCTGCTAATAATGTGATCGGCAAAACGGAAGTTATAGAATTTGCACAGTAGCTACTAAACATCGCCATGAAAAACGAGCCATGGATTAAAAGGGCTCCATCTCAAACATTTTGACCTTCCACCTGCCAATCAGGGACCCGCGTGAGGATTACCCATTACAACAGTCTTTAGATTGAGCTCTTACTTTAGGGACTTATTGTAGCGAAAGTAGGTTATTTTGTTTATATTTTCCTAATAGGTAAGCCTGCCCTTTAAGTGAAGAGAGCGCCAACATTGTTTCAGGTATGCTAAAATCAACAGAAGATGTAAAAGGCTCATTTTCGGGAAAAATAACTGGCCCTCTACAATTCAGACACGTTAATGAAAAAATTGTGCAAATACTTGATGTGTAAGAATAATTAAAGATATTGCATTTTTAGCACCATTGTTTTGTGTTGCATCAATTTATAATTTCATATGCTTTCCTACTCCCACCCACTAGGTGTCAGTATAAAACCAAGAAAGTACAACAAAACTGGCAATGGTAATTATCGTCTGTAAAGGAATATGTAGCGTGCAAATATCTCTGCTCCTACCTATTCTGTTGTACTAAGGCAGCTTTAAAAGGAATTGAAAAATAACGATTTCATATATTTTGCTAGGATTATCCCTGGGGATGGTTGTTTTCAGGGGCACGAGTCATTTGCCACCAAATCTCCAAGGTCAGACACACGACTCGTTCACATCCCGTGGCCATTTCTTGGAAGCGGCCATTGTGACTCACCTCGTTGATGTCCACGTGCCCATAGGGCGGTTTGCGGTGGCGGTACATCCAGAAGGCCAGTAGGATCGTCATTGAAAGGCCAGTGATGGGCAGCAACGAATACACCAGGATGTTAAGAATGGACGGGGCAGCTTGAGGCTTTGGTCCAAACGTTTCTGAACATTTGATGAAAATACAAGAGGTGAGTACAAGATAAAACATAACAAATTTAAACCTGTAAAATGTATTTGTTAAACGAAACTTTACGCACTGCTCCACATACTCAATGATCAACAATAATTTCAAATCCGAAGGTATTACCGGCCCGCTGCAACCCAAACTGTGGCATTTTTCTACCAACCATAGGAATATTCCAACTGCTTCGATACACGCTAAATCCTTAAAGCCAAACGCGACAATGTGCTTGACAGGAAACTATGCCACTGGAAACCAATTTAAAGGAACATTGGCACATTGCTTCACTACTAACTTAAATTATGGACTATTCTAATTTAACCAGGGCCATGGCGGGGGTCTCCAAAACTTCGAAGGGGCCCCATTCGACCTAAAGTCAATATCTGGGAGATTCGGACATTCTGCAGTGGGGCCCCATCATTTTGCGTTATGCTACTGTCTGCATAACATGCGGATCTCAGGGAGCCAGAAAACGCACCAGTGCCTTTCAGGGAGTGGGATATGGCCCCAAGACCCAGCGCAGCCGAGGTCTGACAGACTGAGCTCATCCGAAGACTGTTCTCCTGGTAAAAAGGGCGAGTGATGGCAGTGGCGTGGAATTGCTGTGAAACGGCACGACATGACGCCGATAACAAAGGGGCAATGGATCTTTTGACCATAAGGGCCCAGTTCCCAACAACAATTCTTTTTTGGTTTGCTTTCGGAAAACTCAGAGCTCAAGTCTTCAAATCTCTAAAAACATCACAAAAGTGCACTAAGTGTGGGCTCTGGGTCAGCCCCTTCTGCTGCCTTTCCATTTCCTTTATTCATTAGCGAACCGTTGGTTGGGCTACTGTCAAGTGTAGATAAGCCCAAGACATTTCACTGATATCAACGTAACGTTTCCACTTTACACTTACAATCTGCAAAAGCTGAGGAAATAACACTGCCTCACAGCTGTTTCAGCTAAGTTTAATATACGATGGCTAGCACGCCAACTGACGCAGAAGCCATCTCAGATGAGGGGGTGGATTCTCCCGGTCTCTACAGTGCTTGCAAGATTGTCAAGTGTTGCTCTCATCACGTCTCGCTTCCCTGCCGCAGTTAGCGCTGCAGGGACAGAGTGGCTGCCTCTCACCAACAGCAGCAAGCTTCGATTCTGAGAGGAATCGCCTTATCTAAGATTGTTGAGTCAATATCATAACAGTATGTGTGTCTTTGCTGAAGGGATTTCGTGGAGGTCTACTTCATCATCGGATGCTCGCAGACGGTGGTAGTGGCTGCCAGGTAGGCCCTTAGTACACATTTGCAAAAATAACAGTTGATGACAGAATGCAGAACAATGTCATACATTCACCCCAGTACAGAGATCTGGGTCTAAATCCATAGTTTTTTTGCACTCCACACCACCGTTGGTTTTCCTTAGTACACATTTGGCAATTATTGAGGTCCTACCTCACGCACAAGAGCTTGGCATTTAGGCATCGCACAATCACCACATCCTTAATCTGTGCAAAGTGCGGCACTTAACACTCAGCTGTATCAACCACTTGGCCATGAATTAGGGCATTTCAGAAGGGAAGAGTAAATGGACTCTGGTGGGGTTTGTCCACTCCATAGTAAGGGGCGTTTCTGCTCTCCACTTCGCGACCCCTTGGGGCTAGTCGTGCTGTTTCTGCAGAGCTCTCATAGGCATCTCAGTGCAGTGACAGCAAGAGGTGTTTGGAGGGGTCCCCTGCATGTTCAAGTGAATAGGTGGGCAATGCGTACAAATGAATCAATCACCTTGTTCTAAATGAGAAGGCAAAGTGTACTTTTTGCCCCTACGCCGTTCTTTACTTCAGATCCAAAACTCGAACAGACAAGCGTAGACCCAGGTTTTTCTTTAGTGCATGATTTTATTTTTGCCAATGCCGCCATGTATATGTGTGTGTGTGTGTATATATATATATATATATATATATATATATATATATATATATATATATATCAAACACAGTCAGGAAGCACAATTGAGAAAGGCCACAGGAAGCTTAATAAAAAGTCCATTTATTGTGCATTCGAACTCTTGCCAGCAGTCCAGTCTCAGTACAACCGGCTTCTTAAAATAAAGTGCTCTGCCAGACGCGTTTCTGGAAATACCTTCCTTTCATCAGTGGCACAAAAGGTAAAGTGAGCCTCACGTTGCTTTCTCAATTAAGAACACCTGCTTGTGTAGGCGTGGCATTCACAATGCCTCATGGTGTTCGTAGTTTTTAATCCAAGTGGAAGCGACGCTCACTCACCATTTAAAAATGCAAATGTTCAGCCCCAGTGGGTAGATGCACAGTGTTCAGTGACAGGGCTGCGCTGCTTTACAGTTTTCAAATGCGAACTTTTGCAGGCTCCAGTCCTGAATTGCAGCCTGCAACTGCTTCCTTCTGACAGTCCCAAACTCGAAATGCAAGATTGAGCAGACCTGCTTGAGCACAGTGAGCCTTCCTCGTTAGGCGTGCAAGCCCCATAAATCAAACACAGTCAGGAAGCACAATTGAGAAAGGCCACAGGAAGCTTAATAAAAAGTCCATTTATTGTGCATTCGAACTCTTGCCAGCAGTCCAGTCTCAGTACAACCGGCTTCTTAAAATAAAGTGCTCTGCCAGACGCGTTTCTGGAAATACCTTCCTTTCATCAGTGGCACAAAAGGTAAAGTGAGCCTCACGTTGCTTTCTCAATTAAGAACACCTGCTTGTGTAGGCGTGGCATTCACAAGCAAGAGGTGTTTGGAGGGGTCCCCTGCATGTTCAAGTGAATAGGTGGGCAATGCGTACAAATGAATCAATCACCTTGTTCTAAATGAGAAGGCAAAGTGTACTTTTTGCCCCTACGCCGTTCTTTACTTCAGATCCAAAACTCGAACAGACAAGCGTAGACCCAGGTTTTTCTTTAGTGCATGATTTTATTTTTGCCAATGCCGCCATGTATATGTGTGTGTGTGTGTATATATATATATATATATATATATATATATATATATATATATATATATATATATATATATATATACACACACACATACACACGTGTGTGTTTATGTATATACATATACACATACATTTAGGCCATGTCATGTTATCTAGATCAATTGAACTAATAATCGAACATTTATTACTACAGTGCAAAGATAACATTTCATGTTTATTGCTGAAAAACTGGTAAAGGAAAAACTTTTTTACTGTCTATCAGACTACAAATAATTACTTTGCACAGAGAACGAATAGTTTACCTGTCGGTGTAGTTTTGCAGCTTGAAGATCTTTCTGGATTCACTATGCTGTGCATTATTCCGCGGTCTAGTGGTTTGGTCCAGAATCGTTGTCTTTTCTTTCTTTCTTTTTTTTGTAGCCCAGGTGGGCGTCGACGTCCTACCTTTTTGGTGCACTTCCTGTGACGTCGGCATGCTTCCTGCGGAAGCTCCCACCTTTGTGCACCATCTTCGGATTCTTTTGTCTACTGTTTTTGTTGCCTGTAAATCCTTGGCAATGCTTTCAAGTTCTTCCTTAAGTAAACGATTTTTCACTTTTTCCTTTAAAGTGTCTCTTTGTATTTTATTCTTTGTATTTCCACCTTCTTCTCCTGCTTCATCTTTTTGGCGGAGGTGGGTGTGTTCGCTAGTGGATAAAAAAAATCTTCAAGCTGCAAAACTACACCAGGTAAGAAACTATTCGTTTTGCAGTGTGAATCTTTCTGGATTCACTATGCTGTGCATAGACTTTGTAGCGGTTTGTTATGTTTGTGGCGGCTGGGTGGAAGATGAGTTGGTTGTTGAATATATGGTGAAGCACTTTCTGTCCTACTTGTGCTTCTTTGTTCATTTGTATATCCACGCAGTAGTACTTAGTGAACATGTGCACTGAAGCCCATGTTGCCACCAGGCACATGTCCTGAATGGGTGTGTTAGCCAGGAAGGCTATTATTGCTCCCTTTTTCCTGGTAGAATGGGCTTGTGCCCCCTCTGATAGTTCTTGCCCTGCCTGTTTGTGGCAGAATTGTATTGTTAGTGCGATCCATCGTGCAATGGTGTCTTTTGTTACTGGTCTACCCAGGAAACTGGCTGCGAAGGACACAAAGAACTGCTTTGTCTTCCTGTGCTCCTTTGTTCTTTCTATGTAATGCATTACTGCCCTTCTAGCGTCCAGAGTGTGCAGTGCCCTCTCTGCGCTTGTGGATGGTTTCTGAAAGAAGCTTGGTATCTGTATTGTTTGGTTCATGTGGAACCTTGACACCACATTTGGCATGCAGTGTGGGTCCGTTCATTACCACCCTGTCATTGTGTTTTTGGATATAGGGTTCTTGCAGCGTTAGTGCTTGCAGCTCGCTTACCCTGTGCAGCGAGGTGATTGCCAAGGCTGTCTTTATTGTTCGCATTTGTAGTGAGGACTTATGGATGGGTTCAAAGGGCGCTTTCATAAGTTCTGTTAGGACTAAATTAAGGTTCCATGCCGTTAGGCATCCTGTTAGGTGGTGCAATCCTTTTTGCCCCTTCCAGGAATCTCTTTACTACTTGTGATGTAAAGAAGCTCTTTCCTGTCTCTCTTCTTGTTTAGGCTACTATTGCTGCTAGGTGTACTCTTAGCGAGGATGAACTTAGTTTTGCTTTCAGCAGGTGTCAGATATCTTAGCACCGTTGATTCCCCTGTCATCCTATTGTGTAGTTTTTTCTTGCTGCATCATTGTGTGAACCTCTTCCATCTTGCCACATAGCACCTTCGTGTGGTAGGTCTCCTTGACTCTTATAGCACCCGCAGGGTGCTCTCCGGCAGCCTTAGGTGTACAAACTATGTCTTCAGGAGCCATGCAGCTAGGCTGAGGCTCTTTGGCTCTGGGTGTAGTACTTCTCAGTTTTTCCCGAACTTGTGGGGTGGTCCCTGTGCCATTTCCATTATTTGTGAGTACCAGGTCTGTCTTGCCCACTGTGGTGCCACCAGGATCAGTGTCATGTTGCTGGTTCTGCACTGGTTGGGCACCCTGTGTGTCAGTGGTATAGGGGGAAAAGCGTAGGCAAATATTTCCGACCAGCTTATCCATAGGGCATTCCCCTGGGATCGTTCCCCTGGTTGCTTGGATACGAAGTATCGGCATTTTGCATTCTGGTGTGTTGCAAATAGGTCTATCATCGGTGTTCCCCACTTCCTGAATAGCCTTTGCGTTTCCTGTGCATTAAGCTCCCACTCGTAGGATGTTGATGTCTGTCTGCTGAGCCAGTCTGTTTCCACATTGTCCTTCCCTTGTAGGTGAATGGCTAGCAGGTCTATTTTGAGTGGGACGGCCCATCTCCATATTTTCTGCGCTAGGTCGGATAGTGCGACTGATTGTGCTCCTCCCTGCTGGTTGATTTAGAACATCGTTGTGTTGTCTGTTTGTATCAACACTCTCTGGTTGTACAGTTGTTTGTGGAAGGCCTTCAGGGCGAGGAACACTGTCTTCAGTTCCAGGTAGTTGATGTGTCTGACCGCATCTGCTGGAGTCCACAGACCCCTCACCTTGAGCTTGTTCATGTGTGCTCCCCATCCCATCCTGGATGCGTCTGTGGTGATGGTCACCGTTGGGGTTGGTGGTGTTAAAGGCTTCCCTTTTGTAATGTTCTCCTTGTTCCACCACGTTATCTCCGCCTGCACTGCGTGCGTTACAACCACTAGATCGTCCCAACTTCCTGTAGCTTGTGACCATTGTTGTTGCAGCCATTCCTGGAATGATCTCATGCGGAGCTGTATATTGGGGACCAGGTGTATGCAGGACGCCATCATCCTCGATCTTGCTCGCTGTCCTGTCAGAGCTTGCCCGTTCTGGTAGTGGCATGTCTCCTTCAGCAGGGCCAGTGTTCTCTTGTCGCTGGGGAACACCTTGCTCTGTATGGTGTTGATCTGTGCACCCAGGGAGATCTTCACTTGCTCTGGTTCCATTGAGGATTTTCCCCAGTGTATGGAGAATCCCAGGTCTGTCAGCGTTTCTGTGACTCGTTGTGCGTGTTCCTGTTCCTTGAATGCCCTGTGAGAACTTGCTTTTATTAGCCAGTCGTCGAGGTAAGGGTATACATGAATCCCTTCCCTCCACAGGAACGCTGCCATGGCCGCGAGACATTTGGTGAAGACCCTTGGTGCGGATTTTAGTCCGAAGGCTAGGGCTGTGAACTGGTAGTGTTCTTTGTTAATCTTAGTAGATGTTTGTGCTGCCTGTTCATGGGAATGTGCAGGTAGGCATCTTTGAGGTCTATGGTGGGCATGAAGACTCCGTCCCTTATCTGAGGAATGACCTCTTGTAGGGATGTCATTTTTAATTTTTGTGTCTTTATGTATTTGTTTAGGAGCCTTAGATCCAGGATGGGTCTTAGCGTTTCGTCCACTTTTGGTACTAGAAAATTGTTGAAGTACAGTTCCTTTCTCTGAAAGGAACTGGTTCGATGGCCTCCTTTTGGAGGAGTTCTTGTGCTTCTTCTTGGAGTAGCGCTAGTTCTTTTCCTGAATGCACCTTCCTTTTTAGTTTTCTGTTTGGTGGTTTCTTTTCCAGTTCTATACAGTATCCAAACTGTATGATGTTGAGTATCCATTTGTCTTTAGTTCTCTTCTTACACTCCTGGAAGAAATGTCTTAGCCTGCCTCCTACCGGTGTTACATGTTCGTTGATGTTTGGTCCGTGTAACCCTCTCTTGTTGACCTTGATGTGCTCCACCTTCGGAGGGGTCGTGTGGGTGGGCACGCTTTGCGGGACTGAGTCACTTTGAGGTGGGTATCTGGCCCCCTCTTCTTGTTTGCCCTCGTCCATTCGCCCTCCCGCGAAAGGACTGGCCCGAGGCTGGTACTGCCAGGTTTGTTTTTGCGGTCCCTGCTGTGCTTGATTGTCGCCCTGGTGGGCTTGCTGGAATGTCTGGTGTGATGTTCCCGCCTGGTTTCCTCCCCTTCCGTTTGGTTTCCATGTCGGGGTACCCCTTCTCATCCCTCTGAATTGTAAGGCCCCCTTGGACCTTGCAGTTTCATTTTCTTTCTTGAGCTGGGTGAGTTTTTCATCCACCGGTGCCCCGAACAGTGTTTCTCCATTGAAAGGAGTGCTCCGAATGTTGTTCTGTACTTCCGGCTTGAAGCCCAAGGTCCTGAGCCAGGCATGCCTCCTTTCTGTGATTCCTATCATCAGAAGCCTGCTGGATGTGTCAGCCCCATCCAAGGCTGTTTTCAGGCAAGAATTTGCTATATTTTTTCTTTCCTCCACCAGGTGTGACGCTCTTTGTTGGTATTGCTCGGGGAGGTGCTTGAGCAGCTGTCCGACCTCGTCCCAATGCTGGTACTGGTGTCCGTTTAGTAGGGCATTGGAGTTCGCCATGCTCCAGTGTACCGCTGCATTCGTCTCTATTTTCCTTCCAGTTAGGAACATCATCCTACTTCCTTTGTCTGGTGGTAGCCCTGATGTTGTTGGGACGTTTGCCCTTTTCCTGGCTGTTGCCGCAATAATGGAGTCCGCCATGACGGATCCCTGGAAGTAGATAGGGTCCTTACAGGAGTGCTTGTATTTTTTCTCCGTCCATCGGTGTGGCAGACCTGCAGGTCGCTGTGTCTTTGAACACCTCCCTCCCTTGGTCCATGACACTCTGAAGCATGGGGAGGAATTGACTCCTTGTTTGAGTGGGGAGCAGGGTCTCGAAGAGGAAGCATGCCTTTTGTTTTTCCTCCTCCAGTTTGACTCCAAAAGCCGCTGCCGCATTCCTGATGACCATGTTATAGGCCCCAATGTCATCTGGCAGCGAAGGCCTCGAAGGATACGTCCCCCACGGTCTCTTCCAGGTGTTTGGCGTCAAGGTCCTGCCACTCCAGGTCCTGTGCCATTGAGGATGCCGAGCCGAAACTCGTTCGCTGGTTGTCGCCGCCTTCTTCCTCGTAGTATAGGCCCTCTCCCTCTAGGTGTTCCTGGGGCTCGGGAGTTTTCAGCGGTTCTTCGGCGTCAAACTTCTCTTCCTCGTCTATTTCGACGATCGTCGGCTTCGACGGAATCGTGAACCTTTTCATTTTCTCGTCGAACTCTCTTCCTTTGCAGGATGTTCTCCATTTCGGCCTCGAGCCTTCTCTTTTTCTCTCCATCTCGGCGGCATGTTCGACGTCGAGGGGTTCGGCCGATCTCGAAGTAGTCGTCGACATCGAAGCAACCTTCGGCTCCTTCTCCTTCGAAGGAGAGCGGTCCTTTTCGGGGACATGCTTCGGCGACCTTGGCTTTTCGCCGACTTTGCCGCCTGGGAGTCCTTTTCGAAGGATCCGCTGGGATGTTTGTCCTAGGATGCAGCTGCGGCCGTCGAGATTTTCGCCACCAATGCTCCCTTCGAGGACTTAGACTGTTTTTCGAGAGTCTGACTCAGGTTTTTGAGAGTCTGTCGGGGGGGTTAGGTCTCTCCTACCTCTTTAGATGTTTTCTTATCGGTCTCTACGACCGTGTAGTCATATGGTCCCTCAGCGATGTTGTCCTCTTCGTTGCTGGAGAGGCCGAGGTCCCGAAGCGACGGAGGTTGGCCTTTGCCTTGCATGGTGTTGTTGGCTCTTCTTTTTGTCTCTCTAACCGTGAGTATCTTCGGGGGGGAAGGCGGAGCATGCGTTGCAATCCTTGCTCTCGTGGTCTACCGGCAGGCAGAGGTTGCAGATGGGTTACTGGTCCTTCTGCGCGTATTTGTGGTGCTTGGGGATCTTGTTCCTCTATCTTCTCCAATCTTTTCCATGTAAAATTCGTCTTTTTCCTCCAAAAAATCTGGAGCTCCTCGGTGACGATCCAGACCCAAAGGCGGAAAAAAGAATCTGAATATGGTGCCCAAAGGTGGGAGCTTCCGCAGGAAGCATGCCGACGTCACAGGAAGTACCCTAGAAGGTGGTACTTCGACGCCCACCTGGGCTACAAAAAAAAAATAAGAAAGAAAAGAGTACGATTCCGGACCCAACCACTAGACCGCGGAATAATGCACAGAATAGTGAACCCAGAAAGATTCACGCTGCAAAAAAAACAGTTTTATCTGCTGAATATGTTTTTGCTTTGTTGCACAAATTAAACCCCATGAATCCTGGTTTTAGTTTAATACATTTA
The DNA here is from genome assembly GCF_964263255.1 of Lissotriton vulgaris. NCBI lineage: Eukaryota > Metazoa > Chordata > Amphibia > Caudata > Salamandridae > Lissotriton > Lissotriton vulgaris. The sequence continues at coordinate 616,718,722 of NC_141698.1, forward strand.
GCTATAAAAATACATGAAAAAGGTCATGCCATTAAGCAAATATGCATATGTGCAGAGTACAGCTACTTTTACAGCTACTGAGGTAGGGCAAGGCATCATTACTCACTTGTGGCTATACCTCGAGCCATGGCCAATCCCAATGCTAATAAATAGCATATTATCCTCTGCACCTATGTATACATACTATGTATGAATCTGTACATTGAGAGAGTTTTCATAATGAGTGGCTGTGTAATATAGGCCTATATTGACATTGAGATAGTATGGTGATATTTATAAACCACAAGGTCGAAGGCCAAACTTTAAAACACAATGGTGAAAATTCAATTTGAGGCTTATATTACGTGTTAAGCTTTTTTACTGAATGATTAACAATGGTTTCAAAATTCAATATTTCACAGCAAAGAGGCTTCACTGAAATACTTCCAGTAATTCACAGCTCTGAATTTATTTGCATTGCAGGATATTTACCTTCCCTAAACAAATGAAAAAATAAATGGGTGGCTAACAGAGCATTTCTGCTTTCTTTTGGTGCTGGTAAAAAAAAAAAATGTTCACAACAGTGCTGCTATCAGAGCATTTATCAGGACGCCTGGTAAGTTCACCCTTGTAGGTCCCATGGTTGGTGGAAGCATCTACCAAGGATCCCTTCCCAGTGAGTAAAATTAAATATTGTGAGCACAGAACCCTGTCGGCAAAAAAAGGTTACTGTGCCATATTGTGCTTTATTTTCATTCTTCATATAGGTTTTGTTAAACCGATTCTGTAGTGTCACTGTACTTCTAAGGAAAAGCACATTTCAGAAATTATTAATTTGACTTCTAAAAATGTCCATTATTGCATACAATCTATTTAAATATAACATCCCCACCAAAAGCACATTTTTCAAAACAGTGACGGATATCTTTAATCTCGGGCAAACGATGAATACCGAATAGATGACGATCAAACGCTCCATATTTACTAAGTAACATGTGACATATATGGTCCAATACTGGCACTCGGACGTTGACCTTGTGGTTCATAATACTACCAGAACACATAGATGCACTATATGGAGAGAGCGTGGAGGGGGGGGGGGGGGGGGGGGGGGGGGGGGAGGCAGAGAAAGAGGGGGAATAGAGAACAAGGGGAATAGAGAAAGAGGGGGAGGGAGCGAGGGAGAAAAAGAGAAGAGAAAATAAGAGGGGAGAGAGGAGGTAAGAAAGAGAAACTTTAAAACAGTCTGCAATAGCTAGTGGGTGGTTATGGTTTAGTCCCACGGTGCCACGAAAATACCTATATACACACACACACAATATACATATTTTAAAAAACATTTAAGTCAAAGCTCCTGATAAACATCCTTGTGCAGCCAGTAACACAAACATCAAAAAATTCTTATAATAGGACCAATTAAAAAGCAAATTCAACAGCAGGTGAGATCTGCTTACCTCCGGCACAAATACTTTTTCCGGGCAATGCACCCGTACCGATCATGAAAATACAGAAGCAATTTGGTTCAGCCTTTCACTCGCATACCAGAAAAAAAACATCCAACAAATTAAAACCTACACTTCCAACCCCATGAAGCACACTCCTACCCAAAACTAAACCAGACACCGATATGCAATGGAAACGTTTGGAAAGTCATAACGCAGACTACCCTAATAGTGCTGCCATGCCACACTAATGACCGAAGGTGTGTTACACAAGTGCGTATTAACAGTATTTCCTATATTTCACCCACATTAGCTACATGCAAGGTAGACTGCAAGTTATTTTGTATAGTTTCCAGTTGAATACAGTCACAAAAGTATTTTACTAAAGTACTTGGCAACATAACTTAATTTTTTTATTTATTTTTTATAATATTTTCTATAGACCTTCATATGTAAGGCAAAGGTGTGTACGTTGACTACATACCAGTACCTGGTTCAGGAAGGTGAGTGAACCGCTCGTTGCAATAGTTCCCTTCACAACAGCAGAAAAACACTTGAGGGTTCTCTTCTTTTGCGATACAATCTTGCCTGCAGATCAGAAAAAAACAAAATACATGCAGCACCCATATTATTTGATGGACAAATATGAGACTTTTATAAACTACCAGATACAACTGCATCCAACATTTATTTCATTTTATTACAGAAATTTAAGAGGTAAATGAATATCAACGCTACAGCGGTGCCCCAAAGTTTGATTGCGGTCTCATTTTTAAAGCAGTGGTGGCGTGCAAAGTTTTAATAAGCAAGAGTGCATTTATTAGGAGATCCAGACTAGTCTAGCCATAGTTTGGGTAGGCCTCAACTGCTTAAACCCTGGCTTAAACTTGTATTTCCGCAAGCATTCTAGATGGTGATGAAAATGATCGTGCAGTCACAGAAACCGCTGCAAATAGCTCGTTTTAGTCTTCGAAATATTTTATGAAGTTCTACGAAGAATACGAAAATCGAAATACAGGTAATGTGTGCTTTCCGGCAATCCTTCAAAATTACTCAGCCAGGTTTCAACATGCACAAAACTGAAAATAATTCATTTTTATTTATAAAAACTCACATGCTTGAAAACTCTGCGATTTAGGAGCAGTCATTGCAGGGTTCAGGATTTACCATAAGTTGCTATGCAACTTGGAGTAGCTGATTATAATTGCTTAGCGAATTTCCAAGATTTCCAACATGCACGAATGGACCAGAGAATTATTTAAAGTAACAAGCACTGGAAATGCAATAGGTCGCATTAGAAAAGTTGGAGCTATTGGTCTTGTAAATGTAATCATTTTTTAAGTTATGTTTATGTTTTTATAATAGCAAATGTATTAATTTTGTTATTGTAAATGCCAATATTTATAGAATTTGCAAATGTGACACCTATAGCATTATTTAACATCTTTTTGTGACATTTGTAATAAAGCTTGACTCAATCAACTGTACATTCCACGATGGCCATTTTGTGAAGGCTAGTCATTGTTGAAAGGTATTTGGAAACTGCGGCGCAGTGTTGTGACCATCCGTTACACTGTCAAATAGACATATCAAGTGCAGTGCTAAAACTGTGATTGACAACCTAATAAAGGGCAACGTTGACATTTTAAGAATGCTCAAGTAATCGATATTTACAATCAGACATCTGCTGATGGTGGTGTCAATTGACTCAATGGCGGACTGAACAGTGAGGAACTAAGAAGAAGCAGAATTACTTTGTGCAGTCCTAATTCTCTTAGTGTCTCTGTTGCGGGAAGCGGCTTGGAATGATTGGCAGGGCAGTGAAGGTAATATTAGAAATGACGTGGCGGTGGTTTAAAAAAAAAAAGAAAAATGCAGGAATTTGCGGGAAAAATTACGAAGCCCGGTGATGGCTATAGAATGTAATGCGGCCATGAACAGTAAGTGTGATACAAACGAAGAGTTATTACATTTACTGTGTAATCTCGGGGCAAACCAATTAAAACATTGGAGCTTTGCAAGCTTGATTCAGAAGCCTGCAATTACAAGGGGGCACGGTTAGGGTGTAGAGTAGGCACATTCTGAATAAGGAACCCATGGGATTAGGAACTCTTACCGGGGTGCCAAAAAGGAATGAAAAAGCCGGGAGTCTGCAAGGGTTTGTGATTAATCCCTTAACAACAAGGAAGATTGGGCGTTTTGGAGTTAGTTGCCACTTCCGTTATGCGGGGATGTCGCAAACCAAAGAATCAACAGTAAGGTCTAATTAATTAAGGGCTTAGACGCAACTACATGGCCAAGGAGCTGCCAAAACGGGTGTCAGTTTACTCACTGAGTCAATGCTCAAGCAACTTCCATTAGTGACTGCTACAGCCGAATGTGGGTCTGAGAGAGTCATAGACGGCAAACCAGATAACGAAGCCGCGGCACTCAGCACGTGATGTGGTGAAAAGGGGAGGGGGAAGAGGGACGACGGCGGCCATCTTGTAAGGGAGCTAAATGCCAGAACAAAGTAGCAAGGTGTACTGTATAGTGCTACAAAAATAAAAAATAAAGTAGATTGCGAAGGTGAACAGCAACTTAACGCAAAGAAAGAAGGTGCAGTGAATAAGGGAAGGAGATGTTATGTAGTCAAGACATTCAGAACATGGTATACAACGTAAAACGGAGCTGTGGTTGTTATGAAAAATAGTGCATGGACGTTTAAAGTTTAGGGGAGGCACTAAGCTGAAAACAGGGAAATTAATGAGGTGACATGATTACCAAGCTCTTGGCATTGCTGTGGGAAGGTGGGAAGGGGGGAGGAGAAACGCGAGACACGGCCTGGCGGCCGTGAAAGTGAAAGTACGGCCGGCCGTGAATAATTAGGGGAGGAGAAATGCCCGAGGCAGAGCGCACAGCTTTAGATGCCTGTGGGAGGGAGGCTGGTGGCTTTGAAGTGCATGCGCTTTTTTCACGGGCACTGCATGCAATCGCCGATGGTTAAGCTCTGGTTAAGCCCCAATATCTCTCGCAAGCTCAATGCGCAAGCGCATTGACAGGCTCGACCGAATAAAAAGAATATATGAAGCAAAAAAATCACTCATAGCAAACACTGTCCTTGTGCACCAAGACAAGAACGCATTTAAAATGGGCCATCTATCATTAACATAAGTGAATGCATGCGCATGAGGTCATAGTAATGAAGGCCACAGTTTTCATTTGGTCAAGGAAGGGTCGAAAGATGCATAGAGGTTACTAAGGACAATGGAAATCTTCAATTTGTTGTAGATGCATGTGTAAAAATTGAAAACAGTTTTTTTTTTCTTTTTATGTTTCATAGCACATTTGCTAATCCTAAATAATCGCTATTTATACACAAATTGATATAATTGTACGAGAGTAGATTCCACGGATGCCCACCATATGGGAATCAAAATGATTAGTACATTAAGTTGCACAACCTTGGGTTTGGGCCATGTACATGCTCCTAATCTTCGAACTCTACATCGGTCCCTTGGCCCTTTCTCGCCTGGAATGGAGGCATGGCAGGTTCCATCGCACATAGGATGTACATGATCCCAAAATTTTAAACATATGTTTTATTCTGAATATCAGTATATTATCAAGATAGTAACACATTAAATGTATGGAAAGGAGGGAGTCACATGCCTGAAAACAGTCACTAAAGAACCATAAATTTAGATCCCAGATCTTGAAGAAATCTTCATTTCTACTGCCGCTATTGTTTTCTTCCACCTATAAAGTGATAGCGCGTAGGTCATTCCACCCATTTATACAATTGATGTATTTCATTAACCCCATCGGTGCTCATGACAAGCTCGTCATAAGGCACGGTGGCCGTGTGCTCATGACGAGCTGAGCTTGTCATGACACGTGCGGCGTTCACAACGGTGGCGCTCTGCTCATGACGAGCTTGTCATGAGCAGAGCGCCACCGTGCAGCGTGACAAGCCGAGCTCGTCACGAGCACCGTGGTGCTGCGCGAGACCCCCCCCCTCCCCCGAGCGCCGCGGGGGAATAAGTCCCGCAGCGAAGGTGTTAAAACTATTAACACCGTGCCAGTGGTCAACGAAATTAAGTTAATTTGGCTCTTTGGAGATAGTTTTACTGACCACTACACGTATATGTTCTTTTCCCTCATTTGCACTGTGTCCCTCACTGACCTTATTTCGTCGCTTATCTTAAAAACACCTCTGCTCCTCCCCATTTGAGGCGTCGTAGCCCACACCATGGACTTTGCAGTCGGGGTGTGAGGAGGGAACCCTGTATGAAGCATGTCACCTTCAGGTGAGTGAGGGTTCTTGTCCTAAAAAGTTTTCTTCTCTAGGAGTTCCATCACACATACACTTATTAGCACACAGGGCAACATTTGGTTTTGTACTAGTCACCTATCCTGTTTTGGTTGTAATACCAGGGGCACATGTTTGTGAGTTGTAATGGTCGCATTAAAAGGACGCAAGTTAAAGATGCCCAAGGCTCACCTTTCTAGGAGTCTATAACTATGGAAAGACAGAAAGCAATTCGCAAACCACGAACAGACCCTGCCTTCTGCTGCGTCTTTTACATGTCCTTCGGCTCATACCTACAAGTAAAGAGCTTTGCCACAAGAAGGGATTCCGTTTTCCCGTGTTGGTATTCAAATAGCAAATAATTATTTTTATAGCAAAATGGAAGGTCACAGTAGAGGATTTGAATACATCTTGACATTCGAGGTATAACTTAGTGTATATCTAAGGCATGAAACCTTGCCTTTCCTACCAGTAGCGTCCTCATCCTTCCCCCCCCCCCCCCATACCCATGCCCGAAAGTGGGCGAGTGAACCTTTTATTGTTGTAGCTGCATCCAATAAAAAGAAAAAAAAAGGCCTCAGGTGGTCCTAAAGGTCACGTCGTCCCCTGTTAATCTGATTCAAATAAGGCACACCTGCAGGTATTCAGGCAGCATAGCATACAGCTTAAGTAATAAACGTGAAAGGGAAAAAAAATCCCAATTAAAAAAAAAAATCAGCAAGGCCGGATTACGCCTCCAACCCTAGTTTAATCTTGGATCACAACACGCATAGTATTCGCGTTCCACTCACGCACATAATGTATGCAAAACAGTGTTGACTTTCTCGCTCATTGAAATTACTGAAAGGATTGTCTTTAAAAGAAATGTATAGCTGTTCTGCATATATTGGATCATATTAACAGTCCCTCCAACCACTTTTGCCTTGCTTGAATACTGTCTAGGTGACTAGGGTAATGATGCAAAGTTAGCAAAATTAAGCAGCAAAAAACAAAGGAGGAGAATTCTATGTCAGGACCGGAGGCTTCAGATTATGCATTATTCTCTCTTCGCTTTATTTAACATTTCAAACACAGCAGCCACAAAAGATAAACGATTTTCCATCAAAGAAAAAATTACAACTCCCTACAACCAGGGAGGCAAGTCAGTCCATAGTCCTTCCACCATCTCCAGCACTCCTGGTATTTAGTCCCTTGTTTGTCTTTCTTCTTCCTCTTTCTTCGTTGCTTTGTCAGCCAGATAAGTGCTCTACTGTTCTTTTTAGGTTTTTCCTGGCGAAAGCTGCGCTCTGCGCAGCTTTTTCGCGCAGGCAAAAACCTAATGAGTATAGTAGGGGAGACAGGAACGGCCCCCGTCTTCCATTGGCTAGCTCCATAAATGGAGGCTAGCCATTGGAAGACGGGCCTGTCCGTCAATGCCGGACCAGATTCGGGGGCGTTCCAGAGAATTTTTGGCTTTTGGCTACGTCACGCTACGTCAGCCAAAAGCCGGGAACGCCCCCGAATCTGGTCCAGCATTGCCGGCACCCGCCTTCCTGCTCGGGGCCGTGAGAAGGAGCCTCGCTTAGAGCGCGTAGAGCGCTTTTGCTGACCTCTAAAGCCGGTGCTCACCTGGCAGTGTCCCTGTGTTTCCCCGCCGCGGCCCCCGAAGCCGAGTTCCCCAGAAGGAAGCAGCCGTCCGCCTCCAGCCAGGGCCGCGCTGGGATTGGCCCAGTCGGCTGAGCCTCTGCCGCGTCATCGGGAAGAGGAGTGGAGAGCGGGAAGCAAAAGATCTGCGGGAAGCTGTCCAGGTGAGTGTTTTTTTTTTTTTTGTTTCTTACGCCTGCCCTGACTTACGGTGTATATATCCGCCCCATCCCTGAAATGCCCTACAGTGGATTCCAGACTTCTATACAAATAAATGTCCTGCCTTCAATGACGTGAAATTATATTTTATGAAGTTAACACTAGGCATGTTCTACTATAAAACCGGGTTAAGGCCCGCCCCTGCATAGCGTGTTGCTGCCTCAGCTTTGTATTTAGATGAATGAACACTGTTGGATTTAATTAAAGTGCGATTAAAAACAAAGATCGTGTGTGTCAGTGAAGCGAGTTTGCCCCTCTTTTGGCCCATATAAAAGTGCGGGTTTTGTCCTCGCTGGTGTTTTCCGAGTGTAGTTTTATCTTCGGGTTGACCCCTGACCTTTCTCCGGGTACAAGATGCTGGCGTTTGTTTTAGTCGCTGTGTTTGCTCCTCGACGGTGAGGTGGCCTTGTGTTATTGATTTCTCCGGGAGCAGCGAGGTGTCAGGGTGCCGCCCCTCCCCCAGCCCTAGATAGGGGGCTGGGGCGACAATGGTCTGGGCAGGGGGCTGCCTCCCTGGTGAATGCCCTGCAGATAAAGGTGTGTCTGCAGATAGATGCCTTGGAGCAGCCGCGAATCTTCTACAAAATGTCTCTTTACAAAGCTGAGCCCCAAAAAATGAATGTAGCCCTAAGTCAGCCTTCCCCCCCTTGCCCCTTTCTTCTGTCCCGTGGCAATTCAGCACACGCCTCAGTAAAGAGAACGTGTTCAGCGATTCTGCAGCAGCAAAAACAGCTTATCACATTTTTACATTTCCGGTGCCTGCCTGAATTGAGGCTCACCCCTTCCAGGACTTTGACGTTTCGTGTCCACCCTCTTTACCTTCACCTCTGCATTCCTACCATGCTGCGCTTATAGGGAAGGAACTGAACTCAGTCCTTCGCATTATGTGGCTGTCTCAGCTGCTGGCATTGCCACGGTCCCCCATAAAGGCTTTTTCACCAGCTAAAACCTCTGGAGAGCGATGTGGACCACTCCAGTGTCGCACTGTATTTGAGAATGTGAAAACGTCTGTCTTTGGCTACTACATCCTGCCTTGGCTTTCTAGCAGGGTATGTGTATAAATGCCCAGTATTGACATTTGAAAGTATACTTCAGGGGTGTGTGTATGCATGTGCAGCAGGGTATGTGTGTGCTTTGAAATCTGGGTATCTTTGTCTTCAAGGTGAGTGTGTGTGTGTGTGTGTGTGTGTGTGTGTGTCAGCCTACTGGGAGTACGTACTTCTGTCTAAAGGGGATCTGTGTGTCTGTACATGCAAACGTCTGTGCATGATAGAGTTTCGCCATTAGTGTGTCTGCACTGTGGTGTGCCTCTGTAGGGAGGGCTGTGTGGTACTGTGCAGGGGTGGGTGCATCTGTGTAGTGTGGTTGTCTCTGTGTAATTGGGTTGTCTGTATTTCCAGTGGTTAAGCAATAGGCGAAGACAAAATGTAAATACCCATTGGTAAAGAATTAGGAAGACAGCATAGAGAATTTCCAGGTTTGAGCTAATAAGACAGAATCAACAATATTTTGGCGTATAGACTCAGTAACAACTGGTGAAAGAGGTAATGAATGTCAGTGCTGGAAGCGAAATTAGTGCACACCCATAAGGCCTAGTACCACATTCAAAATAAAAGCAGTTTTTTATGGACTCTGCTTGTGCCTCCGTGTGCCCCTGTTGCCTGCTTGTGCCTCTGTGTGCCCCTGTTGCCTGCTTGTGCCTCTGTGTGCCCCTGTTGCCTGCTTGTGCCTCCGTGTGCCCCTGTTGCCTGCTTGTGCCTCCGTGTGCCCCTGTTGCCTGCTTGTGCCTCCGTGTGCCCCTGTTGCCTGCTTGTGCTGTGTGGGTGTGTGTGGAGGGCTCTGTGTGGCTGTGTGTGTGGGAAGCTTTGTGTGGCTGTGTGTGTAGGAAGCTTTGTGTGGCTGTGTGTGTGGGGGGCTTTGTGTGGCTGTGTGTGTGGGGGGCTTTGTGTGGCTGTGTGTGTGGGGGGCTCTGTGTGTGTGGGGGGGCTCTGTGTGTGTCATTTGCGGGAGATAAAGCTAGTGGCATTGTAAATGACAATGCCATTTATTTATGTTAAAAAAACATTAATAAAAATAATGTCAAGAGCAATGCCAATAGCTTTAACTTTAACAAAGGCAAAACCATTGCATTGTAAATGCTTGTTTCTATTTGAGGCCTTGTTGTTCTATCTGATGTGTTTTGTGGCTCTATTGATTGTCTGGATTTAGTATTTGATGTATTTCTCGTTTCTTTTGGCGTTTTAGATTCCCTGCCGCGGGAGCGTTTATTCCGCTCCTCACGCGGCTGGCCCCCTGCTGGTGTGGTGCTTGATCCAACCGCTAGAGGGACTCGACCCTCTCGTGGCGTTGCTCCTTATAAGTGGAGTCGCGTGGCGCGAGCAAGGAGTCTGAGCCTGTCCCTGCCTGCCTCACCGTGACGCCAGAGTCCATCAGGCCGTATTTTCCCTGCTTTTAACCACTTGTACATGCCGGCGGGGGTCCGTATCCCAAGCGATTCGAACGCTTTATTGCCGCACTCGGCTGAGCGTTGTGACTGGCACGAGTCCCGCTGTTTGTTTGCACTCTTACGCGTCTACCAAACCTCGCGCATCTCTCCGAACGCGCACCGGGAGGGAGGGGGCCCGGTCAGTTCTGCTGAGGGCCGTGGGCGTTGGAGGTAAGTGCTGCCCCCAGTGTAATTCTTTGTTTACCAGTAAAAATTGTGCAGCCAACCAGCCTGCCTAATATTAGTGGAGTTTTTGAGCCCTCTATTGACTTTCTGTGCTCAGCACTTTCTAGTGTGGCTCATACATTGTGGGTGATTTAGTGTGACAGTTGCCTTTGCATTTTATTGTAAAGCCATTTGGGCATTGTCTTTGGTGAAACTATGGCAGGCCACTCTGAATATTATGAAGAGGAGTCAAAGGGTTATTTGTCACGAGGCGGCGGACACCTCAATTTATAGGGTGGTCAATTAGGTCGTTGGTCCAATGGAACAGCGCTTCTCAGAGAAAATTGTCCAGGAATGTGCAAAACTTACGCGGCGCGGACGGACCCCTCTCCGGAGTCTGGAACAGTCTGGGGAGATGCTCCACCAGCTAAAAAAAAACACCCTGAAGGGGTGGACGTGGAGGCTTTTGTGTGCCTTAAATCTGCTTTTGTTGCGTCAGGGGCTCCCTCTGTTCCCCCGCCTCCCCAGGTGGATGCCCTGCAGGAACCCCTGGAACCCCCTTCCCCCACGACGGATGGTGATGGCACACAGGGGGGATACCGATGATGAGGCGGGGTCTTCACGGCCTTGGCTTCCTTCGAAAACTCAGTCAACCTGCGCCGCTACAGCACAGGAGGATTCTGACATGCTCAACCCCAATGAGATCATGCATCCTCGTTCGGCAGCTTGGGTTCCTGGCGAGAAGGTGGCCAGGTTTGTGGCTTGTAGGCTCCGAAAGCCCTTGGAGAATAAAGCTAGAGGCTGTCTGCGTGCAGAGTGCCCCAGACCCTCTTTGGAGATTAAGATTGCCTTTACCCCAGAGCAAGATCCAAAAATGGCCACATTCATGGCAAAGTTCACGAAGGATCCCAGGAAGGGTATTGACAGGTCCTGCCAATCCTGTCAAGATAAGTTACTTGATGCCATTGGGCCAATGACTAAAATACTTGACATGGCTGAGGAGGCGAAAGTTTCAGGGTTTCCCATTTCCCCCGAAGTTCTCCCTAATTGGGCTCAGCGGGCTATTATTTTTATGGGCAACGCGAATTGCGCTCTGTCCACCGAGCGTCCGAGATCTCTTGATTAAACTAAATCCCAAACTAGGAGATCTGGCCTCCTCGGAGGCAGGTGCTGTGGCACAGGGAGGTCTTTTCGGCGACCCCTTTATAAAGGAGCTGGGAAAGTTCGTCACAACTTTCACTTCACTGGACAAGGCTAAGTCCAGTATCAAAAAGGTTTTTAACCAGCGGGTTTTCCGTGGGGCCAGGCGAGGCAAGGGCCGCTCTCCTGGCCGCGGATCGCAGCAACCCTCAGGCAGGGGACAAGGCTCTGGCCGCGGACAATATAATACTTCCGCAACTTACAATAATTTCTACCTAACGCGAGTTCAAAGATTCCGAGGACGAGGAGGATTCAGAACCAACTCGTGGCAATTCAAACGGTAAGTGTTTTACCAGCGACTTATGTACGCATTGGGTGGCGACTAGCGGAATTTCGGGGCGCTTGGGAAGACATAACGTCAGATGCATGGGTTCTCTAGACCATTCAAGGTTTTAATATAGAGTTCCACGGGGATCCTCGACAAGATACTCTTCATCGCCCGATCTCTTTCAGCGCCCGCGATTCGGAGTTGATCGACTAAAGGTTTCCAAATTCCTTCGCAAAGGGGCCATTCGCCGAACAACACTTCATCCCCATGGTTTCCTAAGCAATATTTTCTTGGTAGACAAGGCCGACGTCCTGTTATCAATCTCAGGGACTTCAACGGCTGGTTGGTGTATCGTCATTTCAAAATGGAGGGGATACACCTCCTCCATGACATTCTCCTACCAGCAGACTGGATGGTGCGCCTCGAATTGAAGGATGCCTATCTAGTTGTGCCTATCTAGTTGTGCCTATCCATCCGCCGCACCGTCTTTTTTTGCAGTTCTGCTGGAAGGACTTGGTGTTCGAATTCACAGCTCTTCCGTTCGGTCTGTCCTCAGCACCATGGTGTTTCACCAAGGTGCTTCACCCAGCGGTGGAGTTCCTCCTGGCTCAGGGCATCCGGATGATCGTTTATTTGGACGATCTGTGCTCATGGCGCAGTGTCCTCAAGTTCTTGCCTCCCAACTCCAGCAAGGTCTGGGGTTTGTGATCAACGAGGCCAAATCGGTCCTGCAACCTTCTCAGATGATAACTTTTCTTGGGTTTGTGATAGACTCTGTCCAAGCGACTGGGTCTTCCGTCTCGGAAAATGGTGAAGATTCGTCATGAGTTGCGCCAAACAATTTCACAGTCCGACATTTCGCGACGTCATCTGGCCTGTGTGGTGGGGCTGCTTTCCTTTTCAATTCACGCAATCTTCTCGGGACCTCTACATTACCGGGCACTCCAGCGCCTCAAGACGTTTCATCTGCAAAGAGGGAGATCTTACGATCATATTGTTCCCCTCTCGGAAGAGGCCAGAGAGGAAATAACAAGGTGGTTGTCTCACATGGAGGCCTGGAATGGGCGGGCGATTTTCGGCTCGATTTCGGACCTGGTCATAGAGTCCGATGCCAGTCGTTCTGGCTCGGGCGCACGATTCGGGGATTTTTCCACCAGAGGAGTGTGGTCTGCAGACGAGCAGAGTCTCCACATCAATTGTCTAGAACTCTTAGAGGGGTCCTTTGTGGTCTGATGCTTGACCAGGGAGAGTGCAATCCTGTGTCCTTCTGAAGATAGACAAAGTTTCCGCGGTCCGGTACGTAAATTGTTTGGGAGGCTCCAGTTCGCGTGCTCTGGTGAACTTGGCGAAAGATTTCTGGAATTTGTCTAGACCACCACATTTCAGTCACAGGGGAATATCTTCCGGGGCAGACCAATCAGATTGCAGACTGGCATTCACGCAACTTGTACAATTCCAGTTTATGGAAGTTGGACCCCCTGATTTTTCGGTGAATCCAGTCTCTCTGGGGCCCATTCTCAGTGGACCTCTTTGCCTCCCCCTTGGACAATCAGGTTCCCCGGTTCTTCAGTTGGAGACCGGATCCGATGGCAGTGGCCACGGATGCCTTCCTCCAGGATTGGATGAGGGAAGTCGGGTATGCGTTCCCCCCTTTTTCGATGATCACAAGAGCGGCGGCTCAAATCCGTCGGCAAGGGGCTGAAGTGATCATGGTAACACCTTGTTGGAGGTCTCAAGTTTGGTTTCCGATTCTTCTGGAACTTTCTTGGGATTTTCCAATCCTACTCCCCCAATTTCCTCATCTGCTTCTGAACCCGGAAGGGATGTCTCACCATCTGATCACGCAGGGACAGCTCAGTCTCATGGTGTGGCGGCTTTCCGGCCGCGATGGTCGCTGCCAGGCCTTTCGGAACCAGGTGCGACCCTCTTGTCAAAGGCTTGGGGGGAAAGCACCACGAAACGTTATAGATCCACTTGGACACAGTGGCTTCGTTGGTGTGTTCAAAAGGATTTGGATCCCGTGGTCGTGAAGGTTGCTCACGTCTTGAATTTTCTCGCAGAGTTGACTTCTGATGGACTGGCGTACCGCTCAATGCGGTTCGGTCGGCTATTCCTGCTGGTTATTCCCCGCTCAAGGGGAAGCCAGTTGGGGAACATCCTTTGGTCTGTAGACTCTTACGTGGTATCCGGTTGTCTTTACCTCCGGAGCCTCGGTTTTCGGCCCTTTGAGATGTGAATTTGGTTTTGAACCTCTTTTTCTTGGGAGCCTAATAGACATCTTTCTTTGAAGGAATTATCTGCAAAATTCGCTATGCTGCTATGTTTGATTTCCTGCAGGAGGGTTTCAGATGTCCTTGCGTTGGACATTTCAACAGGGACTTTCTTGCCAGAAGGAGTAGTTTTTACAATTGGACGCCGAACTCGCACAGTGTCATACCCGCTCCGAAGTTGTGTGTGGTGGATTGTCTTAAAACCTATGAAGACTTGACCCTAGAATTTCGTCCTCCGGGCGAACAACAACTTTTAATAGCACTCAGGAAACCGCACAAATAATAAAAGGGATCTTATCATGCGCAAACATAGCCCAATGGGCGTCAAAGCGGTGTCTTCTCCAACAATTGCAAGATGGGTGCGTTGGGTCATGAATGAAGCGGGCATTGATACGAGACAGTTTGGTGCTCATTCCACTAGAGGAGCCATGGCCTCTAAGGCGTTTGCGTCGGGAGCGCGCCTAAAGGACTTGATGCGAGCAGCAGATTGGTCTTCGGACTCTACTTTTAAAAGGTTTTATTTTAAACCAGTGGTGGATGTGACTCAGTTGGTGGTAAGTAAGCTTTAAACTAGCACAATCTGAAGCCTCCGGTCCCGACATAGAATCGGAATTTGTCAAGCAGGGTGACGGTAAGTTCCAATTCTATTAAAGACACGGAGGCGAGGGTTATCCCACCTGGGGCACGATAGTGCGAACCCACCCGTACTTTGGTAAGTAAACACTAGTGTTTTTTTTGCTAATGTCTGGTTGAGATTGTTTATTGAAGCTTGGAGCTCTGCGATTATTATTGTAACATTTTACAGGTTCTTTGTGTTAGTCATTTCCTGATCATATCTTGTTCTTTCTAGGAAATGATGGTTCGAAACAAGACCAGTGATAATTGAGCGTAATTCGCGCGAAGAAAGAGGAAGAAGAAAGACAAACATGGGACTAAATACCAGGAGTGCTGGAGATGGTGGAAGGACTAAGGACTGGCTTGCCTCCCTGGTTGTAGTTGTAGTTTTTTGTTTGTTGATGGAAAATCGTTTATCTTTTCTGGCTGCTGTATTTGTAATGTTAAATAAATCAAATAGAGAATAATTCATAATCTTCGCCTCCGTGTCCTTAATAGAATTGGAACTTACTGTCACCCTGCTTGGCAAATTCAGATTCTCTGGCAGAATTATTGGACTATCACTTGAACTGGAAACAACATTTTTGGCGAAATCTGCAAAATGTGATTAACGCAGCAAAGCCACTATTAAGCAGTGAACACTGCAGCAACATAACCTTAACACACACTGGCAGCACCACCGTCCATTTTTAATGCAATTTTTTATTTATAAAATGTTAACATTTAAACTCACATTTCAATCGGTGCCCACTGTAAGCTGCACTCTGGAGAAAACCTCCTTTTCAAGCAAACTACTCCAATATAAACGTTTAATACTAAACATTTAACTTCTAACGTGACATTTACAAACACAGACTCTGGCCTTGTGCTTTATGAATAATGTTAATGTGAGGAAATGCCTCTTTTGCATGTTCACCTCCACAGTTTTGGACAAATACTGCTGGTTTATCAATTCAGAGTGCACCAATGCCTGCTAATCAGACCTCAGTGCCAGTGTTCTACCCCCTTTAAAGTATATGTCGAATTGGCCGTTCTCAATTGGCAAGGGCTGACTTACTTATATGTCCCTAATATATGGTACCCAGGGTACTTACGGCATCTAAGGTAGTATTTCCACCCAGGGTTGCAGCAGTGCTTGTGCCACCCTGTGTGCGAACAACTCCCAGCCTGACACTGCAGACTGGAAGGGCAGTGGTAACACTAGTAATTCAACTTTGCCACTTACACTAATGGCAAAGCCCCCCCCCCCCCCACTTCCCTTAACAATATATGCAAGTCTCCCATATGGAAGGCCTATGGAGCCCTAAGGCAGGGAGCTGTACATTATTAAGTAGGACATGTATTTTATATAGGTCTGAACAGCAACACTTCTAAATTGTCGTTTTGCCATGGAAAGGCTAGTAGCCCTATTGGATAACATAGGTTTACTGGTTGATCCCTCAGCCTGACTAACTTATGAATGGACGGCATGTCCTGCAAATATAGCCGCCAGAACGTAGTAGTTACAGCTCAGTCCTGTCCCATCGACATCCGGTGACATCTGTGCAGTCTGCCACCCAGGACATTCGCCCCAACTGCTGCTGGGCAAGAGGCTCGAGTGGAGTCTGCCCGGGATGTGACCCGCTGAGGTCGGCTGCTGCAAGGACTGAGGTCGGACGTGATGCAGAGAACCACAGACTGGAAAGGGACATGCGGTTGTTGGCGGACGGGGATTCCCAAGGATGGTCAGATCCCACCACCGACCCGCCCACGGTTCAAACTGATGGTCTGGAAATTCCAGTCACTCACGGCCATCGGGAAAGCTGAGAAGACGTGGTGGGGGTATATCAAGGCCCTCATCTCGGGTCGACAGACAAGATGGAACACTAAACCTGGATTAGCGGACACTAAACCTATAGTAGCGCCGGTCGGAGCTGAGAGAGAGGCAGCGATGGTACTGGGCGACGGTGACAGCCTCCAACTCGGATTCAAGGACAGGGGATGTGGTGGAGGAGATCCAGGAGCAGAGTGAAACTTGACATTAAGCATTATTCTGATACTACAGTTGGCCTTGTGCACTGCTCATATTGATGTGCCCCAGATGGTGAATGTCTGAATGCACCTTTTGCCAAGTTGTGAAACCATGAGTGTCCCCTAGTAAAAGATTGCAGTCCTGTATGGCTTGTTTGCAGTGTAGATGTGAAAAAGCAGGCGAATGGGTGACATGTACGAAATGTGACAGGAAGGCTATTTCACGCCCCATGTGGGTGTTTGACTCAGCTGATTAGTTGTCAGTTTTACAGTTGTGCTTTAGGTTTCCATGAGAGAGCTTATTTGGCAGCGAGGTAACCAGCAAGTGTGAGTGTTTGAGTGACTGAATGGTACGATGACTGGTGTGGAAAAGCGAGTTTGCAGGGCTAGGAAGTATCCGTGAGCGGTGACCGTAATTGCAGCCACCTGAAGACACCCTCCCAATCGATTTTCTGTTGTGGAGACTGCTAGCTGACTGCTAGTTCAGGGGGGTGGGGAGGGGCAGGGGCAATGTGTGAATTAATCATACTGTGGAGTAAGTAATTGTTGGGAAGGGGGTAGAAGGATGAGGATACTTGGGAAAACTAGGGTTGTTCAATTGTGTTTACACAGTGGAAGGGATGGGTGTTAATGTTTGAATTGTGTTTGACGCTATGGCTGCTGATATTAAGGTAATGACATGGAATTAGGTGGGCTTAACTCCGATCTTAAGCGATCTACAATACACTCCTTCCTCCGGCAACATGGTTTTCAAATCGCTCTGTTGTAGGAGACAAATCTGACAGACAACGAAAGCCAAAAATTATATCGTAAATGGAGTGGACAACTCTACTCCACCACATACTCAATTACGCCAGAGGGGCTTCCATATGGATCACCCCCACAGGTCTCCTTTAGGGTTCAGAGCTTTAAATCAGATATTGAGGTTAGATATATATGGCTATGTGGACTGCTGGATGGTCGAGAGGTGTGTATACTCCCAGCACAGATCTTCTACCTTGACGTCAAGAGGGAGCTGCTAGCCTACGTTGGGTCTCCTCCGCTGTGGGCAGGTGATTTCAACTGAATGCCTCACGGTTGTGATGATTGTCTCACCACCTTTTTAACCTGTGGATCCCTTGACCTAATTGGCAGTTGGCCTTGGCTCCCCACCATTTTTTTTTTTTTTATCGGTGGGCGGCAGGGGGGGTGATGTAATCACAACCTCGGGAGTACTTACTGTTGGCTTCCTAAAGTAATTGGGATGCAATGAATGTATTATAATTAAACAACAGGGGGTGGTGATGGACAGAGTTTCTGAATTAAGCAGAATACTCTCACCCAGTCAAGAGATCAGGGCTTAATCCAACACCGTTTTTTAGCTCACTGCACCATCCCAGCTCAGAACCTGGCTATATGCAAATTAGTCTGTCCCTGGCCCAGTGTATCATGGGAACAGGGCAAACCAAACTACCAAGCCAATTCTTTCACTGGGAAGGAAACAAGCTACCGGGGACCGGTTTCTGGCATTTCAGCCGTCTTCTGCCCGGCTTGCTTGAATCCTGATGGTGCAATGAGCTAGGGACTCACGTCTGAGTATACCCTTCCACGCTTGTGGTGGACAAAATAATTAAACAACAGGAGGTGGTGATGGACAGAGTTTCTGAATTAAGCAGAATACCCTCACCCAGTCAAGAGATCAGGGCTTAATCCAACACCGTTTTTTAGCTCACTTACCTCGAAAGCGGTCCGGTCCTCGGATGCTTGATTCCGTTCTGGGAAGGACATGGCTTTTGTAGTTCGGACTGGACTGTTCCCATGGGGCACAGGGTCAGAGCTGATTTTACATATCGCCATTGTCTAACCCAGGGTGGTGTGGAGTGCAAAAAAACGATGGATTTGGGCCCAGATCTTTGGACTGGGGTGAATGTGTCACATTGATCCACATTCGGTCCATCACCTGTTTTGTTTGCAAATACCGCCATAAGTGCGCTGGGGATGCTCAGACGTGGGTCCCAGGCACTCCACACCACTGGAGTCAAGCTAGCCGGGCTGATGAGAGGTGTTACCTCGAAACCGGTCCGGTCCTCGGATGCTTGATTCCGTTCTGGGAAGGACATGGCTTTTGTAGTTCGGACTGGACTGTTCCCATGGGGCACAGGGTCAGAGCTGATTTTACATATCGCCATTGTCTAACCCAGGGTGGTGTGGAGTGCAAAAAAACGATGGATTTG
Organism: Lissotriton vulgaris; assembly: GCF_964263255.1. Lineage (NCBI taxonomy): Eukaryota > Metazoa > Chordata > Amphibia > Caudata > Salamandridae > Lissotriton > Lissotriton vulgaris. The sequence goes on from NC_141698.1 coordinate 616,737,502, forward strand.
GGCCCAGATGTTTGGACTGGGGTGAATGTGTCACATTGATCCACATTCGGTCCATCACCTGTTTTGTTTGCAAATACCGCCATAAGTGCGCTGGGGATGCTCAGACGTGGGTCCCAGGCACTCCACACCACTGGAGTCAAGCTAGCCGGGCTGATGAGAGGTGTTACCTCGAAACCGGTCCGGTCCTCGGATGCTTGATTCCGTTCTGGGAAGGACATGGCTTTTGTAGTTCGGACTGGACTGTTCCCATGGGGCACAGGGTCAGAGCTGATTTGCATATCGCCATTGTCTAACCCAGGGTGGTGTGGAGTGCAAAAAAACGATGGATTTGGGCCCAGATCTTTGGACTGGGGTGAAGCTGTGACATTGATCCACATTCGGTCCATCACCCGTTTTGTTTATGAATGTATTATAATCATATTTGTAACAAAATAAAAAGTTAAGTTGTTTAATAAGAACTCATTAAGTGAGAAAGGATACTACAAGATTAATAGCCATATGTTTCAATGCACCTTTTTTACCCACACAATTGTTAAATTAAACTTCTTTATAAGTGCTTGTTAGTTGCATAAGATTAAATAATCAACAACTCTATGGCTTTGTTGTTTTATAATATTGAAAATGCTTCAGTTGTGACATGATGAGACTGTCAAAGAAACATAACGAGTATTTTTGATTTTACATCAATGTCCGTGATGGGTGGTGGTACTGCTGCAGAATTAAGATTTTTTTTCACCCAAATGGTGAGGGCAAAAATGGAGAGCCCGAAAGAGACCCATCTCAGCACCTGCTTTTCAGAACTGCCAGTGTGCACTGGCAGAACACGACCCACTGAGCTGGGATGGTGCAGTGAGCTAAAAACGGTGATGGATCAAGCCCTGATCTGTTGACTGGGTAGGAGTGTTCTGCTTAATTCAGATACTCTGTCCATCACCACCCCCTTTTCTGAATCGCTTTGTCCACCATAAGCGTGGAAGGGTATGCTCAGACATGAGTCCCTTGCTCACTGCACCATCAGGATTCAAGCAAGCCGGGCCGAAGACGGCTGTAATGCCAGAAACCGGTCCCCGGAAGCTTGTTTCCTTTCCAGTAAAATAATTGGCTTGGTAGTTTGGTCTGCCCTGTTCCCATGATGCACTGGGCCAGGGACAGACTAATTTGCATGTAGCCAGGTTCTGAGCTGGGATGGTGCAGTGAGCTAAAAAAACGGTGATGGATCAAGCCCTGATCTGTTGACTGGGTAGGAGTGTTCTGATTAATTCAGATACTCTGTCCATCACCACTCCCTTTTCTGAAACGACCCACTTAAAGCCCTGCATTTGGCATTTTTTTCCCCAGAGTTTTATTCAGCGCGAACTGGACCCGAAGGTATCCGCGCGCTTTACATTGATTAGCACTAGGTGTGATGGACACATTTATTTTTGTTCAGCACTGGGGAGATTAAGAAATTTGCCCCTAGATTAGAATCGCAGGATGTTGAGCATTCCAGCTGAGACTCAAACCTGGTTCGAGGTCTACCGCTTTAGCTGTAAGAGGCCACATCCTCTCCCCAGTTGAGAAATCACTGATGCTTAACCCACGTGTGCCTGAATGAACAACTGGATTATGCCGAGTTCACATCCACAGGTTGCTGGGGAGGTAACCGGGTTTGATAAATCTATGCTCACATTTGCAGAAAGTGTTTACTTTACTAATTGTCCCTCTTCTGCAAAAGCAGGTATTTGATTAATAATTTTACTATGAAAAAGGTGGGCTCCAGGGGGCGAGTAAAGTGCAAATCGTACTTTTGAAGAAGAGGGACAATTAGTAAACACTTTCCGTAATGCCAGCATAGATTTATTAAACCAGGTTACTTCCCCAGCAACTTGTGGATGTGCACTAAGAATAATCCAGTTGAGTTCTTCATTCAGGTACACGTGGGTTTGGGAGGTGAACTTGTGGCCACAGTGAACTACTTTACTAATTGTCCCTCTTCTGCAAAAGCAGGTATTTGATTAATAATTTTACTGTGAAAAAGACGGGCTCCACGGAGCGAATCGTACTTTTGAAGAGGGACAATTAGTAAAGTAAACACGTTCTGTAACGACAGCATAGATTTATTAAACCAGGTTACTTCCCCAGCAACTTGTGGACGTGCACTAAGAATAATCAGGTGAGTTCTTCATTCAGGCACACATGGGTTTGGACTGGGTTGGGGAGTTTAACTTGTGGCCACAGTAAACTACATTTAAAAGGCACATCACACAGGATCCGCAACAACTGAAGTAGTGAACAACTGTCCAGTGCAGCCCTCAGTGGCATCCTCCCCGCAACAACTGCCTGCAATGAAAATCCCAACACTAAATGTCCCCATATTTCCAGCGAGCGCAAGTTAAACTTTAACTCACTCCGTGGAGTCCGCCTTTTTAGGTCTCGCCTGTCGATGCGCATGCGCATCGAGCAAGCGAGAGTATTGGGACTTATCAACTCTTTATCCACACTGCAAGGAATCGTGGCGATTCCTTGCAGTGCCCGTGACTTTTAAGCTCAATGCGCATGCGCATTGAGCTTAAAAGCGCGTGCACGTCCGTCGTGTTTTACCCGCTCCGCCCCCTCCCCTTCCCGCCGTGTCGCATTTCTCCTCCCCCCTCCCCTCGCGCTGTGTCGCATTTCTCCTCCCCCCTTCCCTCCGTCTTGTTTTATTTAAACCTTTGCTTCATCGATTTCATGCACCTCTTATTGGGTACATTTCGGAAATGCGTTCTTACCACAACACTACGCACATCGTATTCCCGTGCAGCTTCTCAGAAGCGGGAGGTAAGATTGACTTACACTGAAGCGACAATCGGTCATAAGATGTTTGTCAGCGTCTTTGTGTTACTTATTGTTGGTAATTGACCTGAGCAAGAGCATGTATGCACTTTTTTTAATCACCAGGATTGCGATCTTGTGCACTTTTCTATTTTTACGAGACACGCCACGCCGAGTACCGTCACAGTTTAGTTTTTGTAAGCACCGCGTTTACTTGCTTTTCGGAGCCAAGACTTTGCTGCACTTTTTAAACATTCCAAGTGAGAGGTCTTTAAGGTTTTTACACAGTATGTGCACGATGCGCATGCGCATCGAGCAAGCGAGAGTATTGGGACTTATCAACTCTTTATCCACACTGCAAGGAATCGTGGCGATTCCTTGCAGTGCCCGTGACTTTTAAGCTCAATGCGCATGCGCATTGAGCTTAAAAGCTCGTGCACGTCCGGCGTGTTTTACCCGCTCCGCCCCCTCCCCTTCCCGCCATGTCGCATTTCTCCTCCCCCCTCCCCTCGCGCCGTGTCGCATTTCTCCTCCCCCCTCCCCTCCGTCTTGTTTTATTTAAACCTTTGCTTCATCGATTTCATGCACCTCTTATTGGGTACATTTCGGAAATGCGTTCTTACCACAACACTACGCACATCGTATTCCTGTGCAGCTTCTCAGAAGCGGGAGGTAAGATTGACTTACACTGACGCGACAATCGGTCATAAGATGTTTGTCAGCGTCTTTGTGTTACTTATTGTTGGTAATTGACCTGAGCGAGAGCATGTATGCACTTTTTTTAATCACCAGGATTGCGATCTTGTGCACTTTTCTATTTTTACGAGACACGCCACGCCGAGTACCGTCACAGTTTAGTTTTTGTAAGCACCGCGTTTACTTGCTTTTCGGAGCCAAGACTTTGCTGCACTTTTTAAACATTCCAAGTGAGAGGTCTTTAAGGTTTTCACACAGTATGTGCATGAACGATGCCTCGTTACCACACATCTTTCCTAGGTGCGTATCAGACTAGGCACAGGCAGGAATGTGTGTCTGGAGGATCCTTGAGCCATATGTCAGATAGTACAGCTTCTTTAGCCCCCATCTGTTCCCCAGCCGTTCCCCAGCCTGCCGAGAGCAGCTCTTCCCGCTCCGCCCCTCCCCACTCTCTCTCCCCGCACACCTCCGTTGCTTTATATCCTGCAGAAGTTTAACTGACTTTTCTGCCCTACAAATGCAGATTTGTTTTGTGCTTTGATATTTTGACCCCCGTACATATCCCTCTCGTTCAGCTGCAGTTACAGACGTTTCCTAGGTGCGTATCAGACTAGGCACAGGCAGGAATGTGTGTCTGGAAGATCCTTGAGCCATATGTCGGATTGTACAGCTTCTTTAGCCCCATCCTGAGCATTTGTGCTTGCTTACACAGTATGCAGAATCGCAGGTTTTATTAATGACCTGCAGTACTACGGTCTAGATGTTCCTTTAATCAAGTACAAAGTGGCATGTTTCACAACATGCTAGGGCATTACCATCTGTTCCCCAGCCTGCCGAGAGCAGCTCTTCCCGCTCCTCTCTGCCCCCTCCCCACTCTCTCTCCCCGCACACCTCCCCTCTCTTAATTGGCCCTGCTGCATCAACACATTGCAGGTGAGTGACGTGGCCATTGGGCAGCCGCAGAGTAGCGTATATTCCAAATAATTACCATGTGACCTGATAAACTGCTGAATTCTTAAAGGATGGTTTAATCCAACATACTTTTAGGACAAGTTTTTGTGCTTTCCTCTCTCACCCCTCTCCTCACTCTCTCCAGGCCTGACTCTCTCCTCCCCTCTCACCACTCTCCCCTCTCCCCTCTCACCACCACTCTCCCCTCTCAACACCACTCTCCTCATCACTCTCCCCTCTCCTAATTGCATTTTTTCGCGGCCGCCAGGCTGTGACACCACATCAAAGGGTTTCTCCTCCCCTAATTATTTTTTTAAGGCCGGCCGGCCGTACTTTAAGTTTCACGTACGCCATACAACATACAACCACACGCACAACCACATCAGTGCACGCTTTCACCAGTCACACACACACCACCAGCCGTCGGTGCACGCTTTCACCAGGCACACACCACCAGCGTCAGTGCACGCTTTCACCAGGCACACACACCACCAGCCATCAGTGCACGCTTCCACCAGGCACACACACCACCAGCCGGCAGTGCACACTTACACCACAGCACCACTCAGCACCACTACAGCATCACTCAGGGGCACCACAACATCACTATGCGCTACAACAGCATCACTTAACGCCACAGCATCACTTGTTTGTATCACTTGTTGCTGAGATATTTGGTTGTGGTTCAAGACGTAGTTTGTGCGTGTGGGCAGCTGCAATGATGATGCTGTAGGTACCACTTCGTCATGATCGCTCTGTCTCCAGAATTCTTCCTGAAGCTATATTCATGCGTAATGGGGGAGGTACCCTCTTGCAGTGCAAACACTTCCTTCAGTGACCTGCTCCTCCTTCCTCTGACATTCTGACTCTGCAGTGATAATCCTTTTCCATTTGAGGCTCAGCAGGAGCTAACATTTTACTGATACTCTTCAATAACATAGCGAGTATTGAGCCAAAGCTGAACTCTGGGGAAAACAACAAGGCACTACTACCTCTGTCAGAGCCTCCCTCTTGTTTGTTTCCATCTACCTTTCCCCTTTTTCCTACGCCTCTTCATCCTAAATTCACTGCCCCCTCCTCTGCCTCCTGACGCTACCATCACTACCTGTTTCATCTGCCCTCTTCCAACTTTTTGTTTTTCCTCTTTCTTCTGCCTACTACTGACATCATCTATAGCCTTTCTATCTCTTTCTCATAGAATAGATAAATGTTGTAGTGAAATGCCAAAATAAAGTGCCACTGTGAAGTATTTGTACAATGTTTTTGTACATTAATTTATTTGACGTTTGTTGTTTTTCGCATGCTCCTAGTGTTTGTTTACCCATCTTTAAAATCGAGCCACAGTAGCGAATAAATTGCGCACACACACAACACACAATCCAAAACACAAAACACACACACACAACTCAAAAGACAAACACAAACCCACACACACGCACAACTAAACACACAGAAAACACCACACACACAAAACACCACACATAAAACACCACACATACACACACCACACACACACCACACACCACCCACACACACACAACAGCACACACAACAAAAAACAAACAGACCAGCACACACACAATTCCCCACACACACACCACACAAACCACCCCACACACAACCCCCACACACACAACCCCACACACACACAACCCCACACACACACACAACCCCACACACACACAACCCCACACACACACAACCCCACACACACACACACAACCCCACACACACAACCCCACACACACACACAACCACACACAACCCCACTCACCCCCCACATACCCTCCCCACACACACACACACCCCACACACACCCAACACACCCACACCCCCACCCCCATACCCCCACACACACCCACCCACACCATCACTATGCGCTACCACAGCATCACTGAACGCCACAGCATCACTCACCACCACAACAACTGGCACTTCTTGGGTTGCCTTGTCCTACAGCTAAATTCGAACTGTTCTGAACTAGAGTCTCATAATTTTCACAATTTTGCAGTAACACGATCAAAGAGGTTCTAACTTAATTTCGACATCATTATTGAAGTGCAGTTTATCTTGTCTTCCTCAGTACTTCGTACATCTCTCTAGAGATGTGGCCTAACGACCAGAGCTGCCATCTAAGTCACGTACATACAAAACATGTTGCATTACAAATGCTATAGGTGTCACATTCGCGAAAGTTATAACTATTGGCATTGTAAATGACAAAGCTATCAATTTAGCTATTTTAAAAAACAAAACATAAATAAATATTTGTCATTTACAACACCAATAGCTCCAACTTTTCTAATGCGAGACCTATTGCATTTCCAATGCTTGTTGGAGTAAAATTATTATTCAAACGCCTGCCGATCTTCGGCCCAACCTCCGTTTTACACTCGTATCACCAGCATTATTTTTCCTGTAAAATTTACAGTTAAAATAACGCTGGTGATAAGTGTAAAACTGAGGTGAAAGCAGGCAAAGAAGTAAAGAAAACTGACCACACAGGAATCCTTCCCATGGCAATTTCCACACCAACGGCCCTAGTACTAATGTAACATTAACTACTAACCTTAAATCATGTGAAGGAGAGGCTTCCACGAGGCACGGCGGCCAGCAAGAACGCAACTGAAACGGCACATATAAAATAGAGACTACACTATCCCTGTGGAAGCATGTACGTCAGACGCGTATGCGTACGCACGTATCGCGCCAGTACTTTCGGGCCACACCATGTTCCCAGATTATGCAGGGGGGACAGGGGAACACGTAATTTTTACTACAGCTGACACAAACTGCAGTTTCCCACATTGTGCGCACGGCGCCCCTGGCATCTCACAGCGGAGCACCGGGGTGCCGCGGCGCACAGTTTGGGAACCACAGCCTATTACAGCCATATTACAAAGTTGCCTTGATAGATTCTTAGTGACAGACTACCTCGCCGCAGACATAACAGATGTTCAGATATTGAACAGGTTTCTCTCGGATCATGTCATGGAGCTCCTGGAGTGGGGGAGGGGGGTTCAGAGAGACCCAGGGTGCCGTTGTGGTGTTAACTCCCAGAGGTACTGAGTGATACCAAATTCCACATGGAGCTTTGAGAAGTGGCAGTCAACTATTTTTACACCAACTGGTCCTCAGCAGAGAGCAGGGGAGCCCAGTGGGGCACTCAAAGTAGTGACCCGAGTAGAATGCCTGTCACGTATTAGTGACACTAGGTGCAGTTTAGAGAAAACGTTACTAGGAAGAACTACACCTCACAAACATTCAGCGAGATGCCCCCATCGTGGGAAGGGAGCTATTGACAGCCTAGAGAACGGTGGGAGAGATGTCTGACTGACTGGACCTATGGTTCGGAGGGACTACCTCATCGGGAGTGGGACCGGTCTGGATGCCTTCTAGCATGGCTATGGAAAAGGGAAAGTCCGCCACCAGTTATCGTTTCTCTTAAACTATGGGATGGCACTATGGTGGGGTCACAAGCCGCAATTAATATCCTCCTACGAGACCACCTGGCGACTGTTTATGGGGAGGTCGAGGGTGGCCAAACCTCCGATAATACTACATCACATACCCCTTCCTGGACTTACAGCGGAGCAGCCTGGGTAACTGGAGAGGGAAATCCTAGTCAAAGCATTCAAGAAGAAAGTCTGGGAAATGGCTAGATGTAAAGCACCAGCTCCAGATGGACTCCCAGTGGAACACTATCAAACATACTTTGAGCTACTGATTGCCCATTTACGGGAAACGCTTTAGGAGGCACGCGCTTGTAGCATACTTCCGCGAACTATGCGTGAGGCACAAATCATTATGCTTCCTAAAACGAAAAAAACCCACTCAGACCCAAGCTCTTATAGACCCCCCTCTCTGTGCTTGGGTTAACACAAAAATGCTGGCAAAGACCTTTGCAAACAGGTTACGGGTGGAGGTTACCCAACTGGTACGTGAAGATCAATGCAGCTTTATCCAGGGTAGAGGGACCCATATCAAAGGACATTGTCCCATCATATGGTTGCTGAAGGGGAACTAAAGGCAGCGTTGATAGCCATAGACATCGAAAAGGCATACCTCCAATTGGTAAAAACTTTGGGAAGTCTTCTGCCGGATGGGCCCAGGTCCAGTGTTCCTGTCCTGGATCAAACTGTTGAATACTGCACCAGTGGAACAAGGCGTGTGATATCAGATTGCTTCCCCATTAAGTGGGGCACTAGGCAGGGATGCCCCGTGTCACCACTCCTTTTTGCTTTGGTGATGGAGCCCTTGGCGATCTGGCTTCGCCGTGATATGGTTGAGTGGAGCAAATTAGTGGGAGAGGTCAACCATGTAGTCTCCTTAAAGGCTTCTGATGCCCTCTTCTACGTATACACTCAGAGATCGATTGCAATACTGCTACAGATTATGTCCGAGTTCGGCAGGGTATCTGGCCGTGAGGTCAATAGGCAAAACACTGTTCTGTTCCCTATAGCCGCTATGGTGGCCGTGCATTAGACAAAGCTCCCAGCTACGGAGGCTGGATGGGAGAATTGCATTTCAGGTACTTGGCGATATAGAGAGTTCATGCCCCCGAGACCCACTATTACCTAAACATGGGTAGAGACTTCGCGGTGCTGGAGGAATCGATCCGCTTCTAGGTTCGGCGGGCCTAATCTGTGATGGGCAGAGTCACATTGAGCAAGATGATTAGATTACCCTGTTGTCTGCATGCCCTCCAGAATGCCATGTATGATATTCCAAAATCCACGTTTGCTACACTCAACAGCCTCCTGGTGTCACTCGTGTGGGCCAGTAAACTGAGCAGAGAAACTGGTTATCTTAAAATTTGACTCTTAACTAAGGGGCCTGGGAGTACCATACATGGAACTATATTACCTCACAGGGCTTATACAGTGTGCACCACAACGGTGCGTGGATGGCCCCAACATGGAGAAGAAACTCCTGGAACATGGGGGGTGGATGCGGATCCGCCACATTGCCTCATGTTGGGAGCAGGTGTCCAGGGTGGTCACCCCTTTGTAGTCAGACAGGTGACAGTGGCCTGGAATCAGACAGTTGTCTGAGTGCAACGATGGGCACCTTATGCCAGACTTCTGCTGCTCTGACGGTTGGGACCTTAACAACATCTTTCTCACATTAGAGGAGGCACAGATTACCATTGACCTTCGGCAGTGGCACTTTTTGCAATATGCCAAAATATCTTGATCATTTCGAGAAATTTGGGTTGAATCTCCTGAAGAGTCGCAGACTTTGCTGGTGCTTTTGGACTCCGGGTTGACTAAGGGGTCTGACCTCTCGCATCTACAAGGCTGTTAAAGGGGATTGCCCAATTAACATTACGGAGAGCCGAAACAGGTGAGAGCCTGGAAGAGAGCACATGCCCAGGTTCGGGAGGTGGCTAGCAATGCAAGGGTCAAGCCCACACAGTTTTATTACTTGCACCATGCCTATATTACCTTCCCCCCCCCCCCAGAGTGGTTACATAGAATTAAAGGAGCACATCAGAGGTGTGGCCTAGGTGAGGGACTGCCCCAGCATAATTTTCACATAAGACGTGGAATTGCAGTAAACATTAAGGAATTCTGGAGTCAGTTGGTTAGGACACAGATTCACGCAGTGATATTGGTCAACCACTGCCTACTGGGGTTATTCCCCACTCTCAAGCGTGGAGTCAAAGGGAATCACAGATTCACGGTTCTGGGGCTGATCCTAGCAAAAAGACGGGTGGCCATTCATTGGTTGAAGAATAACGCCCAGAGTAGATAAATGGTTGTCAAACATGCTCGAATGGGGCATGGCAGAAGAGAAACAGCTATGAGCAGAGCACACAAACGAGAATGTGGACCGTAACTTAGAAATATGGGGCACCATCCTGGCAAACCTGTCTGACTTGACCCTGCCAGCATACGGCCCCAACGGCGCTTACTGTGTTCAGAAGAGCGGTACATCCCTAGGAACAGACCGGACCGATAGTATGGTGACTCAGAACATTTGAGTGTAAAGCAAGGGGGCGGGGGGTATTGTATATAGTAGAGCGCTTGGGCCCTGCTCCCCAGTATATATTTAAAATGTGTCCTTTTCTAGAATTCTTACTCCCCCCACCCACGTGCAACCCCTCATGGAAGGAAAGGGGGATGTGAGACCCAGACCCCAGAGAGAAGCTGCATGGACTGCTGCCGTTAATATATGTGTATGTTATTCTATTAGTTACCAAGTTGTGATTTATATAAAAAATATTTCAGACATGTACTGCCGCCAACCACTTACTTGATATGTAAGACGGGATGTGGTCATTGATAAATTGTAATGTATGTATTGTCTCCTTGTAACATGATTCTGTATCAATTACAAATAAAAATACCAAAAAAAAAGAAATGAATTGGCTACCTAGCTGGGTACTGTACGGTATCAAATTAATGCTGACGACCAGGTCGAATTTAATACCATTATTACAGAAATGCAAATTTCAGAAAGTTGCCACTCTATGACCCGGTTGTCCAGTGGCCTCACACAGGATCTGGCCAACAGATAGCATTCTGCCCGCCTGGGGAGTCGTGTGAGGAAGAGTAAAGACATCGAGAGGGGACAGAATAATGCACTCTGGGATTGATAGATGCCACATATAGCCGGAAAGTTGTCACCAAGATGGAGGTAACCTGGTAGCCCATTGTCTAGTTACTGCTTCATTCCCCCTAACAGCATTTTCTGGGAATAAATATGGCACGCCTGACACTCCACCTCACATCACATCGGAACTAGAAGAAGGACCAAAGGACTGCCTTGCTGCCCCAAGAACTGTACTGAAAGGCTGCACTGTCTGCTGGACCGAACCCGCTGTATCTAGAGCTAGCGAAGAGAGGACTATGCCGGTAGCTCCTGGCTTGGAGAAAACTCGTGCCTCAGACCAAAGGAGTGACTCTAAGTAACTGTGGAATGACGAACGGGAACTCACACTGGAGTCGCCACAGACCAAGTAGCCCACACCAGCAACTGGCTAGCCCTCACAGAAGATTTGCCACTAGCTGCAGCTGGGAGCCCCAAAAGACTGAGTTGTGTATACAGAAAGCCTTCTGATACATCCCCTGTTAAGGCACACCAATGGCGTTCATAGAAATGATTCGCAGGAGGGTTGGTTGAAAGATTCAAAGTTTTTAACGTTTTAATGACATTTTGTTCATGCTGATATTCACAACATATCAGTTACGATGCAAATTCATTAAGTTGATGCAAAAGTTAGTCCCAATGCATTTCGGGCGTGAGTGCCCTTGATCACGGAGTCTGAAGAGGAAGAGAATAAAGCGTGATAAGTAACTGTGTTAATGGAAAAACGTGGGGGTTGGGTTTTAAGCGTGAACTGAGTGAAGGGTTGTGCTCTGTTAAATAACTCGGCTCGAGTGCGCTAGTGCGGCGGATTTAATACGTGAAGGAAGGGTGGTGTGGGATTCTAACGCGTGTGTGTGACACAATACGGGTAGTATGTGTCAATTACGAAGGTAACGGCAGAAGGCGAGGAGATTCTGGAAACTTACTTCATGCTACGAGTAGCGTGCCTGGTGGTTCAATCCTTTCGCGGGTCGTTGACGTGAATGTGAGTGAGTCTGTAGTATACATGCAGTGGCTAGCGGGCGCGTTTACGTGTTGGTAGAAATTAATGAGGGACTAGGTGCAGGGGGTGTAAAGGAGGTTAGGGTGGCAGCCATTTGTAAAAGGCAGTGAGATGTTAGTGAGAACGGTGAGAACATAGCGGAGCCATGTAAACAATGTCATGGATTAAATGTAAAGTTACAAGTAACAACTGAATTCGCTACGGTCATTTAAGCCAAAAGGCTTAAGGGTCTGCAAGCGGTAAATCCACTCAAGTTCACGTTTCAATAGTAGCTTGTGGAGGTCAATTCCTTCTTTCTTAGTGACGGTTTCCAAGATGACAAATTTCAACTGGGCGATGGTATGCCGGGATTCAAGAAAGTGCATGGCTACACTGGATTTTTCAAGTTTGAGTCTTATGTTTGATTTGTGCTCGTTTAAGCGGGTCTTGATTTTACGTTCGGTTTTTCCAACGTATAGTTTCCCGCAGGGACATTTTAGGGCGTAAATCAGATTCATCGAGTCGCATGTTGCATCCACTTGCAATTGAATTTTGTGGCCTTTCATAGGGTGTTGTATTGAATTTCCCTTGATGATGTTGTTGCAATGGTTGCAATTAAAGCACGGTTGAGTGCCTTGGTGTTGTACTGTGGTGTCACTGGGTTTGCTTAAAATCTCCTGTAGATTTTTACTTCTTGTGTGGGCAAATATGGGGGGATTTTGGAAAATGCCCTGAAAATCTGGCTCCATCTGCAGTATAGGCCAATGCCTGTGTATGATCTTTTTATAGATATGGCTGACAGTGGAGTATTTGGAGACTAGAACCATGCGATCTTCTTTCTCCTTGTGACTTTTTAGTAGGCTGTCTTTTCTTGGTATCTGTTGGACTCGGGTTCGTGCTTCTTGCAGTATGTTTTCCGGGTACCCTCGGTTACGAAATCTTTCGTGCATTTCGTTGATGCGTGTGTCAAATATGGACTCGTCTGATACAATACGTTTGACTCGCAACATCTGCGAGTAAGGTAAATGTTTCTTCAGAGAACCCTGATGAAAACTTGAAAAATGTAAAGTGTTGTTGCGGTCTGTGCTTTTTCTATGCAAATCTGTCACTAGGCCTTGTGGTGAAGTTTTGATATGAACATCCAAAAAAGAGATGCTGGTATCACTTATTTGCCAAGTGAGCTTGATCCGTGAGTCTTTGGTGTTGATTTCTGATAGGAAGTTTTCAAGTGTGTCTTTAGTGTCTGACCATAGGAAAAACAGGTCGTCGATGTAGCGGACGTACATCTTAGATTTATCTTGGAAACGCCGGTCAGTGTATATGTGCTGTTTCTCGAAATTCTCCATATATACGTTGGCGTACGTAGGGGCAGCGCAGTTTCCCATCGCCATGGGAAATCAACACCAAAGACTCACGGATCAAGCTCACTTGGCAAATAAGTGATACCAGCATCTCTTTTTTGGATGTTCATATCAAAACTTCACCACAAGGCCTAGTGACAGATTTGCATAGAAAAAGCACAGACCGCAACAACACTTTACATTTTTCAAGTTTTCATCAGGGTTCTCTGAAGAAACATTTACCTTACTCGCAGATGTTGCGAGTCAAACGTATTGTATCAGACGAGTCCATATTTGACACACGCATCAACGAAATGCACGAAAGATTTCGTAACCGAGGGTACCCGGAAAACATACTGCAAGAAGCACGAACCCGAGTCCAACAGATACCAAGAAAAGACAGCCTACTAAAAAGTCACAAGGAGAAAGAAGATTCTAGTCTCCAAATACTCCACCGTCAGCCATATCTATAAAAAGATCATACACAGGCATTGGCCTATACTGCAGATGGAGCCAGATTTTCAGGGCATTTTCCAAAATCCCCCCATATTTGCCCACACAAGAAGTAAAAATCTACAGGAGATTTTAAGCAAACCCAGTGACACCACAGTACAACACCGAGGCACTCAACCGTGCTTTAATTGCAACCATTGCAACAACATCATCAAGGGAAATTCAATACAACACCCTATGAAAGGCCACAAAATTCAATTGCAAGTGGATGCAACATGCGACTCGATGAATCTGATTTACGCCCTAAAATGTCCCTGCGGGAAACTATACATTGGAAAAACCGAACGTAAAATCAAGACCCGCTTAAACGAGCACAAATCAAACATAAGACTCAAACTTGAAAAATCCAGTGTAGCCATGCACTTTCTTGAATCCCGGCATACCATCGCCCAGTTGAAATTTGTCATCTTGGAAACCGTCACTAAGAAAGAAGGAATTGACCTCCACAAGCTACTATTGAAACGTGAACTTGAGTGGATTTACCGCTTGCAGACCCTTAAGCCTTTTGGCTTAAATGACCGTAGCGAATTCAGTTGTTACTTGTAACTTTACATTTAATCCATGACATTGTTTACATCGCTCCGCTATGTTCTCACCGTTCTCACTAACATCTCACTGCCTTTTACAAATGGCTGCCACCCTAACCTCCTTTACACCCCCTGCACCTAGTCCCTCATTAATTTCTTCCAACACGTAAACGCGCCCGCTAGCCACTGCATGTATACTAGACTCACTCACATTCACGTCAACGACCCGCGAAAGGATTGAACCACCAGGCACGCTACTCGTAGCATGAAGTAAGTTTCCAGAATCTCCTCGCCTTCTGCCGTTACCTTCGTAATTGACACATACTACCCGTATTGTGTCACACACACGCGTTAGAATCCCACACCACCCTTCCTTCACGTATTAAATCCGCCGCACTAGCGCACTCGAGCCGAGTTATTTAACAGAGTACAACCCTTCACTCAGTTCACGCTTAAAACCCAACCCCCACGTTTTTCCATTAACACAGTTACTTATCACGCTTTATTCTCTTCCTCTTCAGACTCCGTGATCAAGGGCACTCACGCCCGAAATGCATTGGGACTAACTTTTGCATCAACTTAATGAATTTGCATCGTAACTGATATGTTGTGAATATCAGCATGAACAAAATGTCATTAAAACGTTAAAAACTTTGAATCTTTCAACCAACCCTCCTGCGAATCATTTCTATGAACGCCATTGGTGTGCCTTAACAGGGGATGTATCAGAAGGCTTTCTGTATACACAACTCAGCTTCTTAAAATCTGGTGCATGGACGGTTTGCACCACCCTTGAGAGCACCCTAAAACCAGCTCAAATTCTCACCGTAATATACCAACCACCAAGCTGTGCACCTCCCACCTCTTACAATTTTAGCCCCAAAAGACTGATCATCGATGGCCAAAAGTTACATTAGAGACAGGTGGACCTGGGAGTGCAGTCAAAGTCCAGATTGGTCACCTAAAAAGGACACTAGCCCCCTCTAAATGATTTTGCAAGGGCTGCGGTTTTTACGGAGACTGGTAACCCAGCCACAGATGACCTTCTACAGACTAAGAGGACTTCGAGGGACCCCGACCTCAGTGGCCAAAGTCACCTGCCACATGTGGACAGAGGAATGACCACAAAGGCACCCCCGTCAACCGCACCGTAACATCCTTGAGCATCTTTTTAATCTTATACCATCAGGACCACTCCATTATAGTTTATAGCTGTTGTGTCATAAAGGCTGGAAAAGGACTGGAAACTGCTCTGGTGGCAAGACAACTGTCTAAATCTACCTCATTTGGCCTCCAGACATTTCTCCTTGTTGGATTTGCCACTCAAGCTGGGTCAGAGTAGCCAAACTAACTTTTACAAACTTCCCAAATGTTTACAAACGGGATTGACCACTGATTGTTTGCGGTTGAATTAAAAAGTGATAAAACCTTTGAAAATCTTCCTGGAACCATTCGGTGGATTTTAATCATAAAGGACTCTAAACATTAATTAAAATATAATACATTTTTATAAATTGGTTCTGTGTTTCTCTCGGGGTGTGTGGATTTCTTATTTAGTTTCTTGGTATTTTTAAATGCTTTACACTAAGTTACTTTGTGCAATCCTTGCTGCTCGAAGATATAGCTACCCAAGGTTGAGCTTAAGTTTGCTAAACTAGGCGCACTGGACTCATGACAGTTTCTGCGAGTATATTCCACGGTAAGGCTAACCAGCCATACCATATAATACACCCTAATCCTCACAGTTACCAGGATCTCTAGATGCAATATTGGTCCATATTACACAGTTCGCAGTAATGCACCCTCGGTATAGTGGTAGAGAGCAGTAAAGCACTCAATGTTTACATTGACTTAGTTGTACAAAAAACATGCTAATACACTAACAAAACAAATGTTTCACTCTGGCAGAAAGCAATTTCTCACAGTTGAACACCACGTCCCCAGTAAGAACGGACACCACACTCAACGGTTCGAAACTGAGGCTTTGATCAGCGCATACTAAATAATACACGCTCACAGTATTACCTACAAAATTAGAGGTTGCATCAAGTGCCTATAGTGGACAATGGGATGTGAAGCAAGCAACACAGACCTTTAAGGAGACATCCTGTTGAAATTAGTTTGTGTTTGGGAGCTTAGGGATTACGTTACAATTTGGCATTTCAATTTCGTTTAAATCAGGAAATGCACCAACTTTAAGAATAAATATTAATTGGGCGCGGTCTTGTTAAAGTAGAAGAACAGTGGTATTGCTGGTGTACACTAAAACCCCTTTCCCTTCAAGCAGCGGTTCAGAAAATCTAGGTATAAAAGTGCTTTATGTAGGGATTCAGCATCCTGATCGGCACCCTCAAACGTAAAAATGTCAGCCTGTCGACCATATAAGGGGTGTTGTGGAGCAGGTGACTTCACAGGGCCAGAGAAAGGTGAGGCGGGCAGGACAGTCAAATGAACTGGGGTGGGTGGTGGACAGGTGGTATATAGAAGGGTAGATGCTAGGACAGTCAGCAATACCGTGCAGCACAGGAAGAGATGCCAAGCCAGACAACACCACAGCGGGGCTGGCTGAGCTCCAGACGACACCACAGTGGTGCAGGCTGGAGCCAGACTACCCACGCCAACCATCATCAGAGCAGGGTGTCTGCCAGGCCAAGTAACACCAAAAGAGGGGACAATCAGCCAGACCTGGGGACACTAGCGGACCTCATTTGACCATGCCACACAGGTTGGTTCACATGGCCAGGCGACTCCAGAAGGTAGAGCTTCTGGACAAGAATACATCACAGGAGGGACTGGTAGAGCCAGGTCACACCACAAGTGCGAAGATACTCATGGTGACCAGTGCAGGTGATGGGGAAGGGGAAGGGTTGGTGCATCTAGCGGAAGTACAGAGCCAGACCATGCATAACTATCATGCTGCAGTATGGGTCAAGGAGCCAGGTTGACAACAAAAAAAAAGAGTCCGTTACCAGGAGACGGGAGAGGAGAGTCGTCCATGCAACGTCAGAGGAGTAGTTGGCCGAGCCACGCACACCAGAGGAATGGTCAGGTGCAAAGGGAAGGGGTCAACTGGTCATGCTATGCTGAATGGGGTTAGTGCAGGCAACCCCAGGTGGGAGACCAATCAAACCAGTTGATAACAGAGGGGGATAGGCAAGACAAAACAGGAGGTGGTTTACCCGAGCCCCGTAACACCGGAGGTGGGTCAGCCAAACACAGCGATACCAGTCTGATTGGAGGAAATGGGAAGGTGGGTAGGAGGGTGCCGGCAACACCAGCTGGGGGGCAGCCGTACTCCCCAACACCAGTGAGGTGGGGCTAGGTGAGCCCAGCAACACTGGGTGTTGGGTGAGCCTGGTGATACCAGCAAACTAGGGGGTAGTCAACTGGCCAAATGACATTTTAGGGGACCTAACTGGCTAGGCAACACTAAAGGTAGCTGCAGTGAGGCCATGCAATGCCAGAGGAGTGGCAACACCAGATGGGGACGGAGGCAATCAACACAAGGAGAGAGACTATCAATTCAGGTAACACCAGAAAGGGTCTGTCAGCCAGGCAACCCAGTGGGGGTGAGGTGCCCAGGCTAGGCAACATCAGACTTGTCAGCTAGGCAAGAGGACACCAGACTGGGACAGTTTTGCCAGCTGTCACCAGAGGGGACCTTTCTGGCCAGGCAACAGCAGACCAGGGGAGCAGACCCGTTCAAGCTACAACAGAGGGGAGCTGGCCTAGCCAATTGACACCGAAAGGGGAGGGGAGAGTCAGCCATGTCAGGTGACACAAAGTGCAGGCTGCTGAGCAAAGCAACAGAGTGGGGGCTCTGTTATGCAAGGCGAAGCAAGGGCAGGCCAGGCAACAGCGGGGGTGAGCAGGCCAGCCACACCAAGAGTAAGTCGACAGATTGGGCCAGAAAATGCATAAAAAGGTGTTTGGGGGCAGCTGAAACAGGTAACACCAGGAGTGCGTCAGCCCAGTCAGGTGAGTCCAGAGCGGTGAGGAGAAGCCGGGCCTAGTGACACCAGAGGGAGGGGCAAGGCAAGCATGGCAACACCACCAGATGGATGGGAGTGGGCCAGGCAACACCAGATGTGAGTGGGTGTCTGGCTCGCCAGATAGGGTAAGCGGCTGACCCAGGAAAAAACCTGATGTGGTCAGCTGAAAGAGGCAAAATCAGAAGGAGGTGGTAGATCCTGGCGAAAGCAGATCGAGGGGGCACCGGAACCAAGGAAAATCAGATAGGGAAGATAAGCTGGGCAAAAGCAGAGAGAGTGCAAACTAAACCATAGGTTAGCCAGGCAGGCAAGGTAAAAACTGTGAGGGCTGGATAAAGTGGCATGACGGGGCATTTAGGGTAGGTGACCGGGGGGGGAGGGGAGGGGGGGGGGCAGTGGCAGGCAACATCGAGGGAGTGATTGGCAACGTCAAGGAGGTAGGACCGTGGCAGGAAACATCAATTAGGGGCCTCGGCAGGTGACATCAGGTGACAGCTTGGCAGGTGAAAAGGGTGGGGGGCGGTGGAGGACTTTACAGGGTACATTAGGGAGCCATGGTGTGCATTTTCAGAGGGCCTATGGCAGTCCACATAAGGCAACATCTTATGACAGGTAGCAAAAGAGGGTAAGGGTAGGTAGGGAATTTTTGGCTTGGCCACATATTGGCACATACCTTCCATCAGCTGGAAATACAGTGGATCCATGCAAATCAGTTGCTTACATCATCAAACTTGGAAAGAAGCAGCATTTGCATTTAAAGTACTCTTTTACTAATTTTCACGCATTCCTGCAATAAAATGCATTAATGGGCCTGGAGAAACACTTACCGGTCATAGCAATTAAAGTCATCTAACCAGCAGCCTTTCTTCACTAGCTCGATAAAGCCAGAATTATTTCTCCAAGAAGCATAACAATGCAGCCGCTTATTCTTTTCTACTTCACAACTCTCAATGCCACTTTGATTGGTCTTCTCCAGCTCCCAGTTGGCATTGTAATATAAGCATTCTCGGATTTCCACCTCCCCATGTCCAGAACCTGCATGAACAGACAAGTCAAACGTTTAAGTAAATGTATGGTTAGGAATCTAAAATAGCCTCTTACCAATGCAGACTAGTTGCAGTAATAGACTATAAATAATAAACAATAAAAGTTATAAGAAACATTTATTATCCAAAACCGCCATGAATATAATCCAGTAGCTGAACAGCAAACACTAGATGGTAATCCTGGATACAAGCTATAATTTTTCTGGGCTACAATGTATTCATTCAGAGACAGAAATGCTTAATGTGTCTGCAGTACTCTATACTAAATCAAAAAAACATAACAAGCAACGGCGTAACTACCACTAGTGCAGCAGGTGAACTGGCACTGGGGTCCTGGTGAGTGAGCCCGCCCCTGCCCCCTTCTTCTGATATCTTACCAGCAAAATGGAAGTCTAGTGAACCCTTTTTAGGTCGAGCTATTTATAGCTCTGACATATTGTAGGGGAAACAACACTCTTGAACCAGCAGATTTGAAGCGGATTCCTCCCAATGCATGTGATCTATTGAAGCGTGACGCTTCGCCAGCGCGCGCTTGGCCTCACTCACACCCCATATGCTCGTTCCCTCCCACGCGCTCGCTCCCCTGCCCCCCCACCCCCATCTGACTTGCAAGTAAGCCTCGAACACCACTAGGCTCTTGAAGCGCGACGCTTGGCCAGCGTGCGCTTGGCCTCACTCACACCCCATATGCTCGTTCCCTCCCACTCGCTCACTCCTCTGCCCCAAACTCCCATCCGACTTGTTTCGCTCTTATGGTTACCTCTTGCCTGTATCACATCACCTCATTATATATTTAACCTTTCTTTCTCCTGCCCCTGTAACTTCTGCCCTTCATTTCTCCATCTTCACCTTTCCATGTTTTCCATATTTCCCTTCCTACCAACACTTTCCCCTCTAACTTGGGACTCATCTGCCTTTCGCCATTTGTTTCTCGCGGGGTCTCTCCCTTGTGCTTCTCTTACCTGTGTTTTTTGTTTGTTTCATTTTATTGCTAAATCACTCTTTTTTCCTTCTCATTCTTTTTCCGCTTTGTCTCCCCCGTTCTCTTCTCTCTGTTCCATGCGGTCCGCCCTCTCTTGCCTTCGTCTCCCTTCACCCTCACCCCAGTTCTCTCTCCAAGTCTCTCCCAGCTCGCCGCAGCCTCACTGCCAGTCTCACAAGAAGAACGAGGTGGCCCTGGTGATCCAGAGCTGGTGGCGCCGCGCACAGTTCCACCGGCGTGAATGGCGCTGCGTGAGGGTGCTCTCGCAGTACACCCGGTGCCCCGTACATTAACTCTACAGCTGTTAGATGACTATTTCTCACTCTACAGCTTATTTTTTCTTTTGACTCAAATTGTGAGTTATATAATTTCACTGCTGGGGCTGGATTAAGAGTCTTGCGAACAGGATATTTATTTAAAGCGATTTTATATAGCGCGAACATTACCCGAAGGTGTCAGAGCGCTCCAGAGGTACTCCATTCCAATTGCGATGGCATACCCTCTGCCCGCCTCATTTAGATTTGGGCCGGCAGGTAGTTTTCCACTGGCAGAGCCAGATGTTAGCTCTTGTTACACTCTCCCCCTGAACCTCTTTCCACATTGTATCGCCTTCCTTCAGGCCGTCATGCCTCAAAGAACCGCGCTCGCCCAAGCGCCTTGCTGCCCCTCCGCACCTCCTCGTCAGCTTCCCCGCCCCCAACCTTTCCATTCCCTCCTCTCCGCCCCATTCCGTCCTTATTTCTCACTCCACTTTTGTTCTGGCGCCATTCAAGATCCCCTCTCCGCACTGCTGCATCTGTAAATTCAAACCCCCCCTTCCCTGCCAGGTTCTTCTCCCCTTTCACTTCTGCCCGCTTTTAACTATTTAGTTGTGTACGTTTTATATTTAGCATGGCGCCCGCTTTTAATTATTTATTTAGTTCCGCTCATTGCTTGTTTAGTGGAGCCAGCTTTTTACAAAAATTTGTTAGTGTTTGAGCGGCATCCAACAGCACCTCGCCGCACTGCTACATCTGTAAATTTAAACCACCCTTCCCTGCCAGGTTCTCCTCCCCTCGTGCTTCCCGTGACTGCCCATCGTCCCCACAGCTGTTAGCACTCCTACAATACGGCCACACAAGGCAAAACCTTCAAACAAGCATTTGCAATGCAATAGGTCTCACATTTACGCAAGTTTAAGCTATTGCCATTGTAAATGCCAATGCCTTTTATTTATGTTTTACAAACAAAAACAAAAAGGCATTGTCATTTACAATGCAATAGCTCAAACCCGCATAATTGCGAGACCTACTGCATTGCAGCACTCAACGCCACAGCAGCACCCCTCAACGCCACAGCAGCACCCCTCAACGCCACAGCACCCCTCAACGCCACAGCACCCCTCAACGCCACAGCACCCCTCAACGCCACAGCACCCCTCAACGCCACAGCATCACTCAACGCCACTAAAGGCCACAGCATCCCTCAGCACCACTGAAGGCCACAGCATCACTCAGCACCACTGAAGGCCACAGCATCCCTCAGCACCACTGAAGGCCACAGCATCACTCAGCACCACTGAAGGCCACAGCATCACTGTGCAACCATTCAACAACAATTGGTTCTAATATGTTCTCTCAATGTTTCAGGCTTTATTACAAATGTCACAAAAAGATGTTAATATTTCACTTCTGTTCTTGGACTTTTTTCACATTAAAATACACAGAACATAATCTTCCCAAAAGTTATTTACAAAAGTTTAAGCTATTGCCATTATACATTACAATAAATTTTAAGTATTAATTATTAAAAAAATAAAAGCCATTGTTATTTGTAATATTAATACATCTAAGTCATGTAAACAACACATATTGCATTACAAATGCTATAGGTGTCACGTTTGTGAAAGTTAAAACTATTGGCATTGTAAATAACAAAGCTATTAATTTCGCTATTTTCAAAACCAACACATAAATAATAAATGTGTCATTTACAATACCAATAGCTCAAACTTTCATAATGCGAGACCTATTGCATTGCAAATGCTGGTTAGGTTTTCACCTAGGCAGTGCTTGCGCTGTCTCTTTGAGACATGCTGTATTATCACCACCCCTTTTTGTAAATATTTTTGTCCACCCTAAGCGTGGAAGGGTATTCTCAGATGTGAGTCCCTTGCTCATTGCACCATCAGGATTCAAGCAAGCCGGGCCGAAGACGGCTGAAATGCCAGAAACCGGTCCCCGGTAGCTTGTTTCCTTCCCAGTGTAAGAATTAGCTTTTGTAGTTTGGTTTGCCCTGTTCCCATCATGCACTGGGACAGGAACAGACTAATTTGCATACAGCCAGGTTCTGAAACTGGGATGGTGCAGTGAGCTAAAAAACGGTGTTGGATCTAGCCCTGATCTCTTGACTGGGTGAGAGTATTCTGTTTAATTCAGAGACTCTGTCCCTCACCACCCCTTTTTGTAAGTATTAAAGATATGGGCTTTAAACTCCGCCCATGTATTTTATTGGCTCATTTGAGTGTCTTTTGGAATTGCTCATATTTCATTGGTTTATTTGCTTAGTAGTCCTTCCTTGTTCCTCTTTAGTTACGCCTTCTCTTCTATTGGAATCTCCCCTTAAGGACAAACCCCTCTTACATGTGTTGTTACTCAATTGGTTTATTTACAGTTGGTGAGCACTATTTCCTTAATGTTGTTGCAGACACAAATCCATGGCGCGGACATGGTATGTCTTTTTTTTTTTAAGCAGCACGGAGTGCTACAAGTTTCATTTTTTTATAATGCCGGCTGCACTGCCTGCAAGTGAGCACAAAGCATGCAGGCACTCAGCACTGCACATAACGCTAGGGACATACCGCAGGCTACCTGGACAGATGGCTCTTCAGACAGTGGCTAATCAGATGGGATTCATTTGCAGTTTTTAGGTGCTACAGTTTGCAGCACGGATAATCTTGAATAACGGCGGGCGGGTGACTCTTATTTTGCCTGGCTCACCCCAATTATTTTTTTTTTTACAATAATTTAAGATTTATTCAGCGACGCGGCACAGAGAGTTTAATCTTCATCAATGGCGGCGCAAATCCACGAAGCAAATATAGGGTGCAGCAGGACAGGCTGTTACTAGGTGTTCCTGTGGAGTTGTAAAGGAACCTCTATTAGCCACAAAGTGCTGCAGCCTTTATGCAATTATAAAAAGAAAGATTGAAGCTGAGCATCAAACTGCCGCTAAGAGCTTAAAGCAAGAACTGATCAGACAATAAAGAGTTACTCGACACTTTGAACATTAGCCTCATTTGACTGTGAAAGACCCGGCGCAAAGTAGAACCACCTGTGATATGAAATGTTAACGACTTAAGAGCATCAAGTTCGACAATGGTAGCCGAGTATCATGCAAATCCTACGTCGGCTTCAGAAGCACTTCTGCAGAGTGGTATTTCCAATCCTACGGGGATGACATGAAAAGAGATTCAAAGGCAACACAAGGCAGAATCAAATGAAGAGTTTGGGGACTGACCAGTCATTGAACAAGATGCCTGCATGTCCCACCTAGTCACCAACAGCGTGTCCGCATTTCAGGGATAATGTGGGTGAAGTTAGGTTAGGTATTGGATACACAACGCACACTGCCACTGGTAGGACCTTCTAGTGCTTTCAGCATCCTGGCTGGGTCTCCACCACAGACAGGAGTCTGGTTCAACTTACGGTGCTTAGTTAAGCGATTGTCTTCTATTACTATATTCACCTGGTTGTTTATACTGATCTGCGTGAAGAGGACTTTGGTGATAAAGCTGTGAGGTCAATGGCCATTTTCTAGGTTGCTAGGCACACTGGCTGACATGTGGATGGAAGCATGTGTGGCATCTGTTAATGTGCTGTACTCTTACCACCATAGCAAGTGTTATAGTGTACATATAAGTGTATGCAAAACCCAGTGAAGACAGATACTTTCAATGTATATATTTACGGTTATTTGTTGCTGTTGTTGGATGGGGATTGCATAATCCAGCTTTTTAAAATGTTTATATAAAGTGTCTTTTCTTTCATTTGTGTTTGCTCTTGAGTTTTAAACTATAACCCAGGCAGCACCGACTGGATAAACACTGATTAACTGTTGTATACAAAAACACAGGACAGTCTACAGGAAACGGACAACCGAATTCACAATTTCTACCATTATTTTAGACTTGTAAGAAGATAAAATGGCTCCAGATGTGTCTAAGCAAGGGTCTACATTCACTTTAGAGGCAAAAGCCAACCTGTTAACTTTTTCTATGCATGGTCGCTACAGCGTGGTACAAGACATGCGTGTGCATGTTTTACGACATCTGCAAGTGAGCGCATGGCTGACATCTTGGAACTGTAACAATTTCGCAATGGTCACTGTGTGCACATGCGCAAGCACATGTTGTGCATGCCGACCACTTTGGCTTTTCATTTTTTTTTACTTTGCAGTTCAGATCACCTGAATAAGCGCTATATGATTTCCTTTCATCAAGAAAGCAATCCAAGACCTAATTAGTAAATAATTAAAAACCAATTAAGTGTGAGACCCCAAGTTATTCTTAGAAGCCTGGAGCTGAGGCATTGTGGGGGCTGATGAATACCATTATCCGGGGTTCGTTCAGACTCTACTGACCACGACTAGTTCACTACTACTCACACCGACGAAAACAAACTGACAAATTATACATGAAGCTTTATGAAGGCAAAGTTAGTCAAACCATACGTCCCAACCATGGCAAACGTCAAGGATGAAATGCAAATTCCAAATAAGTGAATAAAGAAATGTGAGTTTTCTTGGGGCGGTGATAGTCTGCAGAAACTGTAAAGCAGCTTCATTGATAAAGAGAGCAACAGAGAAAAATGCTCTGCAACAGTTCTACTGACCAGATGTTTATTTGCTGGTTGACATCGTGTGGGTGATGCCGATACTGTATTGGGGGTTAGACTTTGGGCAGGGCCACTGAAATTTGCAACAGGGGAAGACCAAATGGTTGACTAAATGCAGCAAGAAAAAACAAATTATGTAGCATAATGCAGCACATTCTATAAACAGTATTACTGCATTATTTTTTTACACAGCACTGTCTGGGCCAAAGTTCCACCTCATTAGCAACAGTTTAACACTTAAATACAACAATTAACAAATGAAATGTAACCTGTAAACTTTTGCGAAGAGCTTCCACAGTGCGGCAACTGGTGCCTGTTTTTAGTAACTTTTTTTTATTTCAACAAATTTTTATTGATTTTACGCATATAGACCTCAACGCTTTGTCGTTACAGGGTGGCAGCCCAAACTGGCTGTTTTTGTCGAAGATGCAGTTACACAGTATAAAAGCTTGGCTGTCCCCTATCCACTGTCCCACTAAGAAAATAAGAATGGGTGAAAAGGAAAAAGATAGAGAAAAAGGGAGAGAAATAAGACATAGTATACAAGAAGTTTACTTCCTTCGTGTTTGTGTTAAGATCTTGCGTGGGTGTTTTAAGGCTTTTTGGGCCCTTTTTGTAGGTCTGCTCACGGGGTTTATAGGGGTCCAGGAACTCGTGATCCGTTTTTGCTAGAGACAACTTTTTTGGGAAAATTGCAAATTACGCGGCAGACTTTGGATCATGTCGCAAATCTATACTCCTGCAGTAAACGCAGCAGAATCGGTACTGAAGGCGGGGGTAAAGAAATTAGGAGGCAGTATCTCAAACCTGCATTGAGGAATGGAGACACATTTCACACTAAGATTTGTAAAGCTCAAGGTTGAATTGCATTTTTCCGCACTGAGCTGCAAAGGGTAAGATTCCTTTCAGCTGAGGCAGTTCCTCCAGTCTGAACACCTGTCACGTCGTCTTATTCCACCATCAATGGGTTCCTTGTAATTTAGGTTTCAGAAGAGAATTCCACATCCTAACCAATAGACTGAAAACCTTTCAGATCAGTTAGATGCTGGGGCCAATAACACGTGACTTTGGCAAGCAGAAACCAGCGAGTCTGTTGACGGAATGTATCTTTCTCAATGAACTTCCTGGGCAGAGGTTTGTGTGGTGCAGTACTTAAAGGTGACCCACCCACTAAGGATGCAGTAAATTTAACAGTACACGATCATATCCAAAACATCTAAGAGAAATCTGACCATGGCTCGAGTTTCGTGAGTTGAAGCTATCCATCCTGGACACCCTATCATTAAAGCTACCACACAGCAGCAACAGCAGGCTCTACAAAGCATGCAGTTGCGGTGCACATTAACAACACCATATCTTTTAACTCCTAGGCGGCATCATGCCAAGGGCACCCAAAAATATCCATACCCAAATATTCAAACACTAGAGTTGGAATATTAAATTAGTCCTGAACTCAAAGCATGTTTAAATGCCTCTCAGAAGCTTTGCAGGGGAAGCATTGAAAAGGACTACTTTGAGAAGGCACAAGAAATATGAGAAAACTGGTAAGATTGGTACAACTGGAAGCAGAAGATTCCCAATGCAGTCAAGCTGACTTGCCTACCACTCGAAGAACGTAGAACAGAGAGTACCAGCGGTGCACAAGTATTGTAATTGCATTTATATAGAGCGTACAACTCATGGAAGAGGCATCGAAACTAGTGCTGCGTACAGGCCTTTCAGTAGAAGGGACAACTTCCAAGTACCAGTGCACATAACCTAGGAGGCAATGCAACCGCTTCTTTGTCACAAGTGAAAACTCGAATCATGCATTGTTTTACAACAAAGCACTGTTTACTTAAATTTTAACAGACTTCATCATTGAGATTTTGTTTAATGTTTTGAGAGATGTAAGTCACACTTGTTGCTGTAGCTTAAAAATCCTTTCATTCCACTGGAGTGATCAACTCAGCGATTGAATTCATAATGAATAGCTTATTCAATTTCCTCACTTGCATGAATGTCAATAATTCTTGGGCGGCTGCCAAGAGATGAGCCGCTTGATATGGCATGAACACAATGCCTTCGAGTGATGTATGCCCTTCGCTCACCATTACTGACTGGAGTGTTAGTCAGAAAACAAATATTTCTATTCTTTGGAAAAATACACCAAGATTGCATTAGGGTCACCATTTTATGCAAAAGACACAAAAGGGTGTGTTGCTGCAGATCCACAGTTTATCCTCTTACACTAGTATATGTAATTCAGAATAATCGCCATTAACTACGTAGGAAGAAAAAGGAATATATTCCGACCGACGAATGTACGCTGTGTTTTACGGACTTGGAAATTAAGTTGCAGTTGGTTTTAGCGTCCAATTCTAAATTGGAAATGGAAGCAGTGCACTGAATAACCCAAACTCCTTCATCCTCCCTTTTTCACCCACTATCTTGGTGGCCCATGCCATGGCCTCCTGAGTCATTACACCTATGGTCAAAAGACAAGTCTTCTGGATCGCAGGGTACCCAGGTTGTCTGTGCCCTGACATCCAAGCTTAGGAAGGCTGCCAAAGAGATACTTGTTTGACCTTGGAATACCCTAGAGTAAGCTAGCAAACACCTCAGTATCATCCAACCATCACAATTTCAGCCCCATCTCTCGCCCGCCTCCTACTTGCTATTCTACGCAGCTACACTCGATCACATTCATGACTTGCACTTTCAACGGCAGCCTAAAGATTCATGATTTTAAACAAATGAAAAAAATTATAATAAATCTATTTTTTTCAGTTTTTCCTCAGATTTCGACGATTAAATATTTCCACTTTGGAGCAGAAGTCATGGAACCGGTCACGCGTTTTCAGACATCAATAACACATCGAAGAGAAAAAAAAAACACGCAAGAAAAGTGGAGACCTCAAATCTGCTTAACGTGGCCATGCATAAATGACCCCCGAACAATACGTTTGTGTGAACGAACACCAGGCTGATGAGAAAACCTCATGAGGGTTGCACTAAGGCAGCGATAGTCTCAGGAAGTACCGCAGACGCACATCACTATGGTAACATGCTATGACGCTAATGACCTGCCTCCTAACCTTGTCAATCTCAAAAGGCTTTACCATGCAGAAGCTATTTTTATTTAAATCAACTCACGTGACTTGGGGGGAGGGGTTGGTCATTCATCTTTTTATTTCTTTAACAGAACCAGGAAAGAAGGTTCTACAAATTCGATTGGAAGGTCACAACACATTCTGGTTTGTCGAAGAGGTTGCCGTGGTGCTCCGCCTCCAGTAGCTCTCAGTACAGAAAAGGTTGGAGACCCCTGCCCTACAGCTTTCGAAGAGCCTACGGTGAGGAAGATGACAGCCCATAGCAGAGCGGCGAATGCTCTTGAATACAGGCTATGTTAAAGCTGGGCCTTAATAAATATGTGTGCAAATCCCGCCAAACTATAAACGGTGCTCATTTTTGCATGTTTCCATAATCTGAACGGTATAGGCCACGCTTTACATAGTAGTGTAACAAATACGTCAACAAAGAAACCACCAGTAAAGCATGCATCGGAATAATGCAATTGCGCAACTGAGGGGGGGGGAGGGGGGGGGGGGGGGGGAGTAAAATTGCCATCCCAAAGTAGGTGGTGCACACTTGCCAATCTGAGTTGCCACTATTAAATTCGCAAGAGTTCAAACTGTAGAAACTGATGCATTTTTTTGTTGATCAAACATACAACGACCCATTAACGCAGGTTCACAAAGTGGAGTGAAATCAGAACTTGGAGCATAGTCCTCTGCACAGAGGCAGGCCACTCAGGAAAGCGTGCAACGGCAGGGCGTGTGCTCTCTCCATTCTCTGCCAGTTTCTTTTCCAAGGCTTCACGAGCTGCTCGAGTGAATTTACGAGTACGCAGCACGGTTCGTCACGCAAGGGCCGTCAGACAATCCGTAGAATGCACCACACGCCGCACAAGGCCCTCCTTCACAGGCGGGGATCATACAGCTGCTCCTGTCAATCACATGACAGACGGGGGGTGGGGGAGCGACTCCAGTGCTGCTCAGCGGGCATGAGAGCAACAACTTTCGAGAGCTGTTCGTGCCGTAGAGGTCATTTTAGGACGCCCTGATGGAGCATGAGCACAGTTTATCATTGTTAAACCATCGACATTGGCGTTTAACTGAAAACTTCAGCCACATCCGATTTCTTTACTTAACTGGGTGGTTATCAAGTGAGTTCAAAGACCCAAGTATACATTTTGTTTTCGGGTCCTACCTAGGGTTGCCACCATCACAGGAAAAAATACCGGCCATTTGTTGTTTTGAGAGTCTGCAAAAGCCCGGACATTATACTAAATAGGACTTAAAGCACAATCCTAAGTGTTCCTTTGTAAAACTACTTTATTGCCTTTATTTACTTTAATTGTAAGTCCGAAATCACTAACGCAGCCCTATAACACATTTAAATTTGCTTACTATTTATATTTACTGTTTGAAGTATATACAGATTAAAGGCAAACATACTGGCTTTAGGTGAGTTTGCTTGATTTTTATGAAAGACAGGACATTAAAGTACCAGTGTTCAGTAGATAACAGGTCGGGTGGCGACCCTACTCCTACCCGAGTGTAAGGCACCCTTACCTAAACTATGACTCCTCTTTCGATTGCCAGAGCAACAACCCTTTTTTTTTATTTCCCAATTGCCCAAAATTCTGCCTTCCGCAAGTTTGCGAAATTTTTTGCTTGCTCGCGTTCCCAAATGTGTGTTCACAAGATATTTTCCGCCGAGCACGCAAACAGCAATTGCGAAC